>NC_091145.1:35041537-35365704 GCF_041381155.1 Argopecten irradians | reverse complement strand
ACAAGTTAATCAACAGTTACAGGGCAACAGGTTAGTTAACAGTATATATATAGTTTAACAAGTTAATCAACAGCTACAGGGCAACAGGTTAGTTACCAGTATATATATAGTTTAACAAGTTAATCAACAGTTACAGGGCAACAGGTTAGTCAACAGTATATATATAGTTTAACAAGTTAATCAACAGTTACAGGGTAACAGGTTAGTTAACAGTATATATATAGTTTAACAAGTTAATCAACAGTTACAGGGCAACAGGTTAGTTAACAGTATATATATAGTTTAACAAGTTAATCAACAGTTACAGGGCAACAGGTTAGTCAACAGTATATATATAGTTTAACAAGTTAATCAACAGCTACAGGGCAACAGGTTAGTCAACAGTATATATATAGTTTAACAAGTTAATCAACAGTTACAGGGTAACAGGTTAGTTAACAGTATATATATAGTTTAACAAGTTAATCAACAGTTACAGGGCAACAGGTTAGTTAACAGTATATATAATAGTTTAACAAGTTAATCAACAGTTACAGGGCAACAGGTTAGTTAACAGTATATATATATATAGTTTAACAAGTTAATCAACAGTTACAGGGCAACAGGTTAGTTAACAGTATTTATATATAGTTTAACAAGTTAATCAACAGATACAGGGTAACAGGTTAGTCAACAGTATATATATAGTTTAACAAGTTAATCAACAGTTACAGGGCAACAGGTTAGTTAACAGTATATATATAGTTTAACAAGTTAATCAACAGCTACAGGGCAACAGGTTAGTCAACAGCATATATATAGTTTAACAAGTTAATCAACAGTTACATGGTAACAGGTTAGTCACAGTATATATAGTTTAACAAGTTAATCAACAGCTACAGAGCAACAGGTTAGTTAACAGTATATATATAGTTAAACAAGTTAATCAACAGTTACAGGGCAACAGGTTAGTTAACAGTATATATATAGTTTAACAAGTTAATCAACAGCTACAGGGCAACAGGTTAGTCAACAGTATATATATAGTTTAACAAGTTAATCAACAGTTACAGGGCAACAGGTTAGCTAACAGTATATATATAGTTTAACAAGTTAATCAACAGTTACAGGGCAACAGGTTAGTTAACAGTATATATATATAGTTTAACAAGTTAATCAACAGTTACAGGGTAACAGGTTAGTCAACAGTATATATATAGTTTAACAAGTTAATCAACAGTTACAGGGCAACAGGTTAGTTAACAGTATATATATAGTTTAACAAGTTAATCAACAGCTACAGGGCAACAGGTTAGTTAACAGTATATATATAGTTTAACAAGTTAATCAACAGCTACAGGGAAACAGGTTAGTTAACAGTATATATATAGTTTAACAAGTTAATCAACAGTTACAGGGTAACAGGTTAGTCACAGTATATATATAGTTTAACAAGTTAATCAACAGCTACAGGGCAACAGGTTAGTCAACAGTATATATATAGTTTAACAAGTTAATCAACAGTTACAGGGCAACAGGTTAGTTAACAGTATATATATAGTTTAACACGTTAATCAACAGTTACAGGGTAACAGGTTAGTTAACAGTATATATATAGTTTAACAAGTTAATCAACAGCTACAGGGCAACAGGTTAGTCAACAGTATATATATAGTTTAACAAGTTAATCAACAGTTACAGGGCAACAGGTTAGTCACAGTATATATATATAGTTTAACAAGTTAATCAACAGTAACAGGGCAACAGGTTAGTCACAGTATATATATAGTTTAACAAGTTAATCAACAGCTACAGGGCAACAGGTTAGTTAACAGTATATATATAGTTTAACAAGTTAATCAACAGTTACAGGGTAACAGGTTAGTTAACAGTATATATATAGTTTAACAAGTTAATCAACAGCTACAGGGCAACAGGTTAGTCAACAGCATATATATAGTTTAACAAGTTAATCAACAGTTACATGGTAACAGGTTAGTCACAGTATATATATAGTTTAACAAGTTAATCAACAGTTACAGGGCAACAGGTTAGTCACAGTATATATATATAGTTTAACAAGTTAATCAACAGTTACAGGGTAACAGGTTAGTTAACAGTATATATATAGTTTAACAAGTTAATCAACAGTTACAGGGCAACAGGTTAGTTAACAGTATATATATAGTTTAACAAGTTAATCAACAGTTACAGGGCAACAGGTTAGTCACAGTATATATATATAGTTTAACAAGTTAATCAACAGCTACAGGGCAACAGGTTAGTTAACAGTATATATATAGTTTAACAAGTTAATCAACAGATACAGGGTAACAGGTTAGTTAACAGTATATATATAGTTTAACAAGTTAATCAACAGTTACAGGGCAACAGGTTAGTTAACAGTATATATATAGTTTAACAAGTTAATCAACAGTTACAGGGCAACAGGTTAGTTAACAGTATATATATAGTTTAACAAGTTAATCAACAGCTACAGGGCAACAGGTTAGTTAACACTATATATATAGTTTAACAAATTAATCAACAGTTACAGGGTAACAGGTTAGTTAATAGTATATATATAGTTTAACAAGTTAATCAACAGTTACAGGGCAACAGATTAGTTAACAGTATATATATAGTTTAACAAGTTAATCAACAGTTACAGGGTAACAGGTTAGTTAACAGTATATATGTAGTTTAACAAGTTAATCAACAGTTACAGGGTAACAGGTTAGTTAACAGTATATATATAGTTTAACAAGTTAATCAACAGTTACAGGGCAACAGGTTAGTTAACAGTATATATATAGTTTAACAAGTTAATCAACAGTTACAGGGCAACAGGTTAGTTAACAGTATATATATAGTTTAACAAGTTAATCAACAGTTACAGGGTAACAGGTTAGTCACAGTATATATAGTTTAACAAGTTAATCAACAGATACAGGGCAACAGGTTAGTTAACAGTATATATATAGTTTTACAAGTTAATCAAATGTTACAGGGCAACAGGTTAGTTAACAGTATATATATAGTTTAACAAGTTAATCAACAGCTACAGGGCAACAGGTTAGTCAACAGTATATATATAGTTTAACAAGTTAATCAACAGCTACAGGGCAACAGGTTAGTCAACAGTATATATATAGTTTAACAAGTTAATCAACAGCTACAGGGCAACAGGTTAGTCAACAGTATATATATAGTTTAACAAGTTAATCAACAGTTACAGGGCAACAGGTTAGTCACAGTATATATAGTTTAACAAGTTAATCAACAGTTACAGGGCAACAGGTTAGTTAACAGTATATATATAGTTTAACAAGTTAATCAAATGTTACAGGGCAACAGGTTAGTCAATGGTTATTATAGGGCACCAAGTTAATCAGCAAGTCATGAAAATAGTTTTTAGAAAAAAAGAAGAAATGTCACAACTTACGAAATTACAGAATCAACTGGTAATATTTATTATAATTTTTACATACTGTTGATTTTTAAGGTAACACTGTTGGACTGTGGGAAGCCCTGGGAAATATTTCCTCAAGGGAGACAATCCTTGCTCTGATGGGGATGAGTAGACATGATTTTGTTATTGCTGTACGGGACCTTGATGATTCAGGTAAATAAAACTGACAATAATGGAAGTGTTAAATTCAAATATAAGACAATTCTTCTTTTATTTATTGTTTCTTGTTAGTTTAAATGTTTTGGTTTAAATGCAAGAAAAATAAAAGCAGTATTGTGTGTCCTCCATCTGAAGCTTATATGCTGTATTCGACTGAATAAGTGCCCTATATGCGCCCGTTTTTGATATCTCAATTTCAGTTACATTGTCTTAAATACAGACTAAAACTACGAAAACTGTGACGATTTCTCTATTTTATTTCTTTTGTAAATTGATTGATGCTCTGTTCTGTGCAATAATTTTGTGAAATGTTTGTCCAAAGTTGGTCCATATACATACCCTTTCATTTTTCAATTTTTCAACCCCCTGGGCGCTTATTGGGTCAAATAGGGCACTTATATTATTGACTTGAATGTACATAATGTTTATACTGATTTCCCAGTGTTTAAAATGACAAATTGATTTTCATATTGATAGTTTGATGTTTCATTATAATTCATATTCTTATTGTTAGAATATTTTTTTATTTTTGTACAATCAATACTTATGTTGTTTTTTGGTCTTTGAAAGTATAACATGAATTACAATATACATAAAAAAGCATGTTTTTTGTTGTTTTTTTTGTAGATGTTGGACTGGTTACCGAGAGAGGTACTGAAGAGGGTAAATGTAATCCACTGATTGATATCTGGCAAAGATTTGAGGAGGAGAAGTCCAGTTTGTTACAGACTTTAAAAGGTAGGCAAACCAGGTATTGTTATCATCATTACAGACTTTAAAAGGTAGGCAAACCAAGTATTGTTATCATCATTAAAGACTTTAAAAGGTAGGCAAACCAGGTATTGTTATCATCATTACAGACTTTAAAAGGTAGGCAAACCAGGTATTGTTATCATCATTACAGACTTTAAAAGGTAGGCAAACCAAGTATTGTTATCATCATTACAGACTTTAAAAGGTAGGCAAACCAGGTATTGTTATCATCATTACGGACTTTAAAAGGTAGGCAAACGAGGTATTGTTATCATCATTACGGACTTTAAAAGGTAGGCAAACGAGGTATTGTTATCATCATTACAGACTTTAAAAGGTAGGCAAACCAGGTATTGTTATCATCATTACAGACTTTAAAAGGTAGGCAAACCAGGTATTGTTATCATCATTACAGACTTTAAAAGGTAGGCAAACCAGGTATTGTTATCATCATTACAGACTTTAAAAGGTAGGCAAACGAGGTATTGTTATCATCATTACAGACTTTAAAAGGTAGGCAAACCAGGTATTGTTATCATCATTACAGACTTTAAAAGGTAGGCAAACCAGGTATTGTTATCATCATTACAGACTTTAAAAGGTAGGCAAACGAGGTATTGTTATCATCATTACAGACTTTAAAAGGTAGGCAAACCAGGTATTGTTATCATCATTACAGACTTTAAAAGGTAGGCAAACCAGGTATTGTTATCATCATTACAGACTTTAAAAGGTAGGCAAACCAGGTATTGTTATCATCATTACAGACTTTAAAGGTAGGCAAACCAGGTATTGTTATCATCATTACAGACTTTAAAAGGCAGGCAAACCAGGTATTGTTATCATCATTACAGACTTTAAAAGGCAGGCAAACCAGGTATTGTTATCATCATTACAGACTTTAAAAGGTAGGCAAACCAGGTATTGTTATCATCATTACAGACTTTAAAAGGCAGGCAAACGAGGTATTGTTATCATCATTACAGACTTTAAAAGGTAGGCAAACGAGGTATTGTTATCATCATTACAGACTTTAAAAGGTAGGCAAACGAGGTATTGTTATCATCATTACAGACTTTAAAAGGTAAGCAAACGAGGTATTGTTATCATCATTACAGACTTTAAAGGTAGGTTAACGAGGTATTGTTATCATCATTACAGACTTTAAAAGGTAGGCAAACTAGGTATTGTTATCATCATTACAGACTTTAAAGGTAGGCAAACGAGGTATTGTTATCATCATTACAGACTTTAAAAGGTAGGCAAACGAGGTATTGTTATCATCATTACGGACTTTAAAAGGTAGGCAAACGAGGTATTGTTTTATCATCATTACAGACTTTAAAAGGTAGGCAAACCAGGTATTGTTATCATCATTACAGGACTTTAAAAGGTAGGCAAACGAGGTATTGTTATCATCATTACAGACTTTAAAAGGTAGGCAAACCAGGTATTGTTATCATCATTACAGACTTTAAAAGGTAGGCAAACCAGGTATTGTTATCATCATTACAGACTTTAAAAGGTAGGCAAACCAGGTATTGTTATCATCATTACAGACTTTAAAAGGTAGGCAAACCAGGTATTGTTATCATCATTACAGACTTTAAAAGGTAGGCAAACCAGGTATTGTTATCATCATTACAGACTTTAAAGGTAGGCAAACGAGGTATTGTTATTATCATCATTACAGACTTTAAAAGGTAGGCAAACCAGGTATTGTTATCATCATTATAGACTTTAAAGGTAGGCAAACGAGGTATTGTTATCATCATTACAGACTTTAAAAGGTAGGCAAACCAGGTATTGTTATCATCATTACAGACTTTAAAAGGTAGGCAAACCAGGTATTGTTATCATCATTACAGACTTTAAAGGTAGGCAAACAAGGTATTGTTATCATCATTACGGACTTTAAAAGGTAGGCAAACGAGGTATTGTTATCATCATTACAGACTTTAAAGGAAGGCAAACGAGGTATTGTTATCATCATTACAGACTTTAAAGGTAGGCAAACGAGGTATTGTTATCATCATTACAGACTTTAAAGGTAGGCAAACGAGGTATTGTTATCATCATTACAGACTTTAAAAGGCAGGCAAACCAGGTATTGTTATCATCATTACAGACTTTAAAGGTAGGCAAACGAGGTATTGTTATCATCATTACAGACTTTAAAGGTAGGCAAACGAGGTATTGTTATCATCATTACAGACTTTAAAGGTAGGCAAACGAGGTATTGTTATCATCATTACAGACTTTAAAAGGCAGGCAAACCAGGTATTGTTATCATCATTACAGACTTTAAAGGTAGGCAAACGAGGTATTGTTATCATCATTACAGACTTTAAAAGGCAGGCAAACCAGGTATTGTTATCATCATTACAGACTTTAAAGGTAGGCAAACGAGGTATTGTTATCATCATTACAGACTTTAAAGGTAGGCAAACGAGGTATTGTTATCATCATTACAGACTTTAAAAGGCAGGCAAACCAGGTATTGTTATCATCATTACAGACTTTAAAGGTAGGCAAACGAGGTATTGTTATCATCATTACAGACTTTAAAGGTAGGCAAACGAGGTATTGTTATCATCATTACAGACTTTAAAGGTAGGCAAACGAGGTATTGTTATCATCATTACAGACTTTAAAGGTAGGCAAACGAGGTATTGTTATCATCATTACAGACTTTAAAGGTAGGCAAACGAGGTATTGTTATCATCATTACAGACTTTAAAAGGTAGGCAAACGAGGTATTGTTATCATCATTACAGACTTTAAAAGGTAGGCAAACCAGGTATTGTTATCATCATTACAGACTTTAAAAGGTAGGCAAACCAGGTATTGTTATCATCATTACAGACTTTAAAAGGTAGGCAAACCAGGTATTGTTATCATCAACAGGTGTATCCTGGGGTATCTTGTCCTACTTCTTTCTCAGACCATTGCAAACGTTGATCAACGATTTAAGCTATAATATTTCAGTAAGACAAAATACATTGTCAGCAGAGAGAATTGATTACAAACAAAATTAAGAGTGCTAAATTTTTTGTTGCTGGTAATATAGTTTTATTCAAAGCAGAACATTTATAACACAATACTACAACTGTTTTGACTTCCTGTACATGCTAGGATTTACATTTGACTGTGTTAATTGTGATAAATAGTTAGTTCTCGGTACGTATCTACATGTGTATTATTTAAAGCTAACTTTAAACTGAACATGGTACAAGGGTGATTCAGATTGTAGCTGATAGACAATGTTACTGGTACTAGCAAATTAAAAAATTTAGAACAAAACAATAGATATAGCTAATTGATTAAACCATATCTGATTGCACTTCTTTCTTACAATATATACAGAGAAATGTAAGCGAGAAGTCAACAGTACACTATTACAGTATTGAATTAAGTGTACAATTTGAATATTTAGAAGAGAATTAGAACAGTTTATAGTTGGGACCAACAAAATAAAATAATTTAGTAAATTGATAAAGTGAACTAATTATGACACATTTGAGCCCCTTTAAATGAAAGACTGGAACAGCTTCTTATAAATTTTCAGGGTTGACTAAGTTAAAGTTTAGAAGTAAATTAATGTCGTGTAGATTTAATGAGGACTCTAGTTTTTACTTTTCTAGAAAGACTAGATATTTACAAAGTCAACACAATCTTCAATTAAAGCTGAAATAATGCTACTAACAAGCAAGGTAATGATAAACTCATATTTACTCAAACCAACAATATCTCATATTGTTAAAATTCAATGACTATGCTGTTGTCACACCTATGTGCCCTGTACATTTAGTGATTACAAGTTCTTATTACCATATTTAGTGGATTATAAGTCACACCTGAGTATAAGCTGCAGAGGTCTTTTTTATGATTTTCTTAGTTTTTGAACACATATAATTAGCTGCATTGAAGTACAAGCCGCAGCCAGTACTTAATGTAATCTGTTAGTGATATGAAGATACTCCCAGGCCCATTATGTAATTTTCTGTAATGCATATGTACACAGATATATTGTAAGTCACTGTTTCCATAATTATATTAAGTACATGCAAGTAGAATTTTTCTGGCTTTGTTATTTAGACCCTGGCTGTTAATAGGAACTTAGATCAATCAAACCAAATCTTATATAGACCCTGGCTGTTAATAGGAACTTAAATCAATCAAACCAAATGTTATATAGACCCTGGCTGTTAATAGGAACTTAAATCAATCAAACCAAATGTTTTATAGACCCTGGCTGTTAATAGGAACTTAAATCAATCAAACCAAATCTTTTATAGACCCTGGCTGTTAATAGGAACTTAAATCAATCAAACCAAATGTTATATAGACCCTGGCTGTTAATAGGAACTTAAATCAATCAAACCAAATCTTTTATAGACCCTGGCTGTTAATAGGAACTTAAATCAATCAAACCATAGACCCTGGCTGTTAATAGGAACTTAAATCATCAAACCAAATCTTTTATAGACCCTGGCTGTTAATAGGAACTTAAATCAATCAAACCAAATCTTTTATAGACCCTGGCTGTTAATAGGAACTTAGATCAATCAAACCAAATCTTTTATAGACCCTGACTGTTAATAGGAACTTAAATCAATCAAACCAAATGTTATATAGACCCTGGCTGTTAATAGGAACTTAAATCAATCAAACCAAATGTTATATAGACCCTGGCTGTTAATAGGAACTTAAATCAATCAAACCAAATCTTTTATAGACCCTGGCTGTTAATAGGAACTTAAATCAATCAAACCAAATGTTATATAGACCCTGGCTGTTAATAGGAACTTAAATCTATCAAACCAAATCTTATATAGACCCTGGCTGTTAATAGGAACTTAAATCAATCAAACCAAATCTTTATAGACCTGGCTTTAATAGGAAAAAAAACCAACTTTTATAATCAATCAAACCAAATCTTATATAGACCCTGGCTGTTAATAGGAACTTAAATCAATCAAACCAAATCTTTTATAGACCCTGGCTGTTAATAGGAACTTAAATCTATCAAACCAAATCTTTTATAGACCCTGGCTGTTAATAGGAACTTAAATCAATCAAACCAAATCTTTTATAGACCCTGGCTGTTAATAGGAACTTAAATCAATCAAACCAAATCTTTTATAGACCCTGGCTGTTAATAGGAACTTAAATCAATCAAACCAAATCTTTTATAGACCCTGGCTGTTAATAGGAACTTAAATCAATCAAACCAAATCTTTTATAGACCCTGGCTGTTAATAGGAACTTAAATCAATCAAACCAAATCTTTTATAGACCCTGGCTGTTAATAGGAACTTAAATCAATCAAACCAAATGTTATATAGACCCTGGCTGTTAATAGGAACTTAAATCAATCAAACCAAATCTTTTATAGACCCTGGCTGTTAATAGGAACTTAAATCAATCAAACCAAATCTTTTATAGACCCTGGCTGTTAATAGGAACTTAAATCAATCAAACCAAATCTTTTATAGACCCTGGCTGTTAATAGGAACTTAAATCAATCAAACCAAATGTTATATAGACCCTGGCTGTTAATAGGAACTTAAATCAATCAAACCAAATCTTTTATAGACCCTGGCTGTTAATAGGAACTTAAATCAATCAAACCAAATCTTTTATAGACCCTGGCTGTTAATAGGAACTTAAATCAATCAAACCAATTTTATGACCCTGGCTGTTAATAGGAACTAAAATCAATCAAACCAAATCTTTTATAGACCCTGGCTGTTAATAGGAACTTAAATCAATCAAACCAAATCTTATTTAGACTCATATCATTCATTTTTCCTGTATCGCCCGACTGTGAATGGGAGGAAGTGTATTTTCCATTCTGTCCCGTCACGTCCCATACAGACGTCTTTTTTTTGAGAATGTTATAGTCACTTCTTGTATTTGACAAACTTAATCAATGACAGTATAGTTATACAATATAACACAGTTATTAATTTTAAATGACTATTCAGACCCACGTTAAACAAGGTACGCTGATACTGGTGTCATGCTTAGGTGAGTCCCTCCCTGTAGGATTACAGCGAAACTTTCCTGTTTTCCAAGCCTCCGACACATCCTGTAGACTACTTCCTTTTGTGTAGAACTCCGCTGTCATGGCTGATGAGGTCACCAAATGGTCAGTGTTAGCTGATGACACGACCTTGTAGTACCTCAATGAGAATGAGGGTGAGGATGAACTACTGACACAGTCTCCTGTCCCAGTGTAAGTTGTCACCCGATAGTTATAGGATATGTCTCCTAATGGCATCTGGTTGCTAGGCGACTGGTACCTGAATTTAAACACCAGTGAGGTAGTGGCTGGCAGCTGAGGCAGATCAGAGGGACAAGTGGCCACGATGGTAAAAGGAACGACGACGGTCGAGTAACAGGTGTCGGTCACTGGTGATGTAACGTCGCTAGCAGTAGTTGTCTGTACACGTATCCTTGTGTTAGGTCCAGAATTGTACGAGACGCTTGCAACTGCTGAAGTTGTTGGACCATCGGTTACAGAAAGAATATCTGTAAGTTTTATATATTCTCCAGGGCTTGTACTCACAGGCTGATTTGGGTGGAAATTCAAGTATATGCCGGCTCCAGAGAAATACTGTCCAGAATCATACTCTAAACTATTGAAACTTTGTGGACTGAAGAATTGCACAACATTTTTGGAGTCGAGGTAGAAATGTGTCAAACCCAGTACCAGTACAGAGCCCACCAGTACAACAGTGAGACCGATCCCTATTGGAACCTTTAGTAGATTGGAGTTTGGGTAGGATTTCTCTTTAGATTTGTTGTACCAGTGATTGGCTATAGCCAAACCTATGATGGTGAGAACCTTAACTATAGCTGCCACAGCCTTAGACAGCTGGAGTATGCTGACAGAATTTTCACGACATCCTGCGATGAATACATTCAGAACGATCTGTGGTACATTTTCAAACCATATAGAGACCATGTTGAGGATGTCCAGTAACCACAAGGGGAGATAATTCTCGTTTGCTATGTCTATAACATTCAGGATCAGGTCAAGGACGTAAATCACACTGCCTAAGATGGAGAAGACAAGCAGACATGTTAACACTCCGTCCTTCAAGGGGCCGAACACAAGTCCCTCCTGTAGACCACTTAGGTCATAATACAGCAGCCAATCACAGACAAGGTCAAAGGTGTTGGCAAGGAAACCAATGATGAAGATGACACATTTACACTTAGAAACCATGATGTCCCAATAATATCTGTATTATGATGATAACAGAACTGTAGGTAGTTCTATATTCCTGTATAATTGTTTCTGTGTATTTCTGCTCCTTTTCTCGGTCACTTTGTTTCAGTTCATTTGCTTCATGGAATAAAATGTCAAACTCAGTAAATTCTTAAGAGGATATCCATATGTTCGTCCATTAACACATGATGTCCACTTTTTAAAATTCTTAATAATATCCCGCTTATATACTGCTGCTACTGCACAATATTGGAAAGCTGTTGACATATAACCAGGGGGACTGTATACATATATAGGGTCATGTCAGTTCCATCTGGTTTTTTATTGTACTCCGTGTGATTCATTTGAAACCATATCCGTGTATGTTCAAGGCTTTGACTGTCATTTTAAATCCATTTAACACGTTCAAGTTAATGTAAAACAGTTATCAGTTGGTGTTCTGCATCGTAGACTCAATATTCATATTGAATACACAGAAATGTCCTTCAGGCACTAAAACATGGCCTTCTTATCGTTCTATAGTTACATTGAAAGTTTCCGATTATTTTTAAAATACATGCATATAATTTGAATAAAAGTATCTATATATCCATTAGGATTTATGTAATAAGCCAGCACCATTTATGTGTGATGATATATGGATACCCAGATCAATATGGAGGCCAAATGTGGTGTATATATCTAACGAGCTTTGGATTCCTTATGTTTTCTTTGTAAGTTTGTCATAGAAATTCTAATCTTGGAGGTAAAAGCACAAAGCATTAGTTGAAAGCATTCATCTTCTTATATATTGGGCAATACACAGAGAAGTATTGAAATGAAATATTAATTTTTTTTTAAATTAATTTTTTTGTTGCTCTTTTTGTAATCAATTTTTCCATGACTAGTGTCTCAAGCATTGTCACACCAACACACAATATTAATTAAGGGTTTTTGATTCATAATGACCTTGGACACTGACTTAAATGGTTATAAGGATTTAAAAAGTATTAAAGATATTTAACAAGTTTTCTTACATCAAGGGGCATTAAGTTCTAAATTGAACAAACATTACCTATATACTACCTATATTAATTAAATTAGCTTCAGACGTAATTTGTTATTCAAAATCTCATTAGTCAAACATTATTAATTGGCCTTGAATATAAAGCAGGCAATCTGGTAATAAAGGATCAAGTTTGTAAAGGTAAATGTAGTACATGTCTTAGAAAATTAATTCTTAAGTATAAAAAAAAAACCAATAAAATACTTCTTACCTTTTAGCCTTACAATTCAAGTGCAAACGTTCATATCAATCCTCAATGGTTCCCTCCCAATATAACAAATATATGGCTGACATTGAAGTGACACTCATTTCCAAGGAGAGAATTAAGTGTCTGATTCCTAGATAAAATAATGTGTGTTTGGCAATCCTGAAATCAGAAATGTACAACTCTGTATCATTGTTTGTGGTGTTCCTGTCCCTATATGTTTTGTGTATGTTGTGTCTTTGTATGTGCTGTGTAGCTCCATTTCACAATTTGTTGTAAACGTGTTCATTATTGATATATTTTACTGTTGTATATAGGTCTACAGGAGGAGTACATGGAGGAGAGAGAACAGGAGCTACATCTAGTCAGACTCCACCGAGAATGTCTCCTCGGTTGTCGGGACAACAACTTCACTTTTGCTGCCATCTTAGTAGGCCTGGCTGAGAGACAGAATCCTCATGGAACCCCAAGGTACAGTTTTATAAAGTCATATAACAGTCTCCAAGGGTTTAATGAGTCAAAACACAAAACTTACGCAATAACCATATAAAAAAAAAATAATTTTATTATGGGCAAAAAAAAAATTTACAATAATTAGTATGATGTGTCAACCCTGTATGTAACATTGTGGATATGAATTGCCTCTCATATTCAAAAATTAGAACATATCTGATTATAAATTAAATGTGAATGATTTACTTGTTGATGAGATATATCTGGCCATTCTTTCCATCAGGTTATAGAGATATGTAATATACAAGTAAGGTAGATTATACCTCATTAACAAATCATGTATTTTACTGATCGGATGGTTGTGATTTTCCAGACTGGCAGGAGACCGAGGACGCTATAGCAGACTAGCCAAAATACAGATGGAGGTTTTGTCTTCAGGACAGAAAAGATCACCAGAACAGAGAGATGATATCAACAAAAGCACTGTCAAAGTGTTGCAGATGGTAGGTCAAGGGAGAAAACTCCCCAACACCAAGACTGTGGGCATGTTAAAATATTTACCTGAAATGACTCTTCGACTTAAGTATGATATAAAGGCCCATATGGTCTTATGACAGTGAAATAATTGGTTGATCGATACAAAGTGACTTGAACCATCACATGTTCAACACTATGTGTGGCTCTGTCCACTGGTGAACACGGTTTCTTGTCATGTAGAGATCAGTTGACAAATAAGCTTCTACTAAGACATATGTTAGCAGCTACACAATTGTCTTGTATTTGGCTGTTAACAGATACTCAAATTAAAAAATCAGCATTTTATCATGACCAGCAGTGATAGCTATTTGTCAGTAAAAATGAAACTATACAGCTTTACTTGTAAAGGATCAACCACACAGCTGTTTTCTGTTTTACGAGGACTACTGTACGTGTGAGAGAATACCCTACAGATTTAATACTCTAATCATTAGCCCTGAAATTCAGCGGTATGACTTTTTCTTGATCTTTGGACCTGAACACTTATTGAAGAGCCCCATCCCTATAAGTGCCCCTCCCTCTTTTTTAGGTTTCAATTTCACTTACTTTGAATTAAATGCAAACTGAAAATATGTCAACTTTTCTAACCAATTTCTTTTGCAAATTGATTTATGGCTTACTTTGTAGAATATTTTTATGAAAGGCAAGTCCGGAATTGTTTCTATTAAGTGCCTCCTGAGTTTCTTCAATTTTTTTAGTACCCTGGGCGTTATTGGGTCGTATACAGTAATTACACGGTACAATTAAGTTGAATTAAGTTGTTATAACTGTTTATCGAATGGCCAGTTATTTTCATTGGGGTAATGTTATTACAATTTTACAGGTGAAAAATAACCCGACTATATAATATCATTATAACAATACCTATTGTTTTAATCCACAGGACAATGCGGTGCAGATGCTGGAAAGAAAACACAGAGACGAACATGTTCTATTTCATCGTCTGTTGATGGAGAACACTGATCGAGAACTTCTTGACAATGTCATTGTCTTGTCACAACAGCAACGGAAGGAAAGACTAGCTCAGCTGCTGTCTCAAAGAGAGGCTACACCTTTAGGTATGTATATAAAAGTCTGCCTTATTGTGTAAAACTTTGCTAAGTTTAATTTCCTAATAACAACCAGGGTCATGTAAGGATGTGTCTGGTTTGAATGATTTTCCTTCTTCTACTCGTAGAATATTAATTTCGAGCACTCAATTTGAAGCTCTTCCATCTGTAAGCTGGGAGATCTTCAGAGAAGTAGAGTTAAACTCATGTGTCATGGCAGTTAAGCTAAGTCTCTTTATTATTAGAAATAACCATAATGTTGTTTTAGATACATAGTCAATGGTTTATGTACATTCCATTGATTTTACTGACAGATCAACAGAAGGAACACTGGCGTCTATTTATGGAAGCTGTGGTGGTCAAACGGGAGCTGTGCCGAGAGAGACTGACCGGTGACAAGAAGGAGGAGGTCAGCGATGTGGTCATCAACCAAGCACTCTTCTCCGACCTTTTGTCCTACCAGAACGGGGAATCTGAGGATCTGTTTCAGCGCATGGCGGAGATGGTAATGAGGGTGGGGCACATCATGATAATGTTGTTTTCACTTCTTATTATTGAATGGAAAGGACTGTCAGCCATGAGATATTGTTAACCCTTTAAGCGCTTGTCACCGCAAATGTCGTTCCGCTAGTATCGGTCTCGTAATGTTGGTCACGGCAAATGTCGTTCTGTTGACAACCTTTTTCACGCGGCTCTTAGGTATTTCCCATCCACGTGTTTATAAATAAAAATGATTCTGATTGGTTGTTTAGGCCCCAAACTAGCATAACAGCGTGTGTGTACTGATACTCTCGGCGGGAGTACTACGATATGCTATGTTGAACAGGCCCCGACAGCAAACGTAAACAATTCGTAAATTCCATCATGGCGGCCGCTTTTGACTCAGACTGGGACAGTGACGAAGACAATAATATTGAAAATATCTTCAATGAAAACAGTGAAAGTTAAACTGAATTTAAAGGTTTTGGGCCCGAGTATATTGTTAGGAATGGAGCAGTAATTGCTCACATTGATATGGATGATTTCTCGCCCGAGAATGACGACGAAGACAACTCGGACAAAGCAGAGGGTTGGATGAAATCATCGGGGCCACCTTTTTGTGTCCCGTTTACAAGGGAATCAAAACTTATTATCAATATGGAAAATCAGGAACCTATAGATTTTTTTCACTGATTTCTAAATGACGTTTTTTTAAATATTGTTGTCCAACAGATTTATATGCCGACCGCAAAATATCAAGGTCGTCAAGGAAATCACTCGCGTATCTTTGAGTTGAAACAGGTGTCACTCGAGGAGATGAAAGTATTTTTTGGTCTTGTTATAGCGATGGGATTGTCCATAAAAACCGATACTTACTGGGCAACTGAGAACGTTATTTTTACTCCATTTTTCGGAGACAAAATTTCTAAAGATCGTTTCCAAAATATTCTCTCAAACTTACACCTGTGTGACAACGACACCTTCATAACTTTGTATATTATCGCCAGGTATTATTACCTGCTAATGACAAGGACTCTGATGAAATATCTACCTCCTGAATCAGTCCTTCAGAACAGGTAAACTCACAAGAAATGTGTGAAATAATAATCACAAAGTCAGAATTTACAACATACTTAGTTTTATTTCATAATTCAACGACAATGTTTACCTGTCAACTAGAGCCATGATTTACCTGTTCACACTTGAAATATGAATCAATTAATCACCAAAACTAATTAATTCCATTCCTTGCTGAAGAACAGGAATAAAGAATGATAGTTAGGTGATTTACATTATAAATACTCCTACTTTATGGAATTTTGAAGAAAATGTATTTATTTACCTGTAATTTTTACCTGTAAATCCTTACCTGACAAATTTTTAGAGACAAATTTACCATCTATGTAAACCTAAACATCTACTGAACAAAATTTGTATATATGTCTATTATTGAAAATGGCATGGAAAAAATGTTATTGAACATTAAATAAAGGTATTTATAATTTCTGTATTTCTTCAAATTAATTCAACAGTAAGGCCCCTTATATAGTAAGAGTATATAGCGCTTAAAGGGTTAATGGCTTTACAGTGACAAGGACAGATAATTCAGTTGTAAAATAAGCCTCTATGTTAAAACAGATAATGTGCTTTTGAATTATTAATATTCCTTTACAAAATCTTGCTTATCAGGTCTAACAGATTTGTTTGTCTGTTTAGAGAACAATATATAGCCAGCTGATAGATTAGTAACTGAATAGCTAAAAATATAGAAAAAAGTATTGTCTCTAGTGACCAAAAAATGTTTCAGACTTGGGAGGACCTTAACACATTACAATCTGAAGTGATGCAGTCCAGAAAAGTCAACGCTGCAGAAAATGTTGCCGCTGTGGTTTTCTCCTCTGATTCAACAGATGGAAGCAGCGATACAGATCTACTGGAGGCTTTAGATGGAAAGTTTGATGCCTTGAGGGACAAATTGTTGGCTGAAGCTCTCATGAAACAGGTACCATACCTCGATAGTCCTTGTCTTTTGTAAAATAATTCAGAAATATAACTGCATTGGTTACAATGAATGCCAAATAAAAATTCATTGTCAGTGATTTTGATAAGTTGACCAATATTTCGGATACACTCAAAAACGTTTTCAGTGCAAAAGTTTCAAATTGATTTTTCAGCTTGGGGAGGCTGAGTGGAAACTGTTGTCTGACAAGGAAAAACAAAGGAAACTTATGGAGCTCAAACTCAAGGAAAGACAACTCAGGAGAGATGGCAAATTTGATGAATTGGCTAGATTACTAGGTAAGGCCAAGTTTAGTTAGATGGCCCTAAAGGATATGAATTGTGTTCATTCACCTTCAGTTGGACTTCACTAAGTTGGAGACCCTGTTTCTTGTATATATCAGTGTTGGTGTGAATATATTGTTTACTCTTGTAGGTGATGCATTTGAAGACCAAGAACTTCTCAAGAAATTGATGGGGGAGACGAGAGAAGAACAGGAGAGGAAGATGAAAGAGAGACTAGAGAAAAGGAGGCAAAGGAAAGCTCAAGGTTAGTATAACATGATGGTGGGTGTCGTGTTATCAGGACTTGTCCAGTGAAATTTTAGATTGATCTTTAGAATGTGCTCCCTCATATTTGCACTCAAATTCCATTGTGCACAAGCATACGTACTTCATTTATTGTATTTATCCTGGTTTATGTAAGGATATTTGTTAATTTTTCTTCAGTGATGTTTCTATGACTAGTACAGTGACAGAGCCACACAATTTCTCACACCTATATTACCAGGTAACAGTAGTGATATCAAGTTATTTAGGTACTAGGTAACAATAATGATATAGAGTCATGTGTGTCCTTGTACAGTGTTCTATGATAGTGTTGTATACTCAGCAGTGCCAAAACCAACGTTGATCATCAACTTTTATTTTGAAGACAACTCATACACTTTTACACCCTTGTTTACTTTTTCTGTCTTCATTTGTCTGATGAAGGCGACAAAAATACACATTGTACTAGACATCAAAACACATGTAAATGTATAGGAATGGTTGTGTAACAAATGACATTACAAAAACCCAGGAAAATACAAAATATTATAATATAATATATATAATATAATACCTTATTTTCTGGACAATAAGTCGGTACACCAAACACTCTTTAACCTTTGAACTTGCTTATCTGTCCTAACAAACTATTTATTTTGGAAGTATTGTTATATTTAATGTGTAGGTATGTCAGATGAGGAATGTGATCGTCTAGAACAAGAGGATATAGAGAAGGAGGAGATCGAGGAGAGGAAACGTCGACGTAATATTCTGGGGGACCTACAGCATGCCTATGAACATGTGAGTATGAGACAGAACCTTTGGTATCTGTTATTGTCCTCTCTTTGTATCACACATACATACAAAGCTAGTACTACCAGTGTTACATCCTTGTATTCAATGTAATGGAGGATAGTAATTTTGGTTTTTTCCTTCCGTATATCATACTTCAATTTATCTCAATAGCTTCAACAAGTCTGAACCATTTTTCTTTAGAAAGACTAATGCTTTCAAGTTTGATTGGCAATTCTATTTGGAGTAATGGCCCTTCAATTGACTAAAATTTCATTATAGAAATTTTTAGCTCACCTGGCATCCGTCGTCTGTCCGTCCGTCAACATTTAATTTAAATTGCTATTTGTCCTAGAGTTCGGCATGGATTGTAACCAAATTTGGCTACAAACATTCTTGGGGGAAGGGGAACAGAACTTGTATAAATTTTGGCTCTGACCCCCCCGGAGCAGGAGGGGCGGGGCCCAATAGGGGAAATAGAGGTAAATCCTATAAATCACTACTTGTCCTAGAGTTCTGCATGGATTGTAACCAAATTTGGCCACAATCATCCTTGGGTGAAGGGGAAAAGAACTTGTATAAATTTTGGCTCTGACCCCCCTGGGGCAGGAGGGGTGGGGCCCAATAGGGGAAATAGAGGTAAATCCTATAAATCGCTACTTGTCCTAGAGTTCTGCATGGATTGTAACCAAATTTGGCCACAAACATCCTTGGAAAAAGGGAAACAGAGCTTGTATAAATTTTGGTCTCACCCCCCTGGATGCAGGAGGGGTGGGGCCCAATAGGGGAAATAGAGGTAAATCCTATAAATCGCTACTTGTCCTAGAGTTCTGCATGGATTGTAACCAAATTTGGCCACAAACATCCTTGGGAAAAAGGGGAACAGAGCTTGTATAAATTTTGGCTCTCACCCCCCGGATGCAGGAGGGGTGGGGCCCAATAGGGAAATAGAGGTAAATCCTAGTAGCTACTGATAGGGGAAATAGAGGTAAATCCTATATATCGCTACTTGTCCTAGAGTTCTGCATGGATTGTAACCAAATTTGGCCACAATCATCCTTGGGTGAAGAGGAAAAGAACCTGTATAAATTTTGGCTCTGACCCCCCGGGGGCAGGAGGGGCGGGGCCCAATAGGGAAATAAGAGGTCAATATTCAAATTCCTTCAGAAAAGAAACAATGAACCTGTATTCAGAACATGACTTGACATTACAAACCAGGTGAGCGATACAGGCCCTCTGGGCCTCTTGTTCATGTAATATTATAGCTGTAAGATTTTATTTATTCATGGTAACAATAAAATTGTTTTAAGAGCTTCACCAAATTTGATCAGCACTCTAGATGGACATCATTGATTTATTAATTAAAAATACCATTGTATATCATTTCTATGCATTAATCTGACCAGATTTTAATGTTACTGATTTTGAAATTAGGTGATAAATGCCTAAGGCTGAATGAACACCTTCAGGAAACGCATTATATGGTAGACGTACAAGTCCTTGGTTAACAAAATAAAGTTGTTCAAACCCTTTTGGGTGTAATAAATATGATTAATGTAAATTGATTTAATTCAAGGCCAATGCCACGCCTCTCACAGCTGGATTGGGAATTTCGTATCTCTAGGGGAATTTTTTCGGACTCACCACATTTTCTCATTTAAATGAAATCTAACACTTTTCTATTACATTATAAATTTAAATCTATGTAATTGAATTCATTAATATAATGTTTTGTGTGTCAAGCTTTTAGACATAACAATTTCAGTACAATGATATCAGTATTTACATGACTCAAAGTCATCACTGTTTATTTACTTACTATTTGAAATAACTATCCAATAATAAAGTGATAAACAAAGTGACAGATGTGACATTAGACTGTCGCCTACCCCCTATGTGGTGACAGATGTGACATTAGACTGTCGCCTACCCCCTATGTGGTGACAGATGTGACAGATGTGACATTAGACTGTCGCCTACCCCCTATGTGGTGACAGATGTGACATTAGACTGTCGCCTACCCCCTATGTGGTGACAGATGTGACATTAGACTGTCGCCTACCCCCTATGTGGTGACAGATGTGACATTAGACTGTCGCCTACCCCCTATGTGGTGACAGATGTGACATTAGACTGTCGCCTACCCCCTATGTGGTGACAGATGTGACATTAGACTGTCGCCTACCCCCTATGTGGTGACAGATGTGACATTAGACTGTCGCCTACCCCCTATGTGGTGACAGATGTGACATTAGACTGTCGCCTACCCCCTATGTGGTGACGGTGACAGATGTGACACCCCTATGTGGTGACAATTGACATTAGTCGCCTACCCCCTATGTGGTGACAGATGTGACATTAGACTGTCGCCTACCCCCTATGTGGGTGACAGATGTGACATTAGACTGTCGCCTACCCCCTATGTGGTGACAGATGTGACATTAGACTGTCGCCTACCCCCTATGTGCTGACTGCCAGATGATCGTTCAATTGTTTATTGTTTCTAGGAAAAAACGATGTGTCTGTGTTGTTAACTAGTTCATTTATGTTAACTTCATTGTATATCAATTCATCAAATCATTTTTAGGTCATCTGACCCGAAGGGTCAGGATGACCTATAGTCATCATGTTTCGGTCCGTCGTCGTCCGCCGTGCGCCGTCCGCCGTGCGCCGTGCGCCGTGCGCCGTCCGCCGTCCGCCGTGCGTTAACTTTTCACATTTTGAACTTCTTCTCAAGTTCTACCAGTGGGATTTGGCTGAAACTTGCATGAAATGTTCCTGACACGGTCCCGACAAAGTGTTGTTATTTTTCGGGTCGATCCGAAATCCAAGATGGCCGCCACAGCCGCCATCTTGAAAACACATTTTGAACTTCTTCTCAAGTTCTACCAGTGGGATTTGGCTGAAACTTGCATGAAATGATCCTGACACGGTCCCGGCAAAGTGTTGTTATTTTTCGGGTCGATCCGAAATCCAACATGGCCGCCACAGCCGCCATCTTGAAAACACATTTTGAACTTCTTCTCAAGTTCTACCAGTGGGATTTGGCTGAAACTTGCATGAAATGATCCTGACATGGTCCCGACAAAGTGTTGTTATTTTTTCGGGTCGATCCGAAATCCAAGATGGCCGCCACAGCCGCCATCTTGAAAACACATTTTGAACTTCTTCTCAAGTTCTACCAGTGGGATTTGGCTGAAACTTGCATGAAATGATCCTGACACGGTCCCGACAAAGTGTTGTTATTTTACGGGTCGATCCGAAATCCAAGATGGCCACCACAGCCGCCATCTTGAAAACACATTTTGAAACTTCTTTCTCAAGTTCTACCAGTGGGATTTGGCTTAAACTTGCATGAAATGATCCTGACACGGTTCCGACAAAGTGTTGTTATTTTTTGGGTCGTTCTGAAATCCAAGATGGCCGCCACAGCCGCTATCTTGAAAACACATTTTGAACTTCTTCTCAAGTTCTACCGGTGGGATTTGGCTGAAACCTGCATGAAATGATCCTGACACCGGTCCCAACAAAGTGTTGTTATTTTTCGGGTCAATCCGAAATCCAAGATGGCCGCCAGAGCCGTCATCTTGAAAACACATTTTGAACTTCTTCTCAAGTTCTACCAGTGGGATTTGGCTGAAACTTGCATGAAATGATCCTGACACGGTCCCCGACAAAGTGTTGTTATTTTTCGGGTCGATCTGAAATCCAACATGGCCGCCACAACCGCCATCTTGAAAACACATTTTGAACTTCTTCTCAAGTTCTACCAGTGGGATTTTGGCTGAAACTTGCATGAAATGATCCTGACATGGTCCCGACAAAGTGTTGTTATTTTTCGGGTCGATCCGAAATCCAAGATGGCCGCCACAGCCGCCATCTTGAAAACACATTTTGAACTTCTTCTCAAGTTCTACCAGTGGGATTTGGCTGAAACTTGCATGAAATGATCCTGACACGGTCCCGACAAAGTGTTGTTATTTTTCGGTTGATCCGAAATCCAAGATGGCCGCCACAGCCGCCATCTTGAAAACACATTTTGAACTTCTTCTCAAGTTCTACCTTTGGGATTTGGCTGAAACTTGCATGAAATGATCCTGACATGGTCCTGACAAAGTGTTGTTATTTTTCGGGTCAATCCGAAATCCAAGATGGCCGCCACAGCCGCCATCTTGAAAACACATTTTGAACTTCTTCTCAAGTTCTACCTTTGGGATTTGGCTGAAACTTGCATGAAATTATCCTGACACGGTCCCGAAAAAGTGTTGTTATTTTTCGGGTCGATCCTAAATCCAAGATGGCGGCCACAACCGCCATCTTGAAAACACTATTTTGAACTTCTTCTCAAGTTCTACCGGTGGGATTTGGGCTGAAACTTACATGAAATGATCCTGACATGGTCCCGACAAAGTATTTTACATCTCTGGTTGATCCCAAATCGAAGATGACTACCATGACACTATAAGTAATTTCCTATACTTTAAGGCCCTTGGGCCTCTTGTTTGAAATAAAATTTGTTGTAAGAAATTGAAAATTATCCTGACATTTGACAAAGTGACACTATAATATATAATTAATTTTACTATTGTGTAGTCAGATGACCGTTAAGGCCCTTTGGGCCTCTTGTTTATATCCCACTTGCCTTTCTTATGTATTCATTGCGAATTGTTTCACATATTTTGATCACACAGACGCTTGTACTCGAGGGCTACACATCATCTATACGCTCAAAATGGCATGACTAAAATACAGGACCAAAATTTCCGTATAATCTTTCAACTTTTTTATATAGAAAGTCACAGCTCACAGGCAAACTGTTGGGAATTTTAAGAACAATCAGACATTTTGAAATAGGGCCAATAGAAGGGGAATGGGGCCGTTTAGCGGGGCCTTAAAATGTTAGTAGAATTAGCCTTGTAATTAACATATCCTCAGTAATGTATACCAATAATATATACAGAAAGTGGAGAATACTATCTAAGGCTATTCCTGTTGATAACCTGTTACTTTTATAATTATGGTGGTTGATGTTATTTACAGGAGAAGGATGAGTTACTCCGACGACTCCGAGCGGGAGAAGATAAAATATCACAAGAGAAAGAACGCCAGCTACAGTTGATGAGGCTGAAGCGAGATGAGCGGAGGGCGCGTCAGGAGGACAAATTTGACTCGGCAGCTCTCGTCATCGGAATGGCTAAGGAAAGGGAAGATAAGTGAGTGGACAGTTTCTCTGGTATAAATTATATCTAACGTCATTGTACCCAAATTGATACCAATACACGTAGATTTCTCTTATATGACATTTGTTGCTTGGTGTGCTTCACTTTTTTTCTGTTTTGTTTTCGAAAAGAGGATACATACTTTATTTTGATGCTTTGTTTTTCTTATTACAGTGCTTATTTTTATTGTTAGAATGATTTATATCATGTCTCGAAATTTCTAGTTTTGTCACATGATGTGTACCCAAATTGATACCCAGCAAGAAAAAATGTATAAAATTAAGAAAAATCAATTTATATAGATTTTTGTGATTTTATTTTATAAAGGGGACGTAATTGCGTTTATTATAACAATTTATATTGAATACATTTATACATTTTACTGTAAAAAATGTACAAGTGTTTTCACAATAGTACCAGTTCTAATTTGGTTACCCGTAACACCACGTAATGACTTATGTGATATTTCAATGATTTAAATTCAGTTTTCTGTGGCATTCACCTAAGCTTATATAGTTCCAATGTGGTGTATATGTCAAAAGACCACTATCAATTATTTTTAATGATTGTAAAAAATTTCAATGTAAAAAAACTACAAACATAATTATGAATCAATCAAGTTACAAAATATTTGAATCTAGTAACAGTTTTAGTAAAAATTAAGATGGCGAAGTAATGCTATACAAAGAGCAATTTGCACATGACTGAATAAAAAAATAATGTGTGGCAACTATATTTTATCTGTTTCTGTTAAGTCTTAATGTCCTAAATTGCATTATTTAAGAAAAGTTTCTTTGAGGAGGCCATACGCTTTGAAAAAACACTATTATAGTACAAATATTAATTGTCGCACAGCCACATTTCTAAGGATTAACACGTTTCAGACAGAGTTATCAATTTCAAAGTTATCTTTCAGAGAAAATAACAGAAATAGTTACATAAAACGCAGTGTAATTATCAATAATTGACCACTGAGAAATTAGGTAAACTTGAACAACACAAATGTTTTAAGTATTTTTTTCGATTAGGGTATCAATTTGGGTACAGTATCAATTTGGGTACAGTATCAATTTGGGTACAGTATCAATTTGGGTACAATAACGTTAGGGAAGTAGGATATCATTACTTAATCACAACAAGGAATACACTACAGAGTTGATTAGAACTGTCACCAGAGTGGCCAACTTATACCACCACCCCTGCACAACTTTAGTGTTTACTCCATTAATAGGGAACATTGCAGAACTCGATATCGTTTTCTCAACTCCTTTTTTTGTCATGGTTATGTGTGTCAAATTTTATCAGAATTTGTCAAATGGTTTAGGAGTAGTTCACCGGACAAAGTTGTGTCTACGGAAGGACAGATGGACGGAGGGACAGATGGAAAACCCCATTCCAGTATACATCCCCCCACTTACTTAACTTCATTCCAATAAAACCATTGATGTCCAATCCTATGATATTTAACACCCTTGCCAGTGAAATATTTAGAAATTGAAGTGATAATAATGCAATACACTAAATACCTCATATTCAGTTAATGTAATAAGTGTTTAATTATATTTGTGTCAGAGGTAAATGATTTATGTACAAAGTAAACAATAACATTTCATCAACATTGTAACAATATGGTCCATAGAATGAAAGAAGATTTAGAAGAGGAAAGACAGCGACAGATGCGACTAGCGAAGGAGAGACTGGAGGCAGCTAGGCGTAGGAAAGCAGCAGGCCAGACAACGGATGACGATACTGAACCTGAGATCAACATTGATACCGAGGATAAGATGTTGTTACGGGAGGCTGTTACCATGGCAGTGGACAAACGCCATCAAAAGGAGAGACAGCTCCTTATCCAGGTAGAAATATAAAATATTCCCTATTAATCTCACCATTTATACTTAATTATGATAAATATTTAATGTTAAAACTGTATACTGTAATCTCGTAAGCAATCAGGTACTTTAAATCAACTTTTTTTTGCTCGATTTACTAACACAAAATTTTCAGATCAAGGTTTCGAAAATTTGTATCTACAAACTAACATGAATTTACATATATTGAGGGATTTTTTAAGTTCAATCTTTAAACTGCAAAAATTGATTTCCATGAAGTTGGTTGAAAATGCAAAATCACAAGAAGTCATTAAGGATGTTTATTTTCAGTATCCAGAGAGTTAGTTTATTAATGTCTTTAACAACTGTTGACACTGTTAATAAAGATTACATTAATCTAGCACATTACAGATAACATATTTACATAAGCTATAAAAATAAGAACTTCTATAAAAAGGTATTAAATGTCATCTTGTTGAAGGTCCTTGATGAGAGCACTGAGAGTTCCATAAGGAAGAAGGTACAGAATATGTCTGAGGAGCAAAGGAAAGACAAACTAGCCGAGCTCCAGGAACTACGCAAACTCTGGAGGGACGGGAAAATGAAGGACCAGGACGAACAACTAGGAATATTCAGGGTTAGAATTCACATGTTTACTTTATTGTTTCTTATTACTCAAAACCAGTGTACTGTTTAGATATTCTTATTTTGGTGCCATCTCATTTAAGTGTAAAATCACGTTTGAACAAGTTAACACAATAAAAGTGTTCTTTTTTTCTTCTTTTTTTTGCAAGAAACTACTATATAAATGGTTAAAGAGAAATTCAATTAGCACAATCACATTCTAGCCAATTTTTTAGATGTGTCATATAAAACTAAGACTGAAGTCTACTATAATTGTCCACCACTATTACTGTGTTACATACTTTATATGTTCAATGTTTGACTTGTAGGAGGCAGCATGTATCGAGATGGAAATGTTCATGGATAAAATGAGGTCAGAAGGTCATGACCTTACAGAAGATGATGTTAAAGTTCACATCCTGTCAAACCTCCAGCAACAGCAGGACAGTGAGAGTCGTCATCTTCTATCTGATATACAAAACAAGGTAATCTATAGGGCAGACATACAAAACAAGGTAGGGCAGACATACAAAACAAGGTAATCTATAGGGCAGACATACAAAACGAGGTAATCTATAGGGCAGATATACAAAACAAGGTAATCTATATAGGGCAGATATACAAAACAAGGTAATCTATAGGGCAGATATACAAAACAAGGTGATCTATAGGGCAGATATACAAAACAAGGTAATCTATAGGGCAGATATACAAAACAAGGTAATCTATATAGGGCAGATATACAAAACAAGGTAATCTATAGGGCAGATATACAAAACAAGGTAATCTATAGGGCAGATATACAAAACAAGGTAATCTATAGGGCAGATATACAAAACAAGGTAATCTATAGGGCAGATATACAAAACAAGGTAATCTATAGGGCAGATATACAAAACGAGGTAATCTATAGGGCAGATATACAAAACAAGGTAATCTATAGGGCAGATATACAAAACAAGGTAATCTATAGGGCAGATATACAAAACAAGGTAATCTATAGGGCAGATATACAAAACAAGGTAATCTATAGGGCAGATATACAAAACAAGGTAATCTATAGGGCAGATATACAAAACAAGGTAATCTATAGGGCAGATATACAAAACAAGGTAATCTATAGGGCAGAAATACAAAACAAGGTAATCTATAGGGCAGATATACAAAACAAGGTAATCTATAGGGCAGATATACAAAAAAGGTAATCTATAGGGCAGATATACAAAACAAGGTAATCTATAGGGCAGATATACAAAACAAGGTAATCTAAAGGGCAGATATACAAAACAAGGTAATCTATAGGGCAGATATACAAAACAAGGTAATCTATAGGGCAGATATACAAAACAAGGTAATCTATAGGGCAGATATACAAAACAAGGTAATCTATAGGGCAGATATACAAAACAAGGTAATCTATAGGGCAGATATACAAAACAAGGTAATCTATAGGGCAGATATACAAAACAAGGTAATCTATAGGGCAGATATACAAAACAAGGTAATCTATAGGGCAGATATACAAAACAAGGTAATCTATAGGGCAGATATACAAAACAAGGTAATCTATAGGGCAGATATACAAAACAAGGTAATCTATAGGGCAGATATACAAAACAAGGTAATCTATAGGGCAGATATACAAAACAAGGTAATCTATAGGGCAGATATACAAAACAAGGTAATCTATAGGGCAGATATACAAAACAAGGTAATCTATAGGGCAGACATACAAAACAAGGTAATCTATAGGGCAGATATACAAAACAAGGTAATCTATAGGGCAGATATACAAAACAAGGTAATCTATAGGGCAGATATACAAAACAAGGTAATCTATAGGGCAGATATACAAAACAAGGTAATCTATAGGGAAGATATACAAAACAAGGTAATCTATAGGGCAGATATACAAAACAAGGTAATCTATAGGGCAGATATACAAAACAAGGTAATCTATAGGGCAGATATACAAAACAAGGTAATCTATAGGGCAGATATACAAAAACAAGGTAATCTATAGGGCAGATATACAAAACAAGGTAATCTATAGGGCAGATATACAAAACAAGGTAATCTATAGGGCAGATATACAAAACAAGGTAATCTATAGGGCAGATATACAAAACAAGGTAATCTATAGGGCAGATATACAAAACAAGGTAATCTAGGGCAGGGCATAGATATACAAAACAGGTAATCTATAGGGCAATATACAAAACAAGGTGATCTATAGGGCAGATATACAAAACAAGGTTATCTATAGGGCAGACATACAAAACAAGGTAATCTATAGGGCAGATATACAAAACAAGGTAATCTATAGGGCAGATATACAAAACAAGGTAATCTATATAGGGCAGATATACAAAACAAGGTAATCTACAGGGTAGATATACAAAACAAGGTAATCTATAGGGCAGATATACAAAACAAGGTAATCTATATAGGGCAGATATAGGGCAGATACAAAACAAGGTAATCTATAGGGCAGATATACAAAACAAGGTAATCTATATAGGGCAGATATACAAAACAAGGTAATCTACAGGGTAGATATACAAAACAATGTAATCTATAGGGCAGATATACAAAACAAGGTAATCTAATGGGCAGACATACAAAACAAGGTAATCTATAGGGCAGATATACAAAACAAGGTAATCTATAGGGCAGATACACAAAACAAGGTAATTAATCTATCGAAGGTCATTACTCTACACCAACTTATTTTGTTTGCCATAAAATCTCAGGTATTTTTCGGGCTTTTTGAAATCGCTAAAATTAATTGCTGCAAAATAGCAAAACTATTCAAAAACTTGACATACAGAAGAAGGCATAAAAATGTGAAATTTTGCCGCCAAGAAATTAACTTGATTTTAGAATGCTGTTGTGTGATTGATATATTTTTATTTGAATACAGTTGATCACTTACCTTGCAACGGTACAGGCCTCAAGACAAGCCAATAGCACAATTGTGTTGACATCTTCAGAAAACAATTTCTATTCTTTGTTTTCAAGGATCCAAAGACTTTACAACAAATCGTCCAGGTTCAGAGGATGCTGCAGGAGGAGGGCTGGAATGATAATGTCGCGTTTGTCCTGCTCGGTAAATCTCAGAAAGAGGCTGACAACCAGAGCGAGGCTGACGATGACCCAGACAAACAGTTGGTGGACGCCTTGGAGCAGAAGTATGACGCCCTGAGAGAAAAGTTACTGGAGGCTGTAAGTTTTAGTACTACTGAAAATATAGTCATGCACCTAATGTACACACTGATAATTCTATGTCTAAAGAATTTATCAGCTGGACAGTCAATGATTTACAGTAAAAATAATGTGTACACATAAAGAAAATATGTATTGCCATAATGATTTTGCAATGGTTAGAACATGAATATGTTGCAGATATTGTAATTAAAGCACCATTATGAGTCTATAATGAAAATACATTTTAAAATGAGATAAGCTGGATACATAGAGAGTATCTGTGGAAAGTTCTTAGATCTGTATAAGTGTGGTACATACAAACTTTTCCAATGCAATACTGTAAAACTATTCCTCAGGCTCTGATCAAGGAGATGGGTGAGGATGAATGGAATAAGCTGAGCGATAAGGACAAACAGAAGAAATTAGTAGAACTGAAGCTGAAGGAGAGAAAGTTACGAGAGGATGGCAATCTGACAGAGGCTAATCAGCTGTATGGAGATCTCACAGATAACAACGAACGTAGGTCTTCTGTAATGTTTAGGAATCAACAACGAACGTAGGTCTACTGTAATGTTTAGGAATCAACAACGAACGTAGGTCTACTGTAATGTTTAAGAATCAACAACGAACGTAGGTCTACTGTAATGTTTAGGAATCAACAACTTTCTCCGATACGGTGGATATTAATTTGGGTTTGTCCGTCTGTCTGTCTGTGTGTCTGTCTGTCCATCTGTCAGTAACACTTCGTTTCTGTGCAATAACTGTAACAAATGTGAACCGATTTTCTTCACTTGACAAGGTTAAATGCCTATATGGCGTGGCCAAATTCGATCGCGACTGTCGATGGACCTTATTAGCGGAGTTATGGCCCTTTGAATTACTAAAAATGTCATTTTCAGCCATTTCCGTGCAATAAGTGTAACAAATGTAAACCGATTTTCTTCAAACTTTGTAACAAGCTTAAATGCCTTAAGGACTTGGCCAAGTTCCATCGCGACTTTCAAAGGACCTTATGTAGCGGAGTTATGGCCCTTTGCTTAAATAAAAAAAGTCAGTTTCTGCCTAATAAATGTTAACCAATTTTCTTTAAACTTGGTAACAAGGTTGAATGCCTAAAGTGCCTGACCAGGTTCGATCACCTCTTTCAGCGGATGTTATTTATCAGAGTTATGGCCCTTTCATTTACTACAAATGTCAATTTTCTGCAGTTTCTGTGTAATAACTAACAAATGTTAAAAACAATATTGTTAAAACTTGGTAACAAAGTTAAATGTCTTAAGGCCTCAGCCAAGATCGATCGCCACTTTCGACGGACCTTACTTAGCAGAGTTTGATTTAATAAAAAAAGTAATTTTCAAAGTTAAATGTCTTAAGGATTCGTTACCCCATAATACATGTTTTATCATAAAACAACCAATAAAACATCTTACTTCCGAATAAGACTTCAGTTTATTTTTCATGTTTCAACCAATGTTAAACCTAACCTCAATAATGTTTACCTACAATATGTCCTGAAAGTGGGGGATGGAAATTCCATGAATTTGCTTGTCTTTTTTTCAGAAAGTTTTAATGAAATTATTCATAATGTAGATAAAGCATTAAATTGATCTATGCTGAATAAGATTTAAATCAAGAGTTAAATAGATATCAAATGACCAATAGAACATATAACGACATTGTTACAGCAGACTGATATGATATATGTATGTAAGATGTCTGTGTATACAACTTTGTTGTGCCTTATACATAAACCTTTGATTTCTGCCAATAAGAGAACACCAGCACCATTTACTTTTAGGAAATATGTTAAATTAAAAAGGACCTTGCATGATTGTAATTTAGCAAATGCAGTCCCATTATATAATAACTTTGTAAGGGTTTGTAATACATTTTAAAGTTGGGTTGTTGTTTTATTGGTTGTATAATTGTGTTAAGTTCTGGATGCTCTCATGGTGGAGGATGACCGGGACGAAGAACAGAAACAGAAACAGAAGGATATGATGGAGAGAAAGGAAGAGCTTAGAAAGGAAAGAGAAGAACAAGGGCTGTCCACTGATGACGAAACCTTGGACCAGATTGTACAGGAGGAAGAGGAGGAGAAAACTGAACAACGAAGGAGGGTAGGTTTATAGAAAACTAAACAACGAAGGAGGGTAGTTTATAGGAAGGGGGGTTTATAGAAAATAAACAACGAAAGGTAGGTATAAAATAAACAATGAAGGAGGGTAGGTTTATAGAAAACTAAACAACAAGGAGGGTAGGTTTATAGAAAACTAAACAACAAGGAGGAGGGTAGGTTTATAGAAAACTAAACAACAAAGGAGGGTAGGTTTATAGAAAAACTAAACAACGAAGGAGGGTAGGTTTATAGAAAACTAAACAACAAAGGAGGGTAGGTTTATAGAAAACTAAACAACAAAGGAGGGTAGATTTATAGAAAATGAAACAACAAAGGAGGGTAGGTTTATAGAAAACTAAACAACAAAGGAGGGTAGGTTTATAGAAAACTAGAAACAACTGAAGGAGGGTAGGTTTATAGAAAACTAAACAATGAAGGAGGGTAGGTTTATAGAAAACTAAACAACAAAGGAGGGTAGGTTTTATAGAAAACTGAAACAACAAAGGAGGGTAGGTTTATAGAAAACTAAACAACGAAGGAGGGTAGGTTTATAGAAAACTAAACAACGAAGGAGGGTAGGTTTATAGAAAACTAAACAACAAAGGAGGGTAGGTTTATAGAAAACTAAACAACAAAGGAGGGTAGGTTTATAGAAAACTAAACAACAAAGGAGGGTAGGTTTATAGAAAACTAAACAATGAAGGAGGGTAGGTTTATAGAAAACTAAACAATGAAGGAGGGTAGGTTTATAGAAAACTAAACAATGAAGGAGGGTAGGTTTATAGAAAATAAACAAAAGGAGGAGTTTATAGAAAACAACAAAGAGGAGGGTAGGTTTATAGAAAACTAAACAACGAAGGAGGGTAGGTTTATAGAAAATAAAACAAAAGGAGGGTAGGTTTATAGAAAACTAAACAACAAAGGAGGGTAGGTTTATAGAAAACTAAACAACGAAAGGAGGGTAGGTTTATAGAAAACTAAACAACAAAGGAGGGTAGGTTTATAGAAAACTAAACAAAAAGGAGGGTAGGTTTTAGAAAACTAAACAACAAAGGAGGGTAGATTTATAGAAAACTAAACAACAAAGGAGGGTAGGTTTATAGAAAATGAAACAATGAAGGAGGGTAGGTTTATAGAAAACTAAACAATGAAGGAGGGTAGGTTTATAGAAAACTAAACAACAAAGGAGGGGTAGGTTTATAGAAAACTAAACAACAAACAGGAGGGTAGGTTTATTTATAGGAGGGTTTATAAAAACTAAACAACGAAGAGGGTAGGATAGAAAACTAAACAAAAAGGAGGTAGGTTTATAGAAAAACTAAACAATGAAGGAGGTAGGTTTATAGAAAACTAAACAACGAAGGAGGGTAGGTTTATTAAACAAAAAGGAGGGTAATAGAAAACTAAACAACAAAGGAGGGTAGGTTTATAGAAAACTAAACAACAAAGGAGGGTAGGTTTATAGAAAACTAAACAACAAAGGAGGGTAGGTTTATAGAAAACTAAACAACAAAGGAGGGTAGGTTTATAGAAAACTAAACAACAAAGGAGGGTAGGTTTATAGAAAACTAAACAACAAAGGAGGGTAGGTTTATAGAAAACTAAACAACAAAGGAGGGTAGGTTTATAGAAAACTAAACAACAAAGGAGGGTAGATTTATAGAAAATGAAACAACAAAGGAGGATAGGTTTATAGAAAATGAAACAACAAAGGAGGATAGGTTTATAGAAAACTAAACAACGAAGGAGGGTAGGTTTATAGAAAACTAAACAACAAAGGAGGGTAGGTTTATATAGAAAACTAAAACAAGGAGGGTAGGTTTATAGAAAACTAAACAACGAAGGAGGGTAGGTTTATAGAAAAACTAAACAACGAGAGTAGGTTTATAGAAAACTAAACAACAAGGAGGGTTTATTTAGAAAAACTAAACAACAAAGGAGGGTAGGTTTATAGAAAACTAAACAACGAAGGTGGGTAGGTTTATAGAAAACTAAACAATGAAGGAGAGTAGATTTATAGAAAACTAAACAATGAAGGAGGGTAGGTTTATAGAAAACTAAACAATGAAGGAGGGTAGGTTTATAGAAAACAAAACAATAAAGAAGGGTAGATTTATAGAAAATGAAACAATGAAGGAGGGTAGGTTTATAGAAAACAAAACTAAGAAGGACGTTGTGAAGGTATATACAACATTATAAAAAAGAAGTAAAATATATATACATGTATATAGTATAATAGTTGACTTAGTATAAAATATCAACACCTTTCTGTGTTGATTTCTGTGTTGCAGAACGTACTAGAGAACCTGCAGACAATGTTTGATGATGAGAAAGAGGCCTTGATGAGGTCACTTCAGAATCAGAAAGATAGAATTGCTCAGGAGAGGGAGCGACAGCTAGCAGTGGCCAAACTACGTCGTGATAAAAACCGTATGAAACAAGAAGAAAAACTTGACTCGGTGGCCCTGATTTTCTCTATGGCACATGAGGCAGAAGAAAAACAAAGACAGAAGTGAGTCTTATTCGTACAATAGCAACTTAAATATTATATCAAGTTTTTTAGGGGTTTTCTTCTAGTAAAATATGCAGAAAAAAGGAAAGCTCTAGTTTGTATAATAACAAGTTATAAAATCAAATCACCCAAAACATCAAAGATATTGGCCTTCATTTAATGTCTACATTTTACCGTAATATTGAAGCAGACAGCTTTCATTTTCTGATTACTATTGGTATTCAGTATTGAAGCAGATAGACAGAGGATGAGAGCACTGGCTAAGGAGAGGCTGGAGGCAAAAAGGAGAAAAAAGTTAGACATGAAAGACAAGGAGAACTTAGAGGACAAACTGAAGGCCGATGATGAGGCAGCTGGAATACAGGAGCTTACACAGGATGCCAGGGACCAGAAGGGTAGGTTACTCTACGGACATTGGACTGAATACTGAACAAAAATGGTGGTACTGAGTTGTAAACCCTGTGATTGTAACAAATAGAATTTGTAGATTACGTCTACTTCCTCTGTAGGAGGGCATTATTTCATCAGTTCATGGCTTCGTTTACTGAATATTACGCCTTAACATCAGAAGGAACAGCATTCTCAGTTGATATAGGCTAATCAGAATCACTGTTTTCATAAGTCCTTATAGATACAAGATGACAAAGATTGCACTTTTTAACTTTCCTTTAGGCTTCTTTCACTGTATGTGTCAGTGGTTGAACAAACAGCAGAGAAACAAAGATTGTTTTATCCATGTGATTTTCTTTACCAAACACTTGAACCATCACTGAACAACGTCGTATTGTTGTTTATCATCTATCAGAGTCATTTGTTAAACTTAGATCACAGAATGTTATGTCACAACTATTGTTTGGTACATTTCGCCCCCTGTATATATTACATCATAGTGATTGTTTTTTGAAACGAGAGAAGTTGTATGTAAATTATTCTACCGTTAAGCGCCTTTGGTTACTCTCTGATCTTATTACATAACATACAGTTGTGAGGACTATTTTCAGCAGCAATCCCATTGGCTAATTGAAAGGTCATCTGAGGGTGACCCTAATCACGGTACCTTTATTAGATGTTTAGAAAATAGAGGTAACCAACAAGTCGTGAACAGATGATTTAAATCAGATTGACAATATTTCCATGTCTGACCATGTGTGACTTATATTCAGTGTATGTGATTTAGATATATTCAGTGTATATTGTACAGTGGTTTGTTTTTTTAACAGTGGTTGCAGGTTTATCAAGAAGAACAGGTGATTGTGTGTTAACATGTAGCCTCAAATGTTGATTAAGTTACTGTATATCTCACAAACTCAGATAAATCGTGTTGGCTTCAATAATGTTTAACCTATATATCTATACATGACACAATGTTTGACTACTTGCACAAGCCATTGAACCTAAAGCAGCAGCTTCAAAGCTATGACACCTGCTTGTGTGTGAATCCTTGAATTCAGCGTACAATTTTCTGTTAACAGAAACATATACATAGAGATTGGAAAATTCCTTATTGTCTTTACTGACGGCAGAGGACCTCTGTTTCATAGGCATTTCATTGGCTAAGTTCTAGTTTTAAATGTCTTAGTTCAAATATGTTATTTTTGTATAAATGTATTATATTTGCATAACTATATTATTTTTTCATAAATATGAAGTTCAAAATTATATAATGGTTTGATGTGACAGGTTTTTCAGATTTAATTGCTTTAATATGATTTTTGAAAATATCAAAAAAAATATATAAGCAAGTTATCGTAAAGTATACATTCAAAACTGAAAGTACAATTATATTTTCTTTTATTGATATATTAGTTAAAATATAATTTTTTCTTCCAAAATTGTGCAATATGAAAATTACCGAATTTTCATGACATACCAAATTAATAAAGTTATCCTTCTGTATTCAACTGTTCATGGGTATAGAGAAAAAACCCAAGGCACTTAATTTAAAGTACAGCAGTACATCTGCTTATCATAAAAATGGCAGATTTGGCAATCTCTCTACCAAGTGTTTCTGTTGTTGGATTTACAGCCATCATGACATGTATATAACTAGTAATATATGTTACATCTGTTAAATATATTATGTCTTTATGTGGTTTTTTTACCAGTGAACTAGCTGTTTAAGAACTTGCGACATTCAAAGTGATTATTTAAAAAAATTGGATAGCATCTTTATTTCATTTTAGCAATAAGCTAAAACAATCTTTTTGTAAATGTAGACAATAATAAAACATACAGGCATGACAATGGCATATGTAGTGCTACTTTAGCATTAAAACTGTTACCAGATTGGACCTACAGTTGATAAGTTAGCTATTCTATTTACCATATAGCTAGTTATTTTCACATGTTGTCACATGTTAGATTACACGATTTTAATTGACTTAATTCCAGAAAATTATAAGTTTTTCACTGAATAGAATTTCACAATCCAGCTGGCAGTTTTCAGATTTAATTTTCCCAACCAGCTACAACGTACATATTTATGATATAAACCATCCAGATTGGCTTCATATCAACTGAATGCCCCATATGGTAACAGTTTGATAAAACTTTCCAGTCCAAAACATTTGGAATAAAATTACAATAAATAACATTTGAATTTCCTGCTTGCAGTAGCTAGTGTTGATGTCACTTGGGTCCACTTGAATGAAACATTTTGAGGACTGAGATTTCCTCAAAACTCAAAGATAAAACATTACTTGAGAGTAACCTATCTTTTTGATGTTTTATATAGGTGGACCCAGGTTAATTAAAAGCAATGGCTTATATTCTAACCCTGGCTATATAGTTTCCCCCAAAATTGACTAAAAACCCACAACAAAACAAATTATTTTGATGAGAATTAATAAATAAGATTTTATTTCTTGAAAATGATGATGATATTTTGATAACACAAACATATCTTCAAACCCATTAATTCAGACAAATTTGTTCTATAGTCACAAGTAATGACCATGGGACACCTAGTCCACAGTGTATGTCTATCTAAAACGTAAAATTCTTGTGTATAAATGTGACCAATTGGCACTCATTGTCTGATATATTCCCATCTGGTCATGTTTGATTAGATGGATGTTATGTTACCAGCTGGTTTACCTAGAATAAACTGATAACTAGAAGTAAAATGAAAATACAGTAAAACATGTTTAAAACAACCACACAGCCAATTCATGGTTATAACATAGTATTTTTCATTCCCCGTCAAGATTGCTACAAGTTGTTTATTTTATTTATAGTGAACTGTGTTTATAACGAAGTGATTATGTTGGTCCCAAGAGGTTCGTTATAACCATATTTTACTGTTACAGTATCATCAATGTCTAATATACTAATCTATACATACCCACAATGAATGTCAACTGACATCAATTGATCAACAAATTCATTATTGTCAGACACTAGCAAGAATATTTTCATAGTTTCATCATAGACAACATTAGTATGTAAAACTAACCGAAATAAGTAAGTCCTTATTATATATTATCAATACAGAAATAGCATAAAGGACATTTTCAAATCATATAGAAATATAATCCCTTTATTTTCAACAGATGGTAGTGCCACCCAGGGAGCCATTTTAGATTTTATGGACAAGAGACAGAGTGAAGAGAGAGACTTACTGATGGAGTTGTTTACACTAGCTAAGAGTGATACTAAAGCTTGTCAGCAGGCTTCAGCCATGTCACCAGAGGTATGTTAGATTTGGTGATACTAAAGCTTGTCAGCAGGCTTCAGCCATGTCACCAGAGGTATGTTAGATTTGGTGATACTAAAGCTTGTCAGCAGGCTTCAGCCATGTCACCAGAGGTATGTTAGATTTGGTGATACTAAAGCTTGTCAGCAGGCTTCAGCCATGTCACCAGAGGTATGTTAGATTTGGTGAATACGCACATATTTAAAATACAGCAAAATGTAATAAATTTCAACTTTGGGTGAGAAATTTAAAAAACAAAAGTATCACAAATTTAAATCACAGTATCAAACATCTCCTGATTATGTTTTTGCCAGGATTTGAAAATGGACCTATCAAAACTGGAACAGGAACGAAGCAAATGGAGAGAAAAATCTCAGCAAGCTGCTCTTGGTTTTGATGAGACTATCGTAAACAAAAATGTTTGGGACAAATATTATAAACAAGTGGCTGAGAGTCGACGAGAGCAGACACGTATCCTCATACAGGCTATGGTACAGAGACTAGAGTGTAAGTTCAGAGACTAGAGTGTAAGTAATATACAGGGTGGGCGGGTGGGAGTCGACGGGAGCAGACACGTATCCTCATACAGGCTATGGTACAGAGACTAGAGTGTAAGTAATATTCAGGGTGGTCGGGTGGGAGTTGACGGGAGCAGACACGTATCCTCATACAGGCTATGGTACAGAGACTAGATTGTAAGTAATATACAGGGTGGTCGGGTGGGAGTCGACGGGAGCAGACACGTATCCTCATACAGGCTATGGTACAGGTGACTAGAGTGTAAGTAATATACAGGGTGGTTGGGTGGGAGTCGACGGGAGCAGACACGTATCCTCATACAGGCTATGGTACAGAGACTAGAGTGTCAGTAATATTCAGGATGGTCGGGTGGGAGTAGACGGGAGCAGACACGTATCCTCATACAGGCTATGGTACAGAGACTAGAGTGTAAGTAATATACAGGGTGGTCGGGTGGGAGTCAACTGAAGCAGACACGTATCCTCATACAGGCTATGGTACAGAGACTAGAGTGTAAGTAATATACAGGGTGGTCGGATGGGAGTCGACGAGAGCAGACACGTATCCTCATACAGGCTATGGTACAGAGACTAGAGTGTAAGTAATACTCAGGGTGGTCGGGTGGGAGTCGACGGGAGCAGACACGTATCCTCATACAGGCTATGGTACAGAGACTAGAGTGTAAGTAATATACAGGGTGGGCGGGTGGGAGTCGACGGGAGCAGACACGTATCCTCATACAGGCTATGATACAGAGACTAGAGTGTAAGTAATATACAGGGTGGTCGGGTGGGAGTCGACGGAAGCGGACATGTATCCTCATACAGGCTATGATACAGAGACTAGAGTGTAAGTAATATACAGGGTGGTCGGGTGGGAGTCGACGGAAGCGAACGACATGTATCCTCATACAGGCTATGGTACAGAGACTAGAGTGTAAGTAATAATATACAGGGTGGTTGGGTGGGAGTCGACGGGAGCAGACACGTATCCTCATACAGGCTATAGAACAGAGACTAGAGTGTAAGTAATATACAGGGTGGTCAGGTGGGAGTCGACTGAAGCAGACACGTATCCTCATACAGGCTATGGTACAGAGACTAGAGTGTAAGTAATATACAGGGTGGTCGGGTGGGAGTCGACGGGAGCAGACACGTATCCTCATACAGGCTATGGTACAGAGACTAGAGTGTAAGTAATATACAGGGTGGTCGGGTGGGAGTCGACGGGAGCAGACACGTATCCTCATACAGGCTATGGTACAGAGACTAGAGTGTAAGTAATATACAGGGTGGTCGGGTGGGAGTCGACGGGAGCAGACACGTATCCTCATACAGGCTATGGTACAGAGACTAGAGTGTAAGTAATATACAGGGTGGTCGGGTGGGAGTCGACGGGAGCAGACACGTATCCTCATACAGGCTATGGTACAGAGACTAGAGTGTAAGTAATATACAGGGTGGTCGGGTGGGAGTCGACGGGAGCAGACACGTATCCTCATACAGGCTATGGTACAGAGACTAGAGTGTAAGTAATATACAGGGTGGTTGGGTGGGAGTCTACGGGAGCAGACACGTATCCTCATACAGGCTATGGTACAGAGACTAGAGTGTAAGTAATATTCAGGGTGGTCGGGTGGGAGTTGACGGGAGCAGACACGTATCCTCATACAGGCTATGGTACAGAGACTAGATTGTAAGTAATATACAGGGTGGTCGGGTGGGAGTCGACGGGAGCAGACACGTATCCTCATACAGGCTATGGTACAGAGACTAGAGTGTAAGTAATATACAGGGTGGTCGGGTGGGAGTCGACGGGAGCAGACACGTATCCTCATACAGGCTATGGTACAGAGACTAGAGTGTAAGTAATATACAGGGTGGTCGGGTGGGAGTCGACGGGAGCAGACACGTATCCTCATACAGGCTATGGTACAGAGACTAGAGTGTAAGTAATACTCAGGGTGGTCGGGTGGGAGTTGACTGGGAGCAGGGACACGTATTCCTCATACAGGCTATGGTCAGAGACTAGAGTGTAAGTAATATTACTCAGGGTGGTCGGGTGGGAGTCGACTGAAGCAGACACGTATCCTCATACAGGCTATGGTACAGAGACTAGAGTGTAAGTAATATACAGGGTGGTCGGGTGGGAGTCGACGGGAGCAGACACGTATCCTCATACAGGCTATAGTACAGAGACTAGAGTGTGTAAGTAATATACAGGGTGGTCGGGTGGGAGTCGACGGGAGCAGACACGTATCCTCATACAGGCTATGGTACAGAGACTAGAGTGTAAGTAATATACAGGGTGGTCGGGTGGGAGTCGACGGGAGCAGACACGTATCCTCATACAGGCTATGGTACAGAGACTAGAGTGTAAGTAATATACAGGGTGGTCAGGTGGGAGTCACTGAGAGACACGTATCCTCATACAGTAACAGAGACTAAGTAAGTAATATACAGGGTGGTCGGGTGGGAGTCGACTGAAGCAGACACGTATCCTCATACAGGCTATGGTACAGAGACTAGAGTGTAAGTAATATACAGGGTGGTCGGGTGGGAGTCGACGGGAGCAGACACGTATCCTCATACAGGCTATGGTACAGAGACTAGAGTGTAAGTAATATACAGGGTGGTCGGGTGGGAGTCGACGGGAGCAGACACGTATCCTCATACAGGCTATGGTACAGAGACTAGAGTGTAAGTAATATACAGGGTGGTCGGGTGGGAGTCGACGGAGCAGACACGTATCCTCATACAGGCTATGGTTCAGAGACTAGAGTGTAAGTAATATACAGGGTGGTCGGGTGGGAGTCGACGGGAGCAGACACGTATCCTCATACAGGCTATGGTTCAGAGACTAGAGTGTAAGTAATATACAGGGTTGTCGGGTGGGAGTCGACGGAAGCGGACACGTATCCTCATACAGGTTATGGTACAGAGACTAGAGTGTAAGTAATATACAGGGTGGTCGGGTGGGAGTCGACGGGGAGCAGACACGTATCCTCATACAGGCTATGATACAGAGACTAGAGTGTAAGTAATATATAGGGTGGTCGGGTGGGAGTCGACGGGAGCAGACACATATCCTCATACAGGCTATGGTTCAGAGACTAGAGTGTAAGTGATATACAGGGTGGTCGGGTGGGAGTCGACGGGAGCAGACACGTATCCTCATACAGGCTATGATACAGAGACTAGAGTGTAAGTAATATATAGGGTGGTCGGGTGGGAGTCGACGGGAGCAGACACATATCCTCATACAGGCTATGGTACAGAGACTAGAGTGTAAGTAATATATAGGGTGGTCGGGTGGGAGTCGATGGAAGCAGACACATATATCCTCATACAGGCTATGGTTCAGAGACTAGAGTGTAAGTAATATACAGGGTGGTCGGGTGGGAGTCGACGGGAGCAGACACATATCCTCATACAGGCTATGGTACAGAGACTAGAGTGTAAGTAATATACAGGGTGGTCGGGTGGGAGTCGACGGGAGCAGACACGTATCCTCATACAGGCTATGGTACAGAGACTAGAGTGTAAGTAATATACAGGGTGGTCGGGTGGGAGTCGACGGGAGCAGACACATATCCTCATACAGGTTATGGTTCAGAGACTAGTGTGTAAGTAATATACAGGGTGGTCGGGTGGGAATCGACAGGAGCAGACACATATCCTCATACAGGCTATGGTACAGAGACTAGAGTGTAAGTAATATACAGGGTGGTCGGGTGGGAGGTGACGGGTGAGCAGACACATATCCTCATACCAGGTATGGTACAGAGACTAGTGTGTAAGTACTACTATTGGTTTAGAAGTAATGTTGAGCCAATAGACAACAACAGCCAGATTAGATCTAGAATGTTTTACTAATTGATCCTGTTTTTTAACTTGTGCTGTTTTTCAGAAATTAAGGTTTTCATTCACTTCTAAAATGCTAGAAGGGGTTTAAATGAAAATATACACAAAACACAATCATCCATCAGTATATAAGATGTGTGATTGTTTCAGTGGAGGAGCGTAACCTGAGTGTCACTAGGCCAGATATGACTGCTGCTGAAACCCGAGAGGAACTCAGTGTGTCCTTGTTGGCAGATCTACAGGAAAAACAGGCTACGGAGAGTAAAATCATACAGTCTCTGATGCAGAAACAGGTACACAGTGATTTAAATTTATATGATACTGATTTGTGTGTTTCTGAAATCTATGATATGACTTGAACAACGATTGTGACTGATACACTGATATATAGCAACAAATATAACAATACAAAACAGCTGTGTCCTGTAGGACAATACATGTATTTTCTCATTACTTCAGGATGATGAGGGATTACAGCGTTTAAAGCGGGTCCAAAGGACATCCCGCCGCGAGGGCTGGTACGACAGTTTGACGGCCACCTTGTTCCAGATGTCGGGAGCTGATGGTGACGAAGCAGCTTTGGCTACATTTGATAAGATGAAAGCAGAAATGGAGGAAGAGTTAGAAAAGGAGAAGGCAGCCTTTATTGAGAATGGTAGGAGACATCAGTAGATATACATATTACATTTAAAATTTGGAATACAACAGAAAAAACATTAAATTTTAATCAAGATAATATTCAGCAAAGAATATTCAATACATTTGAAGAATGTAACTGAATAAATTTATGATAATCAGTTAATTCTTTCATTGGAACAGTTTTAGTTTTTTTAGAAGCATTATTTCAATACCGAGATATTTAATACGGGTGTTTCAAAATTTTAAAAGTATGATTTACCGTTGAGTGGTTCCACCCTCCGGTGATTGTGATGTCATATTTTGATGCAATTTTTTGTGATATCATAATCACCAAAAGGTGGTGCAAATTGGTGGAAATTCGTACTTTATCTGCATTGTTTTGGGATCTCAAAACCACCTCATTGCTGCTATTTTCTAAGCCAGTTTTGTATACCAGATATGTCTCCTCTCTTTCAGCCAAGAAGAAGGGTAGTGACATTGATATAGACGGTGCTCTGAAGGAGCTCGAGAGGCAGCAGGAAGCCAAGAGAAAGGTACAATATTAACATACTCTGTCTAACAATATGGCAGAATGGCAAGATGCATGGAATTTGTGTTTCATTTCAGACTAATTTGCATGTTTTTACCTTGTAGTAAATTTTTGGTTGCTTTAACGCAAGAGCAATTATGTCAGTCTCAAATAAAAAAAACACTAAAATAATATCTTGATCCTGCATGTTGAAAACAGAAAAGTTCATATATTATGCAACTGTAAATCAACTTATTTTCGTATGCGATTACATTTAGAAATTGCAAAATTACTTGCCACGAAAATGATTTGAACACAGGTACTGTACTGTTAAATAATTTACCCCTGAAAATTTATAATGGATGGTTCCAGTCTTTTAAACAGGAGAGCCCATATTTGTATTCAGGGATAAATAAATTTAGGTTATAAATATTGAGAAATTACTAACACTACTAAATTAAATCTCTACTAAGTGAACAAACTATAGGCCTTATAATGTGAAATTAAAAGTTGGATTATAGGATATGTAATTAAATACCTACATATATCGTCAGGCGATGAACCAGTCGTTCAGTCAACAACAGAAGTCACTGAGGGATAAGATCGCAGCCAGGAAGCTCCAGGCCATAAACAAAGAAGGCGAGGAAATTGCAGCAGCCCAGCTCATCCTTCTGGCTAAAGACCAACATAAGGCAGAGACGGAACGAATCAAGTCGTCCAAGGGCAAACAAAGCAACCTGGTGTGTGATTAGTTATCAGTTTTAAATCTGAGGCATTTGGTTACTGTCAGATGAACGCAAATTTCATAATGTATGTTTGAATCTTGATTATTTTTTCTTAATTCATCAAAATCAATTACATTTATTGTTTTATGTTGAATTGAAAATCAAATAATGTGCCCTTTACTTTTTATATTAATTATGTTATTACGGGTTTTTTTTTGGATTATATAAGCCACTACATTTTTCCCTGGATTTCGGGAGTGCTGCTTATAATTGGCTCACCTCTCAAAGAGAGGGAGACGTATGGAATAAACCAGCGTCAGTTTTGGTATCGCTATGGTTTTGGTGAAAGTGTTTAAATACTGTTATTAGTTACAGCTGACGTTGCTCTGTGTTGTCGTGTTTCTTTAATTTGCATGATTTGGTTTGTCTGTTGAGAGTCCCATACAGAGGAGCTTGTTCTTTTACATGATGTGATCATGGGAGTTTATCTGAAGACTGCATTTTCAGAATGTAGTATTCTGGTTGCATTTGCAGTGATGTTGTTTATGTGTGTGTCCTATCGTATCTATGTATCATATTTATAAGGATAATGAAAGTCAATATCGTGTGTTAATTATGTCAACAACGGGGAAGAGGGAGGCCGTCTATAGTTGACAACTATAAATTACAAAGTAAAATCCTGTTGACTATACGTGATAACTGGTAAAGGTTAAGTAGACAACATGAAAGAGGGAGGTTAAAAACCTGATGACTTAAGCAGACAACAGGGAAGAGGGAGTTAAAAACCTGATGACTTAAGCAGACAACAGGGAAGAGGGAGGGTAAAAACCTGTTGACTTTAGCAGACAGCAGGAAAGAGGGAGGTTAAAAACCTGATGACTTAAGCAGACAACAGGAAAGAGGAGGTTAAAAACCTGATGACTTTAGCAGACAACAGGGAAGAGGGAGGTTAAAAACCTGATGACTTAAGGATGTACTCCTCTGAGAAGTCAAAATTTTCTTGTATTAAACTTTTTTTCTCATATAGATTTTTGGAAAGAGGAGTTCATACCATGAAAGAGAATGAAAGAAAAAACATATGTCCATGTGCTGGTTTTTGAGCTACTGTCACTCAAAGATACCTAGTTGACAAAATATTAGATTTTATAGGAATTTTGCCGTTTTGACCATATACACAAGATATTAAAGCCATAATTTCCTAATGAGGTGTTTGATATGTATTTATGTTTGTAGAATTTATTTTTCCAGTAGTCTTCTTTTAAAATATACCAGTTTTGATCAAGAAAACTAATATTTTTTCTCAGAATAACAACATATGCTACCCCTACCCCTTAATTTTGAGCTACAAAATGCACCATTTTTAGCCATTTTTGCCAAATCTAACCCTTTAAAGAAAAAGTTTTGGTATTAAACTTTTGTTAATATTTTGCATATCAATAGGAAAAGGGTTGTTCTTTCAGAATTAGGCGAAAAATGGGGGGTCCGTGTGCTTACTTTTATGCCCCACTTGAATATTTGTAATTTTTCAGTATTTTAGAGTAAAAATTAAAAGTGCTCAAATTACCATTAAATATAAAAATAAAGTGAAAAAAGTGAATCATTTCATACATTAATGCTCAATATTTTAATTATCACTAACCAAGTAAAGATTTACAGCAAAAATTAGCTCAATACAGCTAAACATGCTGGTGCAGTGATGATTTACGTAAAAACAATTTCAGTAAAAAATGGTAAAACTGTGGCTCTACTTAAAGCGAAAAAAGACACAATTTCAAAATAGCCGCCAAATGGGCCATTTCTTAAAATCCCCGTATAAAAAAATCTGCTAGAGTTAGAACTGTAATTTTTGACAAAATTTGCAACTGGCAACTTGCTACAGATATTGATAAATTGTATTTGAAAATCTCATTACTTTTTTGATCTTTGTCGAAACGAGACTTCAACGGGACTGAAACCTCAGAAGAATACATCCTTAAGCAGACAACAGGGAAGAGGGAGGGTAAAAACCTGTTGACTTTAGCAGACAACAGGAAAGAGGGAGGTTAAAAACCTGTTGACTTAAGCAGACAACAGGGAAGAGGGAGGGTAAAAACCTGTTGACTTTAGCAAACAACAGGAAAGAGGGAGGTTAAAAACCTGATGACTTTAGCAGACAACAGGGAAGAGGAAGGGTAAAAACCTGTTGACTTAAGCAGACGACAGGAAAGAGGGACGATAAAAAACCTGATGACTTTAGCAGACAACAGGGAAGAGGGAGGATAAAAACCTGATGACTTTAGCAGACAACAGGGAAGAGGGAGGGTAAAAACCTGATGACTTCAGCAGACAACAGGAAAGAGGGAGGTTAAAAACCTGATGACTTTAGCAGACAACAGGGAAGAGGGAGGATAAAAACCTGTTGACTTTAGCAGACAACAGGGAAGAGTGAGGGTAAAAACCTGTTGACTTGAGCAGACAAAAGGGAAGAGGGAGGTTAAAAACCTGATGACTTTAGCAGACAACAGGAAAGAGGGAGGTTAAAAACCTGTTGACTTCGGCAGACAACAGGAAAGAGGGAGGTTAAAAACCTGATGACTTTAGCAGACAACAGGGAAGAGGAAGGGTAAAAACCTGTTGACTTAAGCAGACGACAGGAAAGAGGGACGATAAAAAACCTGATGACTTTAGCAGACAACAGGGAAGAGGGAGGATAAAAACCTGATGACTTTAGCAGACAACAGGGAAGAGGGAGGGTAAAAACCTGATGACTTCAGCAGACAACAGGAAAGAGGGAGGTTAAAAACCTGTTGACTTGAGCAGACAAAAGGGAAGAGGGAGGTTAAAAACCTGATGACTTTAGCAGACAACAGGGAAGAGGGAGGGTAAAAACCTGTTGACTTTAGCAGACAACAGGAAAGAGGGAGGTTAAAAACCTGATGACTTTAGCAGACAACAGGGAAGAGGAAGGGTAAAAACCTGTTGACTTTAGCAGACAAAAGGGAAGAGGGAGGTTAAAAACCTGTTGACTTTAGCAGACAACAGGGAAGAGGGACGATAAAAACCTGATGACTTTAGCAGACAACAAGGAAGAGGGAGGTTAAAAACCTGTTGACTTTAGCAGACAACAGGGAAGAGGGAGGGTAAAACCTGTTGACTTTAGCAAATAACAGGGAAGAGGGAGGATAAAAACCTGTTGACTTTAGCAGACAACAGGGAAGAGGGAGGTTAAAAACCTGTTGACTTAAGCAGACAACAAGGAAGAGGGAGGTTAAAAACCTGTTGACTTAAGCAGACAACAGGGAAGAGGGAGGGTAAAAACCTGATGACTTCAGGAGACAACATGGAAGAGGGAGGGTAAAAACCTGTTGACTAAGTCGACAACAGGGAAGAGGGAGGTCAAAAACCTGATGACTTATGCAGACAACATGGAAGAGGGAGGGTAAAAACCTGTTGACTAAGTCGACAACAGGGAAGAGGGAGGTCAAAAACCTGATGACTTAAGAAGACAACAGGGAAGAGGGAGGTCAAAAACCTGATGACTTAAGAAGACAACAGGGAAGAGGGAGGGTAAAAACCTGTTGACTTAAGCAGACAACAGGGAAGAGGGAGGGTTAAAAACTGTTTACTAAGTTGACATCAGGGAAGAGGGAGGTTAAAAACCTGATGACTAAGTCGACAACAGGGAAGAGGGAGGTTAAAAACCTGATGACTTTAGCAGACAACATGGAAGAGGAAAAAACTGGCAGACAAAGGAAGAGGGAGTAAAAACCTGTTGACTTTAGCAGACAAAGGGAAGGGGAAGAGGAGGTTAAAAAACCTGTTGACTTTAGCAGACAACAGGGAAGAGGGACGATAAATACCTGATGACTTTAGCAGACAACAAGGAAGAGGGAGGTTAAAAACCTGTTGACTTTAGCAGACAACAGGGAAGAGGGAGGGTAAAACCTGTTGACTTTAGCAAATAACAGGGAAGAGGGAGGATAAAAACCTGTTGACTTTAGCAGACAACAGGGAAGAGGGAGGTTAAAAACCTGTTGACTTAAGCAGACAACAAGGAAGAGGGAGGTTAAAAACCTGTTGACTTAAGCAGACAACAGGGAAGAGGGAGGGTAAAAACCTGATGACTTCAGGAGACAACATGGAAGAGGGAGGGTAAAAACCTGTTGACTAAGTCGACAACAGGGAAGAGGGAGGTCAAAAACCTGATGACTTATGCAGACAACATGGAAGAGGGAGGGTAAAAACCTGTTGACTAAGTCGACAACAGGGAAGAGGGAGGTCAAAAACCTGATGACTTAAGAAGACAACAGGGAAGAGGAGGTCAAAAACCTGATGACTTAAGAAGACAACAGGGAAGAGGGAGGGTAAAAACCTGTTGACTTAAGCAGACAACAGGGAAGAGGGAGGGTTAAAAACTGTTTACTAAGTTGACATCAGGGAAGAGGGAGGTTAAAAACCTGATGACTAAGTCGACAACAGGGAAGAGGGAGTTAAAAACCTGATGACTTTAGCAGACAACAGGGAAGAGGAAGGGGTAAAAACCTGTTGACTTTAGCAGACAAAAGGGAAGAGGGAGGTTAAAAACCTGTTGACTTTAGCAGACAACAGGGAAGAGGGACGATAAAAAACCTGATGACTTAAGCAGACAACAAGGAAGAGGGAGGTTAAAAACCTGTTGACTTTAGCAGACAACAGGGAAGAGGGAGGGTAAAACCTGTTGACTTTAGCAAATAACAGGGAAGAGGGAGGATAAAAACCTGTTGACTTTAGCAGACAACAGGGAAGAGGGAGGTTAAAAACCTGTTGACTTAAGCAGACAACAAGGAAGAGGGAGGTTAAAAAACCTGTTGACTTAAGCAGACAACAGGGAAGAGGGAGGGTAAAAACCTGATGACTTCAGCAGACAACATGGAAGAGGGAGGGTAAAAACCTGTTGACTAAGTCGACAACAGGGAAGAGGGAGGTCAAAAACCTGATGACTTATGCAGACAACATGGAAGAGGGAGGGTAAAAACCTGTTGACTAAGTCGACAACAGGGAAGAGGGAGGTCAAAAACCTGATGACTTAAGAAGACAACAGGGAAGAGGGAGGTCAAAAACCTGATGACTTAAGAAGACAACAGGGAAGAGGGAGGGTAAAAACCTGTTGACTTAAGCAGACAACAGGGAAGAGGGAGGGTTAAAAACTGTTTACTAAGTTGACATCAGGGAAGAGGGAGGTTAAAAACCTGATGACTAAGTCGACAACAGGGAAGAGGGAGGATAAAAACCTGATGACTTTAGTAGACAACAGGGAAGAGGGAGGGTAAAAACCTGTTGACTTTAGCAGACAACAGAAAAGAGGGAGGGTAAAAACCTGTTGACTTAGTCGACAACAGGGAAGAGGGAGGTTAAAAACCTGTTGACTTTAGCAGACAACAGAAAAGAGGGAGGGTAAAAACCTGTTGACTTAGTCGACAACAGGGAAGAGGGAGGGTAAAAAACTGTTGACTAAGTTGACAACAGGGAAGAGGGAGGTTAAAAACCTGATGACTTAAGCAGACAACAGGGAATAGGAAAGGTTAGATCTTGTTGACAATAGTCAACATTGGGGAAAAGGAAGGGTTAAATCTTATTGACTAAAGTTGATAATGGGGAAGAGGAAGGGTTAAATCCTGTCAACTAAAGTCAACAATGGGGAAGAGGAAGGGTTAAATTTTGTCGACTATAATCAACATTGGGGAACAGGGAGGGTAAAATCTTGTTGACTTTAGTTGACATTGGGGAAGAGGAAGGGTTAAATCTTGTCGACTATAGTCAACAGTGGGGAAGAGGGAGGGTAAAATCTTGTCGACTTTAGATGAAAATGGAGAATAGGGAGTGTAAAATCTTGTCAACTATAGTTGACAATGGGAAAGAGGAAGGGTTAAATCCTGTTGACTATAGTCAACATTGGTGAAGAGGGAGGGTAAAATCCAGTCGACTATAGTTGACAATGGGGAGAGGGAGGGTAAAATCTTGTCGACTTTCCTTGACAATGGGGAAGAGGAAGGGTTAAATTTTGTCGACTATAGTCAACATTGGGGAAGAGGGAGGGTAAAATTTTGTCGACTATAGTCAACATTGGGGAAGAGGGAGGGTAAAATCTTGTCGACTATAGTTGACAATGGGAAAGAGGAAGGGTAAAATCTTGTCGACTATAGTTGACAATGGGGAAGAGGAAGGGTAAAATCTTGTCGACTTTCGTTGGCAATGGGGAAGAGGAAGGGTAAAATCTTGTTGACTTTAGTTGACAATGGGGAAGAGGAAGGGTAAAATCTTGTCGACTATAGTTGACAATGGGGAAGAGGAAAGGTAAAATCTTGTCGACTATAGTTGACAATGGGGAAGAGGAAAGGTAAAATCTTGTCGACTATAGTTGACAATGGGGAAGAGGAAGGGTAAAATCTTGTCGACTTTAGTTGACAATGGGGAAGAGGAAGGGTAAAAATCTTATTGACTTTAGTTGACAATGGGGAAGAGGAAGGGTAAAATCTTGTCGACTATAGTTGCCAATGGGGAAGAGGAAGGTTAAAATCTTGTCGACTATAGTTGACAATGGGGAAGAGGAAGGGTAAAATCTTGTCGACTATAGTTGACAATGGGGAAGAGGAAGGGTAAAATCTTGTCGACTTTAGTTGACAATGGGGAATAGGGAGGATAAAAACCTGATGACTTTAGCAGACAACAGGGAAGAGGGAGGGTAAAAACCTGATGACTTCAGCAGACAACAGGAAGAGGGAAGAAGGACCGATGAAAGAGGGAGGTTAAAAACCTGATGACTTTAGCAGACAACAGGGAAGAGGGAGGATAAAAACCTGTTGACTTTAGCAGACAACAGGGAAGAGGGAGGGTAAAAACCTGTTGACTTGAGCAGACAAAAGGGAAGAGGGAGGTTAAAAACCTGATGACTTTAGCAGACAACAGGAAAGAGGGAGGTTAAAAACCTGTTGACTTCGGCAGACAACAGGAAAGAGGGAGGTTAAAAACCTGATGACTTTAGCAGACAACAGGGAAGAGGAAGGGTAAAAACCTGTTGACTTAAGCAGACGACAGGAAAGAGGGACGATAAAAAACCTGATGACTTTAGCAGACAACAGGGAAGAGGGAGGATAAAAACCTGATGACTTTAGCAGACAACAGGGAAGAGGGAGGGTAAAAACCTGATGACTTTAGCAGACAACAGGGAAGAGGGAGGATAAAAACCTGATGACTTTAGCAGACAACAGGGAAGAGGGAGGGTAAAAACCTGTTGACTTAAGCAGACAACAGGGAAAGAGGGACGATAAAAAACCTGATGACTTTAGCAGACAACAGGGAAGAGGGAGGTTAAAAACCTGATGACTTTAGCAGACAACAGGGAAGAGGGAGGGTAAAAACCTGTTGACTTTAGCAGACAACAGGGAAGAGGGAGGTTAAAAACCTGATGACTTTAGCAGACAAAAGGGAAGAGGAAGGGTAAAAACCTGTTGACTTTAGCAGACAAAAGGGAAGAGGGAGGTTAAAAACCTGTTGACTTTAGCAGACAACAGGGAAGAGGGACGATAAAAACCTGATGACTTTAGCAGACAACAAGGAAGAGGGAGGTTAAAAACCTGTTGACTTTAGCAGACAACAGGGAAGAGGGAGGGTAAAACCTGTTGACTTTAGCAGACAACAGGGAAGAGGGAGGGTAAAAACCTGATGACTTCAGCAGACAACAGGAAAGAGGGAGGTTAAAAACCTGTTGACTTGAGCAGACAAAAGGGAAGAGGGAGGTTAAAAACCTGATGACTTTAGCAGACAACAGGGAAGAGGGAGGGTAAAAACCTGTTGACTTTAGCAGACAACAGGAAAGAGGGAGGTTAAAAACCTGATGACTTTAGCAGACAACAGGGAAGAGGAAGGGTAAAAACCTGTTGATTTAGCAGACACAAGGGAAGAGGGAGGTTAAAAACCTGTTGACTTTAGCAGACAACAGGGAAGAGGGACGATAAAAACCTGATGACTTTAGCAGACAACAAGGAAGAGGGAGGTTAAAAACCTGTTGACTTTAGCAGACAATAGGGAAGAGGGAGGGTAAAACCTGTTGACTTTAGCAAATAACAGGGAAGAGGGAGGATAAAAACCTGTTGACTTTAGCAGACAACAGGGAAGAGGGAGGTTAAAAACCTGTTGACTTAAGCAGACAACAAGGAAGAGGGAGGTTAAAAACCTGTTGACTTAAGCAGACAACAGGGAAGAGGGAGGGTAAAAACCTGATGACTTCAGGAGACAACATGGAAGAGGGAGGGTAAAAACCTGTTGACTAAGTCGACAACAGGGAAGAGGGAGGTCAAAAACCTGATGACTTAAGAAGACAACAGGGAAGAGGGAGGTCAAAAACCTGATGACTTAAGAAGACAACAGGGAAGAGGGAGGGTAAAAACCTGTTGACTTAAGCAGACAACAGGGAAGAGGGAGGGTTAAAAACTGTTTACTAAGTTGACATCAGGGAAGAGGGAGGTTAAAAACCTGATGACTAAGTCGACAACAGGGAAGAGGGAGGATAAAAACCTGATGACTTTAGTAGACAACAGGGAAGAGGGAGGGAAAAACTGTTGACTTTAGCAGACAACAGAAAAGAGGGAGGGTAAAAAACCTGTTGACTTAGTCGACAACAGGGAAGAGGGAGGTTAAAAACCTGTTGACTTTAGCAGACAACAGAAAAGAGGGAGGGTAAAAACCTGTTGACTTAGTCGACAACAGGGAAGAGGGAGGGTAAAAAACTGTTGACTAAGTTGACAACAGGGAAGAGGGAGGTTAAAAACCTGATGACTTAAGCAGACAACAGGGAATAGGAAAGGTTAGATCTTGTTGACAATAGTCAACAATGGGGAAAAGGAAGGGTTAAATCTTATAGACTAAAGTTGATAATGGGGAAGAGGAAGGGTTAAATCTTGTCGACTATAGTCAACATTGGGAAGAGGGAGGGTAAAATCTTGTCGACTTTAGTTGACACTGGGGAAGAGGAAGGGTTAAATCCTGTCAACTAAAGTCAACAATGGGGAAGAGGAAGGGTTAAATTTTGTCGACTATAATCAACATTGGGGAAGAGGGAGGGTAAAATCTTGTTGACTTTAGTTGACATTGGGGAAGAGGAAGGGTTAAATCTTGTCGACTATAGTCAACAGTGGGGAAGAGGGAGGGTAAAATCTTGTCGACTTTAGATGAAAATGGAGAATAGGGAGTGTAAAATCTTGTCAACTATAGTTGACAATGGGAAAGAGGAAGGGTTAAATCCTGTTGACTATAGTCAACATTGGTGAAGAGGGAGGGTAAAATCCAGTCGACTATAGTTGACAATGGGGAGAGGGAGGGTAAAATCTTGTCGACTTTCCTTGACAATGGGGAAGAGGAAGGGTTAAATTTTGTCGACTATAGTCAACATTGGGGAAGAGGGAGGGTAAAATTTTGTCGACTATAGTCAACATTGGGGAAGAGGGAGGGTAAAATCTTGTCGACTATAGTTGACAATGGGAAAGAGGAAGGGTAAAATCTTGTCGACTATAGTTGACAATGGGGAAGAGGAAGGGTAAAATCTTGTCGACTTTCGTTGGCAATGGGGAAGAGGAAGGGTAAAATCAAGTTGACAATGGGAAGAGGAAGGGTAAAATCTTGTCGACTTTAGTTGACAATGGGGAAGAGGGAAAGGTAAAATCTTGTCGACTATAGTTGACAATGGGGAAGAGGAAAGGTAAAATCTTGTCGACTATAGTTGACAATGGGGAAGAGGAAAATCTTGTCGACTATAGTTGACAATGGGAAGAGGAAGGTAAAATCTTGTCGACTATAGTTGACAATGGGGAAGAGGAAAGGTAAAATCTTGTCGACTATAGTTGACAATGGGGGGAGATTGAGGGTAAAATCCAGTCAATTATAGTTGACAATGGGGGAGATTGAGGATAAAATCCAGTCAATTATAGTTGACAATGGGGGAGATTGAGGGTAAAATCCAGTCAACTATAGTTGACAATGGTCTTGAGGGTAAAATCCAGTCAACTATAGTTGACAATGGTCTTCATTAAGGCTGAACATATATGTTGGCCTCACATTGCATAAAACAAATTAAACAAAGTGAATTCCTTCTGCCCACAGCTCCAGGAGAGGTTAGAGGCGAGACGTTTGGAGAGGAAGAGAAAGGCCGAGGAAGCCAAGGAAGAAGAGAGGCCACCATCTACACCGTCCAGTATGGCCTCTTCACGACCCACTACCGTCGACTCTAAAGTCGTAAGTCTGCCATCCTGAATCATTGACTACTTATCTAGGCCAGATTGCACAGTCAATTCCATAAGGCATACAATTAAATTTGCTGCTTTCGTTGTGGTCTCTCAAATGACAGCATTTACATCTTCAATTATTGTAACTTACAAAGTCATTATTATCAAAAAGTAAAATTTCTGTTATTCAGGAATAATTTGGTCTACAAAATTGTGAAAACGATTGTTAGATAGACTGTATTTATATGTGTGGTTTGTTACATTGAAGATGCCACCTCCATTCCGGATGACAAGGGAGAAAACGGTGGTCGACGTCAATGTTACAGATGAAGAGAAGAATGCTGTGGTGTCCAAACTTGTACGAGAACAGACCAGTCTACATAAAAAGATTACAGACACACAGCGACAACAGGAGGAAATGGTAAAAAGATCTTAGTTTTATATTTACTAGTCTTTAATGTATGTTGAATGTATGTAGATGAATCAGGACTTGAAATCACTTATCAATAAGATTTCTTCAGAAATTTCTGTTCATAAAGTGAATAACTTGCACATATAAACAAAGAATGGAAGTATATTGGACGTATAATAATTCGATCACCAATATGTTGTCCTGAAAACTCACAATCAGGGCCAAGTTTCACAAGCATTCCTTAACTTAGAACAATTCTTTAACTTAAAATTTCCCATTGGAAAACTTTACTAACAGAAGAAAATTTCTAAAATTTATAGTTTTTTTTCTAACTTCTCTTATGTTTTCAAATGGAGATTTTTAGGTCACCTGAGACGAAGTCTCAAGTGACCTATTCTAATCTCCTTTTGTCCGTCATCATGCATGTGCTCGTAAACAAATTACGTTTTCGATTTCTTCTCTAAAACCGCTGAAGCAATTTCATTGAAATTCTAAACAAACCTTCTAAGGCATAAGGCCAATCAAAATTATGAAATAAATGACCCCCATCCCCAGGGGGCTGTGGAAGGGGCCGAAAAGGGTAAAATTGGCTAAAATTTCAAAAATCTTCTTCTCCACTCACAGATGTTGCAGAATCAAATACTCTTCATAGATGGAAAGGTCTAAGGTCCTTTACAAAAATTGTGAGTTATATGATCCTGGGGATGGGGTCAAATTTACTGTAGTTTATATAGGGAAAATACATTTGTGAACATTCTTTACTTGGTTTTCAAATGAAAATGAGTCAAACTGAGTTCAAATTATTAGCCTGTGATAGCTAGCATGTTAACATCATATCCATATTGGTGTTGGCCAACTCCTGGGGGCCAAAGGGCAGGGCCAAAAAGGTTCAAAATGGCCAAATTTCAAAAATTCTCTTCTGAATTCACAGATTTGATGGAACCAGATAATCTTCCTCTTAAGGACCTTTACAAAAAGTGTGAATGTCATGGCCCTGGGATATCAGATTTTCCCCTGGGGATGGGGTCAAATTTACTATAGTTTGTATAGGAAAATTACATTAATGAACATTATTTGCTCAGTTTTAATAGGAAATAAGTCAAACTGGTTTAGAATAATTAGTCTGAAATAGCATTTTAACACCATATCCATATCGATGTTGGCCGACCCCCAGGAGCCAAGGGGCAGGACCAAAAGGGGTCAAAATGGCTAAAATTTCAAAAATCTTCTTCTGAATTCACAGATTTGATGGAACCAAATAATCTTCATAGATTAAAAATGCAAATTTATAAAACCACTGACTCACTTCAAGGGCCTGATGCGCCAATATGTAATGTTTATATGTTTTTGTTTCATTCTGTTTCCGAACTCAGGTGACCGTTAAGGCCCATGGGCCTCTTGTTAAGGTGAGGAATTCCTTATGATTAAGGAATGTTTCTGAAACTGGGCCCTGGACATAGATATCAGAGAAGAGATTTGATTACTGATGATGTATACAGAATACAGCAGTTCAGAGAAAGTGATCAAGGATCTAAATTGTATGATATGAACTTTTGATGTTGTATGGGTAGTGATAGTCATAACTCTGTATTAAAGGAAGAAAAATATGAATGATAACGTGCCTTTATATTTACAATCAGCTCCAAAGACGTCTCGAACTCAGGAAAGGAAAGCGTAAAGAAGAAGCTCAACACTTGTTTGAAATTGGAGAAAGAAACAAATCAACTTACCAGAAGAGTAAAGAGGTAATATTTTCCTTCAAATTTTGTAATATATTAGAATAACAAGACTGCAAGCTATCCGAGTATTCAAATTGAGCAAGTTCTAAAGACATTATCAAATTTGTTAATTCAGTGTATGTTTATAAAGAATAAGAGAAAGTTCATCCTGATGTCAGGAAATTTAAGTCATTAACTAATTAAAGTTCTGAACCTTTGTATTTTTATATGGTGATTACAGCTCCTTCTGTGATCATACTAATCACCTCTTTATATTGTCAGGGTGTGTCTATTCCGTATTTGCATATTACAGAGTTATCTGCCCTTGCGGGTAGGTATTGATTTTCACGTCATGTGTTTGCGAGCGTAACGTCATACATATTGGAGAAAACGACGTAAATTGCACTAAAAAATAATGACGTAACAATCGATACCTACCGGCAAGGGAGTAAACTCTGTAATATGCAAAGACGGAAAACACAGATATGATACAAGTTTTTTCCGTGACAAAGGTCGAGTTCAAAATTTACCAAAAATGACTGTATTTGATATATATGTACCTTGTTTATGTTTCCTTGCTAAGAATTTCACCACATTCCCCGTTAAAGGTTGGCTATTTTTTAGTTATCTACCTTTATTATTTGTATAAATGTATACTACTTTCTCTACAGGATGAGAAAACTCGTCAGATGGAGATGTTGAAACAGAGGGTACAGGCTCGAAGGGAAAGATCTCGTAGTCCCAACCCTATCGCGGAATCTCCGGTGAGTAAAGAGGACGGAATCTGATCCCATACTGAGTAGAGAATGTGATCAAAAATATTAGTTTTACCTGCAGCTAGATAGATTTTCATCCTGAATACATTGTCTGTAATTCACTTTGCCAGTTATGATATTAATATACCAATACCAGTTAGAGTGAATATTGACCCATATGAAAAAGCGACTACAGTATGGTATTATGATTTAGATTTAGTAAAGAAGTACTTAGGACATTAACATTAAACTTTATACATGTAGTTTAGTGTCATATATTAGGATTCAGAAAAAGAATGCATATTGTTTATTCCATTTCCATGTAGTATATGACATACAATGATGTCTTTTTATAGAATCACATGATGAACTTTTAGAACAGCTAGTTTTATTTGCATGTTCACAGTATTATTGAAACCTACCATTCTATCACACAAATAAATGTTGTTAGTATAAATGTAATATTTTTAACTTGTTATGTGTATGCTACAGGATGAATGGTAAGTCTATATGCATGAGGACATGGGTATCAAACAAGCATGGGGAAGAATTCTTGAGGTTGTTTCTTTTCAGTTTGTTCATATGTTGTAAAACTCTTAGGTTCTATTAATATATTCTATAAAATGCGTAGTGATATATATATATACAAATTATATTAAGGTTTCTATCATGTTTGTTGTGTTCTAAGCTTTTGGTATTGGACACCATATTGTGACATAGAGCATGTGATTAAAAGTTAATTGATGTATAAAGATGAGAGGTTTTGACTAGAAACATTCTGATCAATATCCCCTGGGCCCAATTTTATAAACATTCCTTAACTTTAAGGAATTCCTTAACCTAAAATTGTTTGTACTTAAGCAATGATATAATATTGAACACACTATTCTAGATTGGGGGTAAAGATACCCCCTTACACCATGTCGACATAACTGTAGGGGTGATGATGGTAAGTATTAATGACATCTACCAGTAATACACAACATTTACTTAAATAAAACGCTGCATCATTTAACTCATTTAATGAAAAGTTAGCACAATTAATAGTAAAATATAACTCATTTCTAATGGATGATGAAATTTCTCATATCTAATGATAATTTGTCACAATAATTGAAAATTAATTATAAATCACAAATTGATTTTAAAAATGAAAAAACTCATTATATTCATGTTTGCATATTAGAGTTATCTGCCCTTGTGGGTAGGTACATGTATAGATTGTTGTTTCATGTGCTTGTGACCACAACATCATACTTTTCAGTGAAAATGACTTTGGATTTGTTCACAAAATGATGATGTCTCAATGCATGGATATTTACTCGCAAGAGAGCAAGCACTGTAATATGCAACAGAATAATTGATACAAGATATTCACCACAAACTTAACACATTATTTATATAGTTACCACAAAAAGCTAATAAAAAACCCATTGGGTATAAGTATATAACAAAAAAAAAACACAAAAAAAACACAACATAAGGAAAAGTAGTCTTTTTTCCATAATGATTGGGAAATATGGTTGTATTCCATGAGTACCAAATTTTGATATCCCATGATTCGTTCAGATTTTGTGTAAAAATCAGTGAATTTAGACTGAAAAAACTAGAGGTTGATCTAATTGAAATTAATTGAGTTATATCAGACACAGCAGTTATAAACAATCCTTCATAAAAGTGTTTGAGACAATTTCTATTGTAGACTGACTATATGGTAGTCTTATAAGATGAAGCTATAGAGAATACCAGTACATGTACACCAATATATACATGTATACCTGTACACAACTAATTACACCTGTTTGAAGATACAGTTCAATGAACTCAGATATCCTCTGGGTTAAAAGAGATTTCTCATTAACAATACCTGCCTCTGTAGTTATGATAACAGCATCATAAAATGGAGACATCCTGTTTTTGCATGCTGCATGGCATTCTCTGAAATCAAACCCCGTGATGAATTGTTTGATGGATCGTTCAGTGCATGATTGATCTATTGATAATTATGTATATTATAAGGCTCTGAGATTAATCCACTAGTTGTTATATCATACAGGATAACTGTCTAACTACAATCAATATGGTGACAATAATATGAACTTTAATTTTCAATGTGCTTTGTTATCTCCTTGTTTTCAGCATGTATCCAAAGTATGTGGACTTTGGCTTAATCTGACCATTTAACAAAGGTTTTAAGTTCATTTGATTCATTCATTTATAGCATTTATACATCTTGTTATTACATTAAGACAGCAATGATATGATTTGTGATTTGAATTTTATTCTAGAACTCCATGGAGTGATATGAAATCTCGTAAGTTACGCCGTTCATGTTTGATATCTGCTGTGACAGTGGACTTTTGGTTTCTTCTTTATTTTATTTTCTTCTTTGTGAAGTGATATCTGATTTTCTCTTAACCATTGTAATATCCTATCTTGTTTGTTGACTTCAATGTATCATACGTACATTTCTTTAGATGGAAGTTTTTAAAAGATACTGGATACTTTTCAGTGAATTATTGAAAAGGAAAATATGTGTGTATAACTACTACATTATAATGTACATTATGTACACTTGTTTTGTATTTCTATATTACAGTGTTATCTGTCCTTGCTGGTAGATATTGATTTTTTGTTCAAAATCAATATCTACCCTTAGGAACAGATGATTATTATAATAAAAAGACTGATTAATATATCTGGACAAACATTACAGATTTGTAATTTTGTCTACATTTTGGGCTTGTTTTTTTCAGTTTGTCTTTTATATTTTTTATTCAATTTTTATACTCACTTTGTCTTGTTCGTGTGATTTTGAAAACTATCTACAGATGGTGATGGTAAATATACATGTATCAAAGCAATATCAGATTGAGTTAAAGACTCACGACATTGTCATATTACAATATACCGGTAACTGAGAATTCCTCGACATATTATAAAATAACTGAGAATTCCTCAACATATTATAATATAACTGTGAATTCCTCGACATGTTATAATGTAACTGAGAATTCCTCGACATGTTATAATATAACTGTGAATTCCTCGACATGTTATAATGTAACTGAGAATTCCTCGACATGTTATAATGTAACTGAGAATTCCTCGACATGTTATAATGTAACTGTGAATTCCTCGACATGTTATAATGTAACTGAGAATTCCTCAACATATTATAATATAACTGTGAATTCCTCGACATGTTATAATATAACTGTGAATTCCTCTACATGTTATAATATAACTGTGAATTCCTCGACATGTTATAATGTAACTTATGAATGTAACTGTGAATTCCTCAACATATTATAATGTAACTGAGAATTCCTCGACATATTATAATGTAACTGAGAATTCCTCGACATGTTATAATGTAACTGAGAATTCCTCGACATATTATAATGTAACTGAGAATTCCTCGACATATTATAATATAACTGAGAATTCCTCGACATGTTATAATATAACTGTGAATTCCTCGACATGTTATAATGTAACTGTGAATTCCTCGACATGTTATAATGTAACTGTGAATTCCTCGACATGTTATAATGTAACTGAGAATTCCTCTACATGTTATAATATAACTGTGAATTCCTCGACATGTTATAATGTAACTGTGAATTCCTCGACATGTTATAATGTAACTGAGAATTCCTCGACATGTTATAATGTAACTGAGAATTCCTCTACATGTTATAATATAACTGTGAATTCCTCGACATGTTATAATGTAACTGTGAATTCCTCGACATGTTATAATGTAACTGTGAATTCCTCGACATGTTATAATGTAACTGAGAATTCCTCGACATGTTATAATGTAACTGAGAATTCCTCTACATATTATAATATAACTGTGAATTCCTCGACATGTTATAATGTAACTGAGAATTCCTGGACATGTTATAATGTAACTGAGAATTCCTCGACATGTTATAATATAACTGTGAATTCCTCGACATGTTATAATATAACTGTGAATTCCTCGACATGTTATAATGTAACTGAGAATTCCTCGACATGTTATAATATAACTGTGAATTCCTCGACATGTTATAATGTAACTGAGAATTCCTCGACATGTTATAATGTAACTGAGAATTCCTCGACATATTATAATATAACTGTGAATTCCTCGACATGTTATAATGTAACTGAGAATTCCTCTACATATTATAATATAACTGTGAATTCCTCGACATGTTATAATGTAACTGTGAATTCCTCGACATATTATAAAATAACTGAGAATTCCTCGACATATGATGATATAACTGAGAATTCCCCGATATGTTATGATATAACTGAAAATTCCTCGACATGTTATGATAAAACTGAAAATTCCTCTACATATTATATCAGTGAGAATTACTCTGCATATTATATGATATAATTGAGAAATCCTCGACATCTATCTTTGTAGCACCAGTCAGTTTTCCACTTGTTCATATCAAGGTACAATACCAGCACTGTCTCTCTTCACCATTTTGTTTCTTTGTATGTATACTGATAATTTTAAATATCACTGTAAACATATTTATTTTATACTTTCTCTGAAATAGAGATATAAATATGTCTGTCTATCGGTCAATAGTACTTCATTTCCATACAATTACTCACTGCATATCAAAGCAATTTTATTCAAACTTATTGAATATCTCAAGGGCTCGACAAATTTCATTGACACATTTGGTGGAGTTATGTCCCCTTTAAAATAATCTTTTTCAGTCGTTTCTGTACGTTAATTGAAACAAATATAAACCTTTTTCTTTATTTGGTAACTTAAATGCCACAAGACTTGATCTAGTTTAAATGATACTTTGAACAGACAATATTTGGCGGAGTTATGGCCCCTTGATTATCGTCAACATTCAAATTTGTGTTAACAATAATTCGAAGCAATGACTGAAATGTAAACTTTTACTAAAATTATTTCTAAGAAGAAGGGATGTCAAATTTAAGTATTGGATTTTGTTGGATTACTGGTCAAAGATGCATGTAACATCTTGATTTCCATGAATGTGATTAAATGAAGACACAAGATAAAATAATGTAGTGTGGTATTACAGCTATTCTCCAGTGATCTGTACTTTTTTTTGGTCCTTCAAGATTTTCATAATGAAGGAAATCCATAATTTCTTCTTTCATTAAGATGTATTCAGGTTTGAGATGAGGCTCGTATTGATAGCTAATGAGAGCTGGTTTTGATTAAGGCTATAGTATTGGTAACACAGACTTCCCTCACATAATAACATCTGTAATATAACGACACCTGGAGTCACCTGGAGTCACATTCTCAAGGGCCTTTTATCTAACCAAACTAATTACCTGTATAAATATAGTCCTCCAACTCAAATTGCAGTCCTGTGATGATGGTTATGCCTTAACTGTATTAGCAATGAAACAGGTAATATTAGTTGGTATTCTTTATAAAGGTTGGCAAGGGACTGAATTGCTAAACCATAGCCACTGCCATGAATATGAACATTACAGCTTACTCCAATTCCATGACAGACCTCTAAGAGCTGTGGAAGAACCCCTGTCAGCAACCCTCATACACTCAACTCTTAACAACATCCCTACCACCAACATTCTGACCAAACCTTTATCTATCTATCCCTACCACCAACTTTCCAACCAAATTCTTATCTAACCCTACAACCAACATTCCAACCAAACCTTTATCTAACCCTACCACCAACATTCCTACCAAACCTTTATCTAACCATACCACCAACAGTTCAACCAAATCTTTATCTAACCCTACCACCAACATTCCTACCAAACCTTTATCTTACCCTACCACCAACATCCCGACCAAACCTTTATCTAACCCTACCACCAACAGTCCTACCAAACCTTTATCTAACCCTACCACCAACATTCCTACCAAACCTTTATCTATCCCTACCACCAACAGTTCAACCAAATCTTTATCTAACCCTACCACCAACATTCCTACCAAACCTTTATCTTACCCTACCACCAACATCCCGACCAAACCTTTATCTAACCCTACCACCAACAGTCCTACCAAACCTTTATCTAACCCTACCACTAACATTTCAACTAAACCTTTATCTATCCCTACCACCAAAATTTCAACCAAACCTTTATCTTTCCCTACCACCAACATTTCACCAACATTCCAACCAAATCTTTATCTAACCCTAACCCTACCACCAACATTTCAACCAAACCTTTATCTAACCCTACCAACCCTACCAACACCCACCACCAAACATTCCACCAAACCTTTATCTAACCCTACCACCAACATTCCAACCAAACCTTTATCTAACCCTACCACCAACATTCCTACCAAACTTTTATCTAACCCTACCACCAACATTTCAACCAAACCTTTATCTAACCCTACCACCAACATTCCACCAAACCTTTATCTAACCCTACCACCAACATTCCTACCAAACCTTTATCTAACCCTACCACCAACATTTCAACCAAACCTTTATCTAACCCTACCACCAACATTCCAACCAAACCTTTATCTAACCCTACCACCAACATTCCAACCAAACCTTTATCTAACCCTACCACCAACATTTCAACCAAACCTTTATCTAACCCTACCACCAACATTCCAACCAAACCTTTATCTAACCCTGCCACCAACATTCCTACCAAACTTTTATCTAACCCTACCACCAACATTTCAACCAAACCTTTATCTAACCCTACGACCAACATTTCACTAACATTCCAACCAAATCTTTATCTAACCCTACCACCAACATTCCTACCAAACTTTTATCTAACCCTACCACCAACATTTCAACCAAACCTTTATCTAACCCTACCACCAACATTCCACCAAACCTTTATCTAACCCTACCACCAACATTCCTACCAAACCTTTATCTAACCCTACCACCAACATTCCAACCAAACCTTTATCTAACCCCACCACCAACATTCCAACCAAACCTTTATCTAACCCTACGACCAACATTTCACTAACATTCCAACCAAATCTTTATCTAACCCTACCACCAACATTTCAACCAAACCTTTATCTAACCCTACCACAAACCTTCGACCAAACCTTTATCTAACCCTACAACCAGCATTCCGACCAAACCTTTATCTAACCCTACCACCAACATTCCAACCAAACCTTTATCTAACCCTACCACCAACATTTCAACTAAACCCTTTTTCCCATACTTCACAGGGATATCCCGTGGTTGCTAGGGAAAAGATATCTATATCTTACACAGGGGGGTGTAAGACAGCTCACACGCGCTAGACAATAACATGACGTCATCAATACATGTGGCGTAACTGCGGCGCGCATTGTAGATGACGTCATCAATTTTGACGCATAACGACGTTCCTGCGATCATGGCGCGATGAAAAAGCTGGAAACCAAGTGTAATTTCATCATTTTTTCTACTAAGTTTGGGAGAAAAAGAATCAAACATGTGTGTGTGAAGTGAACAGATCCATGTAAGATTTTATTAATCTAACCCTACCACCAACATTCCACCAAAACTTTTTCTAACTCTACCACTAACATTCCAACCAAATCTTTATCTAACCCTACCACCAACCATCAACCAAATCTTTATCTAACCCTACCACCAACATTCCACCAACATGCCAACCACTAACCTTAATCTAATATGCTGACAACCCACAGCCCTATGTTTTGAGATGGGAGGGGTCGTAGACAAACTAGTCTCTTCTTCTGTATTGTTTTTACCTTCCTTTATTGAAAATGTATTTATGTTAATTAGAAATGGTGATCTGATGGCCGGTAGCAATGAAGCCAAATAACATAAAATGCCAACCAAACTTGAGTGTGGTTTTGTGTATCACTGAACAGATTACAAAGCTAACCCACCTATTCTCTTTGTATCATGTTTCTTTGTAGATGAACACAAATAGCCACTGTTCCATTAATGATGTTGATTGAATTGAAAATAAGCTTTGATCCTTTTTTTGCATTAAAGCAACGTTTCAAAACAGGAATTTTACTTCTAACTATCAAACCAATAATTACATTCGTGTTTGGAGACATGAATAAATTCTACAAAAACTTAAACTAGCCTTTATCCAACAGGTATAACGTTTCTGGTATGATGAAAACGTCTTTTCGTGACGCGTTTTCTAATTAAACATAGTGAGGGTTTGAGTAGAATATATATGAAGCAGCTTCTTCACATAGACATTTGGTCGGTGGTATTGGCTATGTCATGATTTACGATGGACGACGTATTTGTCTTTGAATGGACATTCATATCTGGTGTTTAGAAAGTGTTCATGAAGGGATATTCAGGACCGATTTGTTCTTTGCTGAGGTGTGATATCACAAAAATAAAATGATAACTATAATCATAACTACTTGCAAATTATATGTAATTATGTTTTAGGTTCTATCATTGTACATGTATTTGTTTAGATGTAACCTTTGAAACCTTATCTGGACCGAATAAGGACTTTAGATGCTGATATAATCAATATGTGATTTTACATTGATTTTTACCTCGATGTCCCTGTACTCTTGAAATAGCTTGAAACCCATCCTAACATCGCATGTTATTACTATTCAGAATTGTTAATGGGAGTTAGTATTGCTCTTATTTCCATGCTGGGGTAGTCTGTTCCACTACCGATATGCAGTCCTGTCAAAGCCAATATAAATTGCATTACCTGAATAATCTGCACACGATTGATGATTTAGAGAAACGATAAGCTTGTGCAGGGACCAAACTGAATAATCTAGATTAGAAACATTGACACAGGTTGTCGTTACCGGTGGTTTGAACACGAGAATCGTAATCTACTTTATATATAATAGAAGATGCAATAAAGCTTAATGTGTGTTTTAACTGGACTGTGCCGACTGAGATAGTTGTAGGTGATAAGCTGGTATAATGATGGAAACACCCAATAAAACAAGCAGGTCCGGCCAGGTGATGGATAGGGCAATGAAAGAAAACAATTACAGATAGCTTGATTACACAATTCCACTTTGTAGTGAAGGATTGATTTCCAATTAATCACAATTCAATTGTTTTCACCTGTGCAATTTCCACCTTTTAAAACCACAGCCGCGGTTTCCTAGGAAAGGCCTCTGGTTTAGGTGGTGAAACAGGTATTCTCAGATATTTGATTGCAGAGACTGGTATTTAGATGTGTATAAAAGTTATTCAGTAGGCTTAATATTAAATCAATATTGTTGATTATCACGTGAAATTAATGGCTTTTATTGAAAGATATTTTAATATTCGATCTTAGATTCAGAATGTATCAGACCAAGCCTTTAGAAAGCTTTGTCTGAAATCGCTATGTCGGCTGTTATAATATAACGATAATTTATTATTTGAATAACGTATGTAATTATTTGTCTTTTATGAAAGATAAACTCATAAATGAATACAACATTTACTGGTTTCAAATTTACTCAAAGGAAGAAATGATTTTGTTATTGCTTCTCCTTAGTGCTATTGAGCAAAACCCATACGTGCATGGACTGAGTAATGAATATATTTGTAGTTATTGAATATGTCAGTGGTTATAGGATATTTCATAAGTTATTGGAATAATTTATATTTAAGATTTCATTAGAAGTTTTTTCCAATTACATAATAATATGTAATGATGTTAGCATATGCAACATTTCATTACGTACGGTAAAAAACTCCTTGAAATGGGATTCTAAATTAACACTAAACTAACTATTTTAGGGTTAGTAGTGTTGTTCCCAGGAAAGTATTGCTGATCATATATTCATGTACAGGATTTCTCACCGAATGCTAACATAAAGTTGTTACTTGTCAACGCAGTACGGAAATGGGTTATAACGCCCGTGTAACTTCAATAGAGCTCGTGTATAAAATGGTTACAAAACGGACAAAAGACAGTTATAAAATCCGACGACTCTTTCTGTTTAACGGAATATAGTTTCATTCATTTGTCGTGTATGATTTAAAATTAACCATTAAAAAACAGCCAATATTGACTTCTCATTTCCATTGACGTCAGCGTCAGATTTGGTCAAAGGTAGAACGTTTGGTTTGTATGTTTAAAGTGAAAAAAGTGTCAATGTCGCGAGAAACACGTAAATGTTTGTACATGTATATACAAAATAAATTTAACACGTGACTAGACAATGCGGATGTACAGGTTTATTGATCATAATCTTCGACGTATCCATGGACTGTTATACATTAAATACATTATTGGTAACACACATGGGAAGAAACCTGTCAGATATTATATAAGTTATAAAATAAATCATGAATACATTTCAATTCAGGCTCCTAGTCTATCTGGGAACTCCATTAATTTTGTTAAAATTATCATGGCCTTCCAATTTTGGAGTGTTTGCCTTTTTGACCATCGGTCGTATATACATATATGGGAGTATCTTGTTATTTATTAACTATGTCAGTGAGTGACTACCCATTGAATTGTTGTTAGTAACACAATTTTGTATTTGTTTTCCTATTTACTATTTTACACGCCGGTTACAAATGTAACGAAGTAGTATTATTCTTAAAGTACATTTGGTCGTTCATCTGATTTTAGGGTCAGTTAAGTGTTTGTTGCACACCCACCAAGTAAATAACTATAAGAATACATTATTCATGTTCTTATAATTAATGCACAGTAATGTTCGTATCTCTCCGGGAGCCAAAGTTTATAATTTGCAGGTCTCATTGAAAAGGCTGTTAAAATGGAAGTTTGTGTCGCATTCTAAACTTAACCTTTTTACTAATAAGTTTGATGCAATCTTTTTGGATTTAACTGTGTACGTACAAATAGAACATGTCCATACATTAGATGTGATTGGTAAGATACATCAGTCTGAGCACGTACCTGTCAGGATTTGCTGTACGACAATCTGAAACATGCACAATGCAGTATAAGTATGGAAACATCTTCACCGAGAGATGATTGTGGTGGGGACATGGGGTACAACTGCATGTGTCAACTTGTTAGTCTAGTGTGTGTAAATATATGCAGAGCAGGAAACAAACGTAAAATGCATATATAAACACTGATAATAATGACTGAAAGTGCATTTGTCACTCTGGTTTGGTAATGAGGCTAAAATCACACGTTTCATGAATATAATAAAGTTCGTGTTTTCCATATTGCTGGTTTTTTCTATGTTTATCTGACAAGTTCTGTCGTGACATGTTTATAATATTAAGATGTCCAAATCCTCTGGAGTTAAAGAAACTAATGTATTATGTTATTTCTGCAGAATACCACGGCTTCCAGGGACAAATCAAAGAACAAGAAATAGACCAACAGATGTGAACATAACGAGGATAGTCGGACCACTCGAGGAAAACCAGAACCTTTACTGCAATATCTCACGACTTGTCAAGAACAGTCACAAGAAATATTAATTACCTAAAAAGACTCTACTTTAATTAAATGAATCGATGTTATCGTTACTGGCAAATTTTTCATGAAATCTATTGGAATGGCTTTACTTTTGGGGGTAAATGTCATCATTTGTCAACTTAAGTGTTTTGCCTTATAAGGATAAGGCGCTGTTACAAATTGTTGGATGTCACTATTTCATTTTTTTTAATTCGTAAGATTATGAGGCGACATTTTGTATTACTAGATTTATGAAGTGTTGCTAATTAATTGTAACATATGAAGTGCCTTTTAAATTTTTTATTGTATACACCTTGATTATAGTGGAAAAGGACTTTTAATCTACTTCTATTTTCTTTAAAAGGTTCAATTATAAGAGCTGATATTTATGAATCGTGTTTTATATACACATATTTCTGAAGCACTAGCTACTGCTAATTAAAACATTCCGTTTATAGAGAGAGAAAAAAACCACTATTCGCTTTATTGAGTATCTGCTTTATTCATGCCCTGTTTGAGTCCGTGAATATAAAAACAAAATCCAGTTTTGTGTTTTTTTTTTGGGGGGGGGAGTATTATCGAGAGATCATCCACATTTGAAAAATAAAATTTGATGTAACGTAAATTTATTGGAATTTATATCAATGGATAATCAGTAATAAAGTGTTCGTTTAATGGAATGTTCATCCGAGCGGAAACCTGTTGTATTTATTCATGAGTATGGATTTTATATGCGGATTTTTGTGAATGGAGATTGTTGAGAATCCATTCCAATTACGTTATGTCAAGGTAAAGTGTTGATCACTGTGTCGTCCCATTGATCAGCCACTGCAGCAATAACTGTGACCGTCAGGTGGCTGTCGCTACCATACTGTTTCTAATCAACTCAGATTAGATATACAACTAACACCAACTATGCATGATGTAATACTATGTACTTTTATTTCTGACGTTTGCTATTGTGATCGATAACAACTTTCCATTAGGTATGGAGAGCTGTAATACATACAGCCATATTGATGTGTTTGATTCTTGTTCATTTGATAACGGTTACATCTATGACAATGTTAACCTCAGCTCATTGATAATGGCTCTAACATTTTTATACCTTCCAAGTGTCGTTATTCAAGTCTTTTATTGGTACCTGGCGCGCACATATTATCAATTGGTGATTTATTATATAATGAGATTGTTTTGTGATATGTTTGTAATTCACATTATCAGTAGATATGTTGTTGTAATGATCTGTACTGTTGTATATTATAGAGATAGCTTACCTGCTGGTCAGGATATTAATCAACTTGATACATACAATAAATTAATTGGTGTATGACTTGTACATCTCACTGTGATCTAACATACTATGTTACTTACTGGTAAGTAATATTGTAACTTTTAACTTTGGCTGTAGACAGTCACACATATACATATATCACCATTACATTTGTTCTTGTTTTCATCCATTAGTATACCAGGTATATACCAGTTGGGGTTAAAGAATGCAACTAAATAAAAAGTTAAAAAAAAAAGTTGTAGGTGGTTGTTGAAAACTACCCGTGAGTAGATAGTTTTGTTGAGAGCTACGTTTAAGTTTCATCTATTAAATGTGAGTAGATCTTTTTTGATGCGGGGCTACGTTTAAGTTTTCATCAAATAAATCATAGAGATGTTTCAAGTGTCTGGTTTTAACATTGAGTAACGAGGTTTATATATCTTACCTCGCTCTATGATAAGATTTTGTTAAATCATAAGGTAAAAGATTGTCGACGTGTCAGTCCATCTGCTAACAGAAACATACTTTATATTATATAAGATACCCCGCGGTAATTTTTTAGGAAGTGAACCTGGCCGTTAATGAAAGTGTTTCCTTATTACCTGGCCGCCACAAGATTGGATATCGATAGAGGGTATCGATTACATGAGATGTGAACACGTAATGTTGTTGTCCCGTAATCAAACATCTGTGATAAGAAATGTAATTAAGTAGATTGGACAATCCATGTGTCGTTCGTTTGTCTATAGTACGAATACATTCACAGCAAAGTCAAGTGTTTCCCCGAGTGTACTTCACTGACTCCGAGTCGAGTATATCTGTAGATTCGGCGAAGTAAAGTCGACTCGGGGGGATCGTCTATGTAAAATAATCAGCTATGTCTCAGTCATTCCGTCCTAAAACTTCCCCGTCCATATTCACCTGACTGTAGATTAGGCTTCATTGTCCTTCTAAAATATAACCGTATGACCTCTCAATCCAGAGAGAATTCGAGCCTTTGCAGCTTTATTGAAGATCCATAGCGACATAAGCTACAGTCAGGTGATTGGTTTTATATATTTGTTCAAGAATTCTATATATTTTCTATATTAATGTTAACACATTTGTTAAAATAAATAAATATTAATCACAAAAACAGTCTTTGTTATTTTCGTCATAGTATTTTTAAGTGAAAACTTTTGCTTTTTACTGATAAGTTGTTATTAGTATACCCAATAGTTGATGCCGAAACAACACTGCCACATTAACCTACAGTCGTCACCACCAGCCATCTACCCCCATCACCTCGTCCAGCAGTCACGTTTTCGCCAGTGTGTTGTTTATGATTCTGTCTCCATGGAAACACTAAAAAGAGGAAGACTTGGAAGTGATTTGTAATATTAAGCAGAATGAATAGATCTAAATTACACACGCGCTTCAATTTACTGAGACCAAATAATGTACCTTACATAACCTGAGATTTCTGATTGGGAAGTTAAAACTGCATTTCTAACTTAATGTCATTTTTATCTACTTTTATCTTGTTTTATTTAACCATATGTTGATGTAACTTATGGTTATAAAACAAAATATATGGTTACAGCTTGTTGTCTAGAACGGATCCATTTTAAATGTACAATTTTATTTGTGAAAATCTTTCAATAACAAAAACAAGCATCCAATGGACTAACTTGAAACTCTGATTTGCCGGTGTTATCGAAGTCCTAGGCCTATATATTAAGATGAGCTCTAGCTACATTTACGGATATGTGTTTCCATTGATATTTAATGTAAAGAAACATTCTTTCAACCCATTAGCTTATAGGAAGTTCATTTATTGGAAATTGTCGGACTTTTAGTGGTACTACACCCAAGATTAGGGTTAACACCAATTATCATTTGTTTCGGTACTGACTCGGATAGAGTACGATATCCTGGTAATGGTTCAGCTGCCGTGATATATAATGTACGTCTTATTAACCAGAAAATCGGTGACACTTGTTTGTTAAATGGGTTCATAGCAAAGTAGCGGTTTAAATATCAATTTGTGGAAACTAGTATATGGGGATTTTTGCCTACTTACTCTCGCAAGCCAAGTTTGATTAGCTTAAAGTAGATTAAAGCCCAGATGAATACTCCCGAACTTAACGGAATAAAAGCCTCTCTATAAATCCATTACACATAGCCGACAGGTTTAAGTGTTACGTATCTATAACCCAGTGTATGTAAACAGTAGGACTTGTACCGATTCCATTCATGTCTGGGCGAATCAAACTCGATAGTATTGTTCTGGTGGTGTTCCGGACACAATATACAATGGTGTGCACACCAAACACTATACGATTTACATGTTATACAAGTGTGTCTTTGTTTTAGGTAGCTGTCTGTGTTTTAGGTAGCTGTCTTTGTTTTAGGTAGCTGTCTGTGTTTAGGTAGCTGTCTGTGTTTTAGGTAGCTGTCTGTGTTTTAGGTAGCTGTCTTTGTTTTAGGTAGCTGTCTTTGTTTTAGGTAGCTGTCTGTGTTTTAGGTAGCTGTCTTTGTTTTAGGTAGCTGTCTGTGTTTTAGGTAGCTGTCTTTGTTTTAGGTAGCTGTCTTGTTTTGTTTTAGGTAGCTGTCTGTGTTTTAGGTAGCTGTCTTGTTTTAGGTAGCTGTCTTTTTGTAGGTAGCTGTCTGTGTTTTAGGTAGCTGTCTGTGTTTTAGGTAGCTGTCTTTGTTTTAGGTAGCTGTCTGTGTTTTAGGTAGCTGTCTGTGTTTTAGGTAGCTGTCTTTGTTTTAGGTAGCTGTCTGTGTTTTAGGTAGCTGTCTTTGTTTTAGGTAGCTGTCTGTGTTTTAGGTAGCTGTCTTTGTTTTAGGTAGCTGTCATTGTTTTAGGTAGCTGTCTGTGTTTTAGGTAGCTGTCTGTGTTTTAGGTAGCTGTCTGTGTTTTAGGTAGCTGTCTGTGTTTTAGGTAGCTGTCTTTGTTTTAGGTAGCTGTCTGTGTTTTAGGTAGCTGTCTGTGTTTTAGGTAGCTGTCTGTGTTTTAGGTAGCTGTCTTTGTTTTAGGTAGCTGTCTTTGTTTTAGGTAGCTGTCTGTGTTTTAGGTAGCTGTCTTTGTTTTAGGTAGCTGTCTGTGTTTTAGGTAGCTGTCTTTGTTTTAGGTAGCTGTCTTTGTTTTAGGTAGCTGTCTTTGTTTTAGGTAGCTGTCTGTGTTTTTTAGGTAGCTGTCTTTGTGTTTTAGGTAGCTGTCTTTGTTTTAGGTAGCTGTCTGTGTTTTAGGTAGCTGTCTTTGTTTTAGGTAGCTGTCTTTGTTTTAGGTAGCTGTCTGTGTTTTAGGTAGCTGTCTTTGTTTTAGGTAGCTGTCTGTGTTTTAGGTAGCTGTCTGTGTTTTAGGTAGCTGTCTTGTTTTAGGTAGCTGTCTGTGTTTTAGGTAGCTGTCTTGTTTTAGGTAGCTGTCTTTGTTTTAGGTAGCTGTCTTGTTTTAGGTAGCTGTCTTGTTTTAGGTAGCTGTCTTTGTTTTAGGTAGCGTTTTAGGTAGCTGTCTTGTTTTAGGTAGCTGTCTTTGTTTTAGGTAGCTGTCTGTGTTTTAGGTAGCTGTCTTTGTTTTAGGTAGCTGTCTTGTTTTAGGTAGCTGTCTTTGTTTTAGGTAGCTGTCTGTGTTTTAGGTAGCTGTCTTTGTTTTAGGTAGCTGTCTGTGTTTTAGGTAGCTGTCTTTGTTTTAGGTAGCTGTCTGTGTTTTAGGTAGCTGTCTGTGTTTTAGGTAGCTGTCTGTGTTTTAGGTAGCTGTCTGTGTTTTAGGTAGCTGTCTTTGTTTTAGGTAGCTGTCTGTGTTTTAGGTAGCTGTCTGTGTTTTAGGTAGCTGTCTTTGTTTTAGGTAGCTGTCTTTGTTTTAGGTAGCTGTCTGTGTTTTAGGTAGCTGTCTGTGTTTTAGGTAGCTGTCTTTGTTTTAGGTAGCTGTCTGTGTTTTAGGTAGCTGTCTGTGTTTTAGGTGTTTTTAGGTAGCTGTCTGTGTTTTAGGTAGCTGTCTTTGTTTTAGGTAGCTGTCTTTGTTTTAGGTAGCTGTCTGTGTTTTAGGTAGCTGTCTTTGTTTTAGGTAGCTGTCTGTGTTTTAGGTAGCTGTCTTTGTTTTAGGTAGCTGTCTTTGTTTTAGGTAGCTGTCTGTGTTTTAGGTAGCTGTCTTTGTTTTAGGTAGCTGTCTGTGTTTTAGGTAGCTGTCTGTGTTTTAGGTAGCTGTCTTAGGTAGCTGTCTGTGTTTTAGGTAGCTGTCTTTGTTTTAGGTAGCTGTCTGTGTTTTAGGTAGCTGTCTGTGTTTTAGGTAGCTGTCTGTGTTTTAGGTAGCTGTCTGTGTTTTAGGTAGCTGTCTGTGTTTTAGGTAGCTGTCTGTGTTTTAGGTAGCTGTCTTTGTTTTAGGTAGCTGTCTTTGTTTTAGGTAGCTGTCTGTGTTTTAGGTAGCTGTCTGTGTTTTAGGTAGCTGTCTGTGTTTTAGGTAGCTGTCTGTGTTTTAGGTAGCTGTCTGTGTTTTAGGTAGCTGTCTTTGTTTTAGGTAGCTGTCTGTGTTTTAGGTAGCTGTCTGTGTTTTAGGTAGCTGTCTTTGTTTTAGGTAGCTGTCTGTGTTTTAGGTAGCTGTCTGTGTTTTAGGTAGCTGTCTGTGTTTTAGGTAGCTGTCTGTGTTTTAGGTAGCTGTCTGTGTTTTAGGTAGCTGTCTGTGTTTTAGGTAGCTGTCTTTGTTTTAGGTAGCTGTCTGTGTTTTAGGTAGCTGTCTGTGTTTTAGGTAGCTGTCTTTGTTTTAGGTAGCTGTCTTTTGTTTTAGGTAGCTGTCTGTGTTTTAGGTAGCTGTCTGTGTTTTAGGTAGCTGTCTTGTTTTAGGTAGCTGTCTGTGTTTTAGGTAGCTGTCTGTTTTTAGGTAGCTGTCTTTGTTTTAGGTAGCTGTCTTTGTTTTAGGTAGCTGTCTGTGTTTTAGGTAGCTGTCTGTGTTTTAGGTAGCTGTCTGTGTTTTAGGTAGCTGTCTGTGTTTTAGGTAGCTGTCTGTGTTTTTTAGGTAGCTGTCTGTGTTTTAGGTAGCTGTCTTTGTTTTAGGTAGCTGTCTGTGTTTTAGGTAGCTGTCTGTGTTTTAGGTAGCTGTCTTGTTTTAGGTAGCTGTCTGTGTTTTAGGTAGCTGTCTGTGTTTTAGGTAGCTGTCTGTGTTTTAGGTAGCTGTCTTTGTTTTAGGTAGCTGTCTGTGTTTTAGGTAGCTGTCTTTGTTTTAGGTAGCTGTCTTGTTTTAGGTAGCTGTCTTTGTTTTAGGTAGCTGTCTTTGTTTTAGGTAGCTGTCTGTGTTTTAGGTAGCTGTCTTGTTTTAGGTAGCTGTCTTGTTTTAGGTAGCTGTCTTTGTTTTAGGTAGCTGTCTGTGTTTTAGGTAGCTGTCTTTGTTTTAGGTAGCTGTCTTTGTTTTAGGTAGCTGTCTTTGTTTTAGGTAGCTGTCTTTTTAGGTAGCTGTCTTGTTTTTAGGTAGCTGTCTTTGTTTTAGGTAGCTGTCTGTGTTTTAGGTAGCTGTCTGTGTTTTAGGTAGCTGTCTGTGTTTTAGGTAGCTGTTTGTGTTTTTAGGTAGCTGTCTTTGTTTTAGGTAGCTGTCTTTGTTTTAGGTAGCTGTCTGTGTTTTAGGTAGCTGTCTTGTTTTAGGTAGCTGTCTGTGTTTTAGGTAGCTGTCTGTGTTTTAGGTAGCTGTCTTTGTTTTAGGTAGCTGTCTGTGTTTTAGGTAGCTGTCTTGTTTTAGGTAGCTGTCTTGTTTTAGGTAGCTGTCTGTGTTTTAGGTAGCTGTCTTTGTTTTAGGTAGCTGTCTTGTTTTAGGTAGCTGTCTTGTCTGTTGTTTTAGGTAGCTGTCTTTGTTTTAGGTAGCTGTCTTTGTGTTTTAGTGGTAGCTGTCTTGTTTTAGGTAGCTGTCTGTGTTTTAGGTAGCTGTCTTGTTTTAGGTAGCTGTCTTGTTTTAGGTAGCTGTCTGTGTTTTTTAGGTAGCTGTCTTTGTTTTAGGTAGCTGTCTTGTTTTAGGTAGCTGTCTTGTTTTAGGTAGCTGTCTTTGTTTTAGGTAGCTGTCTGTGTTTTAGGTAGCTGTCTTTTAGGTACTGTGTTTTAGGTAGCTGTCTGTGTTTTTAGGTAGCTGTCTTTGTTTTTAGGTAGCTGTCTTTGTTTTAGGTAGCTGTCTTGTTTTAGGTAGCTGTCTTTGTTTTAGGTAGCTGTCTGTGTTTTAGGTAGCTGTCTTGTTTTAGGTAGCTGTCTTTTTTAGGTAGCTGTCTGTGTTTTAGGTAGCTGTCTGTGTTTTAGGTAGCTGTCTTTGTTTTAGGTAGCTGTCTGTGTTTTAGGTAGCTGTCTGTGTTTTAGGTAGCTGTCTGTGTTTTAGGTAGCTGTCTGTGTTTTAGGTAGCTGTCTTTGTTTTAGGTAGCTGTCTGTGTTTTAGGTAGCTGTCTGTGTTTTAGGTAGCTGTCTTTGTTTTAGGTAGCTGTCTGTGTTTTAGGTAGGTAGCTGTCTGTGTTTTAGGTAGCTGTCTGTGTTTTGGTAGCTGTCTGTGTTTTAGGTAGCTGTCTGTGTTTTAGGTAGCTGTCTGTGTTTTAGGTAGCTGTCTGTGTTTTAGGTAGCTGTCTGTGTTTTTAGGTAGCTGTCTGTGTTTTAGGTAGCTGTCTGTGTTTTAGGTAGCTGTCTGTGTTTTAGGTAGCTGTCTGTGTTTTAGGTAGCTGTCTGTGTTTAGGTAGCTGTCTTTGTTTTAGGTAGCTGTCTGTGTTTTAGGTAGCTGTCTGTGTTTTAGGTAGCTGTCTGTGTTTTAGGTAGCTGTCTTTTTTAGGTAGCTGTCTGTGTTTTAGGTAGCTGTCTGTGTTTTAGGTAGCTGTCTTTGTTTTAGGTAGCTGTCTGTGTTTTAGGTAGCTGTCTGTTTTAGGTAGCTGTCTGTGTTTTAGGTAGCTGTCTGTGTTTTAGGTAGCTGTCTGTGTTTTAGGTAGCTGTCTGTGTTTTAGGTAGCTGTCTTGTTTTAGGTAGCTGTCTGTGTTTTTAGGTAGCTGTCTGGTTGTTTTAGGTAGCTGTCTTGTTTTAGGTAGCTGTCTTGTTTTAGGTAGCTGTCTTGTTTTAGGTACTGTCTTGTTTTAGGTAGCTGTCTGTGTTTTAGGTAGCTGTCTTTGTTTTAGGTAGCTGTCTGTGTTTTAGGTAGCTGTCTGTGTTTTAGGTAGCTGTCTGTGTTTTAGGTAGCTGTCTGTGTTTTAGGTAGCTGTCTGTGTTTTTAGGTAGCTGTCTGTGTTTTAGGTAGCTGTCTTTGTTTTAGGTAGCTGTCTGTTGTTTTAGGTAGCTGTCTGTGTTTTAGGTAGCTGTCTGTGTTTTAGGTAGCTGTCTGTGTTTTAGGTAGCTGTCTTTGTTTTAGGTAGCTGTCTGTGTTTTAGGTAGCTGTCTGTGTTTTAGGTAGCTGTCTTTGTTTTAGGTAGCTGTCTGTGTTTTAGGTAGCTGTCTGTGTTTTAGGTAGCTGTCTGTGTTTTAGGTAGCTGTCTGTGTTTTAGGTAGCTGTCTTTGTTTTAGGTAGCTGTCTGTGTTTTTAGGTAGCTGTCTGTGTTTTAGGTAGCTGTCTTTGTTTTAGGTAGCTGTCTGTGTTTTAGGTAGCTGTCTTTGTTTTAGGTAGCTGTCTGTGTTTTAGGTAGCTGTCTTTGTTTTAGGTAGCTGTCTGTGTTTTAGGTAGCTGTCTGTGTTTTAGGTAGCTGTCTGTGTGTTTTAGGTAGCTGTCTGTGTTTTAGGTAGCTGTCTTTGTTTTAGGTAGCTGTCTTTGTTTTAGGTAGCTGTCTGTGTTTTAGGTAGCTGTCTTTGTTTTAGGTAGCTGTCTGTGTTTTAGGTAGCTGTCTTGTTTTAGGTAGCTGTCTTGTTTTAGGTAGCTGTCTGTGTTTTAGGTAGCTGTCTTTGTTTTAGGTAGCTGTCTGTGTTTTAGGTAGCTGTCTGTGTTTTAGGTAGCTGTCTTTGTTTTAGGTAGCTGTTGTGTTTTAGGTAGCTGTCTTGTTTTAGGTAGCTGTCTGTGTTTTAGGTAGCTGTCTGTGTTTTAGGTAGCTGTCTTGTTTTTAGGTAGCTGTCTGTGTTTTAGTACTGTCTGTGTTTTAGGTAGCTGTCTGTGTTTTAGGTAGCTGTCTTTGTTTTAGGTAGCTGTCTGTGTTTTAGGTAGCTGTCTGTTGTTTTAGGTAGCTGTCTTGTTTTAGGTAGCTGTCTGTGTTTTAGGTAGCTGTCTGTGTTTTAGGTAGCTGTGTTTAGGTAGCTGTCTGTGTTTTAGGTAGCTGTCTGTGTTTTAGGTAGCTGTCTGTGTTTTAGGTAGCTGTCTTTGTTTTAGGTAGCTGTCTTGTGTTTTAGGTAGCTGTCTGTGTTTTAGGTAGCTGTCTGTGTTTTAGGTAGCTGTCTGTGTTTTAGGTAGCTGTCTGTGTTTTAGGTAGCTGTCTGTGTTTTAGGTAGCTGTCTGTGTTTTAGGTAGCTGTCTGTGTTTTAGGTAGCTGTCTGTGTTTTAGGTAGCTGTCTGTGTTTTAGGTAGCTGTCTGTTTTAGGTAGCTGTCTGTGTTTTAGGTAGCTGTCTGTGTTTTAGGTAGCTGTCTTTGTTTTAGGTAGCTGTCTGTGTTTTAGGTAGCTGTCTTGTTTTAGGTAGCTGTCTGTGTTTTAGGTAGCTGTCTTGTTTTAGGTAGCTGTCTTGTTTTAGGTAGCTGTCTTGTTTTAGGTAGCTGTCTGTGTTTTAGGTAGCTGTCTTTGTTTTAGGTAGCTGTCTGTGTTTTAGGTAGCTGTCTTTGTTTTAGGTAGCTGTCTTGTTTTAGGTAGCTGTCTGTGTTTTAGGTAGCTGTCTGTGTTTTAGGTAGCTGTCTGTGTTTTAGGTAGCTGTCTTTGTTTAGGTAGCTGTCTGTTTTAGGTAGCTGTCTGTGTTTTAGGTAGCTGTCTTGTTTTAGGTAGCTGTCTTTGTTTTAGGTAGCTGTCTTTGTTTTAGGTAGCTGTCTGTGTTTTAGGTAGCTGTCTGTGTTTTAGGTAGCTGTCTTTGTTTTAGGTAGCTGTCTGTGTTTTAGGTAGCTGTCTTGTTTTAGGTAGCTGTCTGTTGTTTATGTGTTTTAGGTAGCTGTCTGTGTTTTAGGTAGCTGTCTGTGTTTTAGGTAGCTGTCTTTGTTTTAGGTAGCTGTCTGTGTTTTAGGTAGCTGTCTTGTTTTAGGTAGCTGTCTTTGTTTTAGGTAGCTGTCTTTTTTTAGGTAGCTGTCTGTGTTTTAGGTAGCTGTCTGTGTTTTAGGTAGTAGTCTGTCTGTGTTTTAGGTAGCTGTCTGTGTTTTAGGTAGCTGTCTTGTTTTAGGTAGCTGTCTGTGTTTTAGGTAGCTGTCTTGTTTTTAGGTAGCTGTCTGTGTTTTAGGTAGCTGTCTGTGTTTTAGGTAGCTGTCTTTGTTTTAGGTAGCTGTCTGTGTTTTAGGTAGCTGTCTTGTTTTAGGTAGCTGTCTGTGTTTTAGGTAGCTGTCTGTGTTTTAGGTAGCTGTCTTGTTTTAGGTACTGTCTGTTTTAGGTAGCTGTCTTTGTTTTAGGTAGCTGTCTGTGTTTTAGGTAGCTGTCTTTGTTTTAGGTAGCTGTCTGTGTTTTAGGTAGCTGTCTGTGTTTTAGGTAGCTGTCTGTGTTTTAGGTAGCTGTCTGTGTTTTAGGTAGCTGTCTGTGTTTTAGGTAGCTGTCTGTGTTTTAGGTAGCTGTCTGTGTTTTAGGTAGCTGTCTTTGTTTTAGGTAGCTGTCTGTGTTTTAGGTAGCTGTCTGTGTTTTAGGTAGCTGTCTTTGTTTTAGGTAGCTGTCTGTGTTTTAGGTAGCTGTCTGTGTTTTAGGTAGCTGTCTTTGTTTTAGGTAGCTGTCTGTGTTTTAGGTAGCTGTCTTTGTTTTAGGTAGCTGTCTGTGTTTTAGGTAGCTGTCTTTGTTTTAGGTAGCTGTCTGTGTTTTAGGTAGCTGTCTGTGTTTTAGGTAGCTGTCTTTGTTTTAGGTAACTGTCTTTGTTTTAGGTAGCTGTCTTTGTTTTAGGTAGCTGTCTGTGTTTTAGGTAGCTGTCTGTGTTTTAGGTAGCTGTCTTTGTTTTAGGTAGCTGTCTTTGTTTTAGGTAGCTGTCTGTGTTTTAGGTAGCTGTCTTTGTTTTAGGTAGCTGTCTTTGTTTTAGGTAGCTGTCTGTGTTTTAGGTAGCTGTCTGTGTTTTAGGTAGCTGTCTTTGTTTTAGGTAGCTGTCTGTGTTTTAGGTAGCTGTCTGTGTTTTAGGTAGCTGTCTGTGTTTTAGGTAGCTGTCTTGTTTTAGGTAGCTGTCTTTGTTTTAGGTAGCTGTCTGTGTTTTAGGTAGCTGTCTTGTTTTAGGTAGCTGTCTTGTTTTAGGTAGCTGTCTTGTTTTAGGTAGCTGTCTGTGTTTTAGGTAGCTGTCTTTGTTTTAGGTAGCTGTCTTGTTTTAGGTAGCTGTCTGTGTTTTAGGTAGCTGTCTGTGTTTTAGGTAGCTGTGTTTTTAGGTAGCTGTCTTGTTTTAGGTAGCTGTCTGTGTTTTAGGTAGCTGTCTGTGTTTTAGGTAGCTGTCTGTGTTTTAGGTAGCTGTCTTGTTTTAGGTAGCTGTCTGTGTTTTAGGTAGCTGTCTGTGTTTTAGGTAGCTGTCTTGTTTTAGGTAGCTGTTTTTTTAGGTATGTCTGTCTGTCTGTTTTAGGTAGCTGTCTGTGTTTTAGGTAGCTGTCTGTGTTTTAGGTAGCTGTCTGTGTTTTAGGTAGCTGTCTGTGTTTTAGGTAGCTGTCTTTGTTTTAGGTAGCTGTCTGTGTTTTAGGTAGCTGTCTTGTTTTAGGTAGCTGTCTTGTTTTAGGTAGCTGTCTTGTTTTAGGTAGCTGTCTGTGTTTTAGGTAGCTGTCTGTGTTTTAGGTAGCTGTCTGTTTTTAGGTAGCTGTCTTGTTTTAGGTAGCTGTCTGTGTTTTAGGTAGCTGTCTGTGTTTTAGGTAGCTGTCTTGTTTTAGGTAGCTGTCTGTGTTTTTTTAGGTAGCTGTCTGTGTTTTAGGTAGCTGTCTTTGTTTTAGGTAGCTGTCTGTGTTTTAGGTATTGTAGCTGTCTGTGTTTTAGGTAGCTGTCTGTGTTTTAGGTAGCTGTCTGTGTTTTAGGTAGCTGTCTTGTTTTAGGTAGCTGTCTGTGTTTTAGGTAGCTGTCTGTGTTTTAGGTAGCTGTCTGTGTTTTAGGTAGCTGTCTGTGTTTTAGGTAGCTGTCTGTGTTTTAGGTAGCTGTCTTGTTTTAGGTAGCTGTCTTTGTTTTAGGTAGCTGTCTGTGTTTTAGGTAGCTGTCTGTGTTTTAGGTAGCTGTCTTTGTTTTAGGTAGCTGTCTGTGTTTTAGGTAGCTGTCTGTGTTTTAGGTAGCTGTCTTGTTTTAGGTACTGTCTTGTTTTAGGTAGCTGTCTTTGTTTTAGGTAGCTGTCTGTGTTTTAGGTAGCTGTCTGTGTTTAGGTAGCTGCTGTGTTTTAGGTAGCTGTCTGTGTTTTAGGTACTGTCTGTTTTAGTACTGTCTTGTTTTAGGTAGCTGTCTGTGTTTTAGGTAGCTGTCTGTGTTTTAGGTAGCTGTCTGTGTTTTAGGTAGCTGTCTGTGTTTTAGGTAGCTGTCTGTGTTTTAGGTAGCTGTCTGTGTTTTAGGTAGCTGTCTTTGTTTTAGGTAGCTGTCTGTGTTTTAGGTAGCTGTCTGTGTTTTAGGTAGCTGTCTGTGTTTTAGGTAGCTGTCTGTGTTTTAGGTAGCTGTCTGTGTTTTAGGTAGCTGTCTGTGTTTTAGGTAGCTGTCTGTGTTTTAGGTAGCTGTCTGTGTTTTAGGTAGCTGTCTGTGTTTTAGGTAGCTGTCTGTGTTTTAGGTAGCTGTCTGTGTTTTAGGTAGCTGTCTGTGTTTTAGGTAGCTGTCTTTGTTTTAGGTAGCTGTCTGTGTTTTAGGTAGCTGTCTGTGTTTTAGGTAGCTGTCTGTGTTTTAGGTAGCTGTCTGTGTTTTAGGTAGCTGTCTTTGTTTTAGGTAGCTGTCTGTGTTTTAGGTAGCTGTCTTGTTTTAGGTAGCTGTCTGTGTTTTAGGTAGCTGTCTGTGTTTTAGGTAGCTGTCTGTGTTTTAGGTAGCTGTCTGTGTTTTAGGTAGCTGTCTGTGTTTTAGGTAGCTGTCTGTGTTTTAGGTAGCTGTCTGTGTTTTAGGTAGCTGTCTGTGTTTTAGGTAGCTGTCTGTGTTTTAGGTAGCTGTTCTGTGTTTTAGGTAGCTGTCTGTGTTTTAGGTAGCTGTCTTTGTTTTAGGTAGCTGTCTGTGTTTTAGGTAGCTGTCTTTGTTTTAGGTAGCTGTCTGTGTTTTAGGTAGCTGTCTGTGTTTTAGGTAGCTGTCATTGTTTTAGGTAGCTGTCTTTGTTTTAGGTAGCTGTCTGTGTTTTAGGTAGCTGTCTTTGTTTTAGGTAGCTGTCTGTGTTTTAGGTAGCTGTCTTTGTTTTAGGTAGCTGTCTTTGTTTTAGGTAGCTGTCTTTGTTTTAGGTAGCTGTCTTTGTTTTAGGTAGCTGTCTGTGTAGCCGTCTTTGTTTTAGGTAGCTGTCTTTGTTTTAGGTAGCTGTCTTTGTTTTAGGTAGCTGTCTGTGTTTTAGGTAGCTGTCTTTGTTTTAGGTAGCTGTCTTTGTTTTAGGTAGCTGTCTTTGTTTTAGGTAGCTGTCTTTGTTTTAGGTAGCTGTCTTTGTTTTAGGTAGCTGTCTTTGTTTTAGGTAGCTGTCTTTGTTTTAGTTTGTTTTAGGTAGCTGTCTTTGTTTTAGGTAGCTGTCTTTGTTTTAGGTAGCTGTCTGTGTTTTAGGTAGCTGTCTTTGTTTTAGGTAGCTGTCTGTGTTTTAGGTAGCTGTCTTTGTTTTAGGTAGCTGTCTTTGTTTTAGGTAGCTGTCTGTGTTTTAGGTAGCTGTCTGTTGTTTTAGGTAGCTGTCTGTGTTTTAGGTAGCTGTCTTGTTTTTAGGTAGCTGTCTTTGTTTTAGGTAGCTGTCTTTGTTTTAGGTAGTCTGTTTTGGTATGTCTTGTTTTAGGTAGCTGTCTTTGTTTTAGGTAGCTGTCTTTGTTTTAGGTAGCTGTCTTTGTTTTAGGTAGCTGTCTGTGGTGTTTTAGGTAGCTGTCTGTGTTTTAGGTAACTGTCATTGTTTTAGGTAGCTGTATTTGTTTTAGGTAGCTGTCTGTGTTTTAGGTAGCTGTCTTTGTTTTAGGTAGCTGTCTGTGTTTTAGGTAGCTGTCTTTGTTTTAGGTAGCTGTCTGTGTTTTAGGTAGCTGTCTGTGTTTAAGGTAGCTGTCTTTGTTTTAGGTAGCTGTCTTTGTTTTAGGTAGCTGTCTTTGTTTTAGGTAGCTGTCTTTGTTATAGGTAGCTGTCTTTGTTTTAGGTAGCTGTCTGTGTTTTAGGTAGCTCGTCATCAATAGATAGTCTTCGAACAGACCGACAATTTGACGAGACATTTTGTAAATTGTTTAGTTGTTGAAATCACACACAACACATAAAGTAATACACAACTGAAATGCAGACATACGGAAGTAAATTTCATTTTTAAACTTACTTGTTAAGAACAAATAGACATTAAAACCTACCTTTTATGTATCTATGGTCCTTCTGACACCACTGTTTCGAAGATTCGTCAAAGTGGTTGTTGTGCAATTTATAGAGCATTTCTCTGCTTCAAAATTCGGAGTCAAGTGCATATGCGTACAATCTTCGGTTCATCTCGCCACAAAATGTTTGCTATTTATCTCAGGACTGTCTGAATTTACATATATACAATGTAATTCAGTAATAAGAATGTCAAATACAGGAATCAAACGAAACATAAATGCAGATAATGTAACACAGCCAGGGTAAAGTATGATTCGTATTAGATTTGACCTTGTGAGACTTCACGGCATGAATTTGATCTGTTATTGTCAACAGTAGTATGATAAATAAAACTGGCTGGTGAGGAATCATTTGAAGAGCAGGGAATATTGGCAACAGCTATATATTTCTCTTGTCTTTCCAATTTTTATGTTTTATTTTGTTTTACTTTGATTTTAACTTCAATTAAATTAATTTTATTCCATGAACCTTATGGATCCTTGTCGCAATTTACCAATATGATTTCTAGGTTCGAAAAGTTTGTCTTTGTGCATGGCATGAAAGGGAATGCGCAATTGCATTTAACAGAATCACGCTCGCTCAACGATGCTGAATTCTTAACGTAGTTGCGCATGCATTATCATATTTTAGGGACATCTAAAACAATATCTATTCCTTTCCTTTATTTGTCGATCCCGTTAACAGCATGTTACACGTCCAGTGATCAATCTACATGCGCATCCCGAGTCCTGGACTCACAGAATTTTAAAAGGACCCATGAAATTTCTGGGAATGGGTATCTATAACAATGTGGGACCCATTGTTTTCACAAAAACCATTGAAAAGGACCCACGAAAAATAATCGTAGATTGAACACTGCACGTCTCTGATTGTATCTCATTTCACAGTAAAACACAAGTTGGTGGGCTTTTCTTGTTAAAGGTTTGTTTCGGTTGGCGCCTATTAAAGGCCCACTGCCTTTCCGGAGCAAAACATATAGATTTCTTAAAAACATTAATAACATCAGAAAATATATACCGATGGACTAAATTGAGGTTACAACACTAAACATATGGAACACTTCGTGCGTTATATATCAAAACAGTGGAGAGTCATTTCGTTGTTTTGCCGTCTGGCGCAGTGATAGTCAACTACCGCGCGGTATTTAGGATGACGGCGGGAAACATAAGACGACCTGCGTTATGAAAATTAACATTTTATTTATTTGAATTAAATTGTTTTGAAGGTGATGATAAATGTAATATTTAAGGTAAGTTAATAACTTTTGCGGCTCTACACAATTATCGATCACGTTTTACATTCCCATTTTAAAATTTCGGAAAGGTAGTTGCCCTTTAACTACGCCTGTTAACTACTTATAAATGTGATAATGCTAAACCATTTTACAGTTTAAAGTACCTGAGACGTTTTTTTTCTCTAATGTTATGTGTATCTAAATTGTTAGTCCGTAGTGTTCATATAATATGGCGTATTTCATATACACGTGCTACGATATCTTTTCGTGAATATTATTAGTAAACGACAACATTTGACCAACATAATTTCTCAGTTATAAATGCATGTGTGCATTACATATATTTCACACTTTTGAATACTAATAAGCTCGATAGATATAACGGTTGGCATGTCTACCTGTTGGGACGTGTGTTCCACACCTTCAAGCTTTTAAGTGATCTGAAAGTTATCGCATTGATCTTGTCAGGATAAAAAGTGAAAATATTGATTTATAATATGACAGTTTCCGTAAACCTGTTTATATAGATAACACGTTCCTACACGATCTGATCGATAGCGTCCTACTGATTGTACAGTTTACCGTATATACCAGCAATGTCAATGTACAGTTTACCGTATATATCATATACCAGCAATGTCAATGTACAGTTTACCGTATATATCATATACCAGCGATGTCAATGTACAGTTTACCGTATATATCACTTACCAGCAATGTCAATGTACAGTTTACCGTATATATCATATACCAGCGATGTCAATGTACAGTTTACCGTATATATCATATACCAGCGATGTCAATGTACAGTTTACCGTATAGACCTTATACCGTCGATGTCAATATACAGTTAACGGTATAGTACAGTTTACATTACCGTAAATACCATATACCAACAATGACAAAGTGATGTTTACATTACCGTAAATATCATATACCAGCGATGTCAATGTGATGTTTACATTACCGTAAATACCATATACCAGCAATGACAATGTGATGTTTACATTACCGTAAATATCATATACCAGCGATGTCAATTTACAGTTTACCGTATATATCATATACCAGCGATGTCAATGTACAGTTTACCGTATATACCTTATACCGTCGATGTCAATGTACAGTTTACGGTATAGTACAGTTTACATTACCGTAAATACCATATACAAGCGATGGCAATGTACAGTTAACCGTAAATACCATATACCAGCAATGACAATGTGATGTTTACATTACCGTAAATATCATATACCAGCGATGTCAATGTACAGTTTACCGTATATACCGTATACCAGCAATGACAATGTGATGTTTACATTACCGTAAATATCATATACCAGCGATGTCAATGTACAGTTTACCGTAAATACCATATACCAGCAATGACAATGTGATGTTTACATTACCGTAAATATCATATACCAGCGATGTCAATGTACAGTTTACCGTATATACCGTATATTAGCGGACTAACCGTATATCAGCAATGACAATGTGATGTTTACATTACCGTAAATATCATATACAAGCGATGGCAATGTACAGTTTACCGTAAATACCATATACCAGCGATGTCAATATACAGTTTACATAACCGTAAATACCATATACCAGCGATGTCAATGTACAGTTTACCGTAAATATCGTATACCAGCGATGACAATGTATAGTTTCCATTACCGTTACCCGTAAATACCATATACAAGCGATGTTATTGTACAATTTACCGTAAATACCATATACTAGCGATGGCAATGTACAATTTACCGTAAATACCATATACCAGCGATGTCAATGTACAGTTTACCGTAAATATCGTATACCAGCGATGACAATGTACAGTTTCCATTACCGTTACCCGTAAATACCATATACAAGCGATGTTATTGTACAATTTACCGTAAATACCATATACTAGCGATGGCATTGTACAATTTACCGTAAATACCATATACCATCGATGTCAATGTACAGTTTACATTACCATAAATACCATATATCAGCGATGTAATTGTACAGTTTACCGTAAATACCATATTTTAGCGATGTAATTGTACAGTTTACCGTAAATACCATATATGCTAGCGATGTCAATGTACAGTTTAAAATTTACATTACCGTTAACACCGTATACCAGCGATGTCGATGTACAGTTTACCGTAAATACCATATACCAGCGATGTCATGGTACAGTTTACCGTAAATACCATATACCAGCGATGTCAATGTACAGTTTACATTACCGTAAATACCATATACCGTCGGTGTACAGTTTACTGTAAATACTGTTTACCAGCGATGTCAATGTGAAAATTTAATGCCTATAGAAGTGGAGTTTTCAAATCTAAAACCTATAACTAATCGCTAATTTGACTGTTCCTATGTCCGTACTTCGTTTTCACTTTATTGGTGTATCGCGAAGATATCGGTCATGTGTTTTATGTTTCTGTAATTAGAGTATACATAAACTCAACGCTAGAGTAATATTAATTATTGTGTAACTCAACGCTAGAGTAATATTAATTATTGTGTAACTCAACGCTAGAGTAATATTACTTATTGTGTAACTCAACGCTAGAGTAATATTACTTATTGTGTAACTCAACGCTAGAGTAATATTACTTATTGTGTAACTCAACGCTAGAGTAATATTACTTATTGTGTAACTCAACGCTAGAGTATTATTACTTATTGTGTAACTCAACGCTAGAGTAATATTACTTATTGTGTAACTCAACGCTAGAGTAATATTAATTATTGTGTAACTCAACGCTAGAGTAATATTAATTATTGTGTAACTCAACGCTAGAGTAATATTACTTATTGTGTAACTCAACGCTAGAGTAATATTACTTATTGTGTAACTCAACGCTAGAGTAATATTAATTATTGTGTAACTCAACGCTAGAGTAATATTAATTATTGTGTAACTCAACGCTAGAGTAATATTAATTATTGTGTAACTCAACGCTAGAGTAATATTACTTATTGTGTGTATCTTTTGCTCAGTAGTGTGCTTCCTTTAGAAATATGCATCAATGGATCGACTTCACAAAGTATGGCGTTTAAACGTAAAGTTATGATTTTTGTAACTATTGTAAATATTTCAATGGAGAGTCTTTTTGTGTGAGGAGATATACCCCCCCCCCCCCCCCCCACACACACACAAAAAAAAAGGTTTACGTTCAATTGATCATTTTAAAAGTAAATGTTAATTATGTCGATAACTTTCTGTTTGTGAAATAACCATGCATTTACATCACACTATTGTTATCATTACACTATACAAAGGTTACGTGGACAAACTACAAAGCCAGCTCCAATCCTCGTATTTCACTGTTACCATTGTAATTACATGTATAGTCTATCAATTTTGAAGCCATTACACGGACTAATTCGACGGCCACTGTTTTAATATGGCTTCTTTACCATAACTTTGACCCGCGCGATGGTCAATTACCATAATATGCGCGTGTTTATAATTAACCAAGCGACACGATATAGTTCCATGATAGGACCAATTACGTCATGAACGGATAATATTGTAGCGCACGTGTTATCAAGTTTTACAGGTGAGCGGGGCGCGAGAGATTGGGGAATCCGGAAGCTGAATGGACCACAGCACAGTGCGACCAGCCGTGTTGGTTACGAATCGATAGATAATGATCCGTCTGGCATCACATTTGTATAGTACCAACCTTAATTATGAGGAGTCATAGGAGCCAGTGAATTATGGAACTTTTCAACAATAGTTTTTTTCTTCTTTTCTGTGACCTATATACCGTTTGCTATAGGTTATTTATAAACACTATATGTCGCGTCGTAAAAGGAATGGCAGTCCCCACGCTCCTCTCCGTATCCCGCCTACCGGTATATCATCCTCGATACTCCAGGGGTTCCGATCACTTACGATCACTACACTAGAGATCGAAAGTGATCGGAACCCCTGGAGTATCAAGGATAACGGTATATATACTCACAAAAGAGGGGAAAATCGCAATAAAACCAGAGTCACAACTAAGACGAAGAATAAAGTACTAATAACTTAACGTTACGGCAACGTACACAAATACTTTCAGCGAGTCCTTTCTTTAATCTTCGGGTCCATACTTTTATTTTCCGGCAAGGCGTCAGCGTTGTACCTGTTGCTCCATTATCTTTTCTCTTCAACCTAATTAGATTGTTTTTTTTCTTCTTCCTGTTCCTAACCTTTTCCTTGTCGTAGCGCCTCACTTTAGGTTTCGAGTAGAGCATTTTAATTTGTGTGGGGAAAAATCTGGGTTCTAGGTCCAGTTTCATGAACATTTCTTAAAAAGGAATCCCTTATCTTAAAATTCCCCATAGAAAAGCTTTACAGATTTTAAGGAAGGCTCCTTAACGTAAGATTTTCCCTTAACCTCTGTAATGCTTTCCTATGGAAAATGTTCCCTGTTCCCGAAAGAGTTTCTGGTCCTGCTTAGCATTTAGTATAAAGGGAGTAGGACGACTGGTTTGCCAGTATAAAGTGGTCGGATGAATGTACTGTTCGGTATCTCTGACGACATGGGGAAGGGTTCCATTATTGCAAGGAGACGCCACGCGAATATACCACAGCCTCACAAAAATACAGATTGAGGGGAGGCCGTCTTTAAATGACCTCAGCTGTCAATAAGATGTTAAACCTTATATACCAAATCTTATTTATAGTCTACATATTACTTATGATTACGTGCATGTAGGTATATATACTAAACATTCTATACATCGACCCATGTGGCGAGATATTTTGTTTCCGTTTGAATAACAGTCCCGTCACGTCCTCACTACATTGTTAGATATATGAGAGCACTTTCAATAGTCTGTGTATTGACTTTGTGTAGATTTATAGGTCGTGGTTTAGAGTTAAAAACCGTTAATGTGATAGGTGGCTAGGTAAAGTCAATATAACCTGGACTAACATACACCTTACCTGTCCGCTGTACACGTATATAATTAGTTGGCAGTTATGGATTTCATTTTTCAATGTTCATACCTGTACCTGCATGATTTACTAGTATGTCATCTTTGGCAACGTATATATTTTTGAAATTAGGAGTTGCCAGTTTATTGTGGGCAAGAATCGAATTCAAATATTACGATAATCATCACTTGAAGTTAAATTTACTTTACAAGATGCAAAAATACTATCAATGGCATGTACATGTATTTCGACAAACTGTCTTGTATTTCGACAAAATTCCATCGAAATGGTTTGCGACAAGATTGCGTCTTATTTTTTACACTCTCGTAATTTTAACAGTTGCAAAAGACATTTGCTATAGTTCGTGTTTTATACGGTCATTTACGAGAGTGAGATAAATATGATATCATACAGACACCGCCTCCCTTGTATATGACATGGATACGTGTTTCGTGTGTGATCTGATCACACAACAATATAATAGAATACCACCTAAATAACTAAAACATTATTTGTCATGATAAGTCGTTACGTTGACCGAACGTATTGTGTGTAAATGTGGAAGCAAAGGATATGATAGCATTTAAGATTAATTTCTTGTTTCAGCAGTGTTCTTCACATCAAGCCACTGATGAATGTGGTTGGATGCTATTTTTCAATTTATTCCCCTCCAGAGGCAAGTGTTCCACTATTACAAGTCCTGAGATAGTACTGTGTGAGGAAAGTCTCCAAAAACATAGCCACATGGGAGGCCGTCCTTAAATGACACAAGACAGTTACAGTGTAACAAGACATTATATACTTAATATCCGAACTTAACCTATACCGCTGGTCAATCTCTTCCATCAAATGCATTCTTCAGATATTGCTTGATTGTGTTCGCTTAGTGACGTCACCGTTGAAAACCTCATAATTTGATTGATTTACACAATTTATTAAGGCAATCGGATACTTGCTATATTTTGTGCCATCATCATTCAAGATTGACTTTTTTTGTACCTGCACTATCATCTCAAGAGAGTCAATAGTCTCGCCATTACCATACCCATGTAGGCTAGATCGATGTAATAGACGAGTTTGTCCGTCATGCCTCTAATCCCTTCTTTGATTGCGATGTCATTATAATTGACAAGACGGTTGCAATGCATCGCTAATGGAGTCCAGCCTTTTGATGTTATGACATGTTTCTGGTACAAACCAAGTCCAAAAATCTTATGTTGCTCTTCTGGCTGTGTTCAGAGTTCAATTAGTATACACGCATACGGGAAATGTTATTTATCTCAGTACTCGATAGCTGATCATGTGTGATCAAAATGGTGTCGTTTCCGGTTCCTGATGGTCGACTGTCGTGACCCCCTTAACTAAGTCCTAATTTGATTGGACATTTAAGATGGCGGTCACCGGGTACTCTTAGTACACACACTTCAATGTTGTTATATCTCTATATCATCATCGATCACTCCTACGGGTGATCTTATCAATCGATATAGGTCTGAGGAGAGCACCCTGAGCCATTCCACTTTACCAACATGTTCTTTGTGTTTAGATCAATATGATGTACACACAAACCCAATATACTGTCTTCATCAACCCGTACATCAAACACATGGATCACGGTCAAATGAACCTTCTATCGAGATATAATCAGCCCCTGTATTAGTGTATAATATATGTATTCTTTCTTATTTGCTTTAGGCCGTTTGTTCATAATGAACTGATTTCATTTTCCGGTATGCGTTCGTAGTTGTTTACGGGTAACAAGAGTAAGTGTATAGGGTAATTACCACATATCTCTACATAAATCATTGATCAACTGCCGAGGACGACTTTTGTAATTGAAATGTTAAAAAGAAAATTTGTGTAAAATTGTCGTGTACCTTCGATATGTTCTGGTCAAGGTTGGATGACAACAATCAATGTATACCTTGTAATCTATACACTTAACGACCAAATTTAAACAATGAATAATTAATTGGACAGAGAGATAACAACAATCTACAGGTATACCCGCAAAACAAAGTCGACAAGCTTCAGACTACACGTGGTTCCCGAATGGACGAACGATTTAACTTAATGGGTAGATGTTCCAGAAAATAGTACTACATTATGTAACAACTATATCCACCCGAACACGTGCTTTACGTGCGCTACATGTGTATTTACAAGTCTAGTTAGTTATCGAAGGTCGATAGTCAAAACTTCCTCCCCTATGCCGACTGTTTACGTAAAGAAACTGTTACCGAGGCGTAATTAGTTTATTCCAGTGAACTCCGTATAATAATAGGTTCGTCATCACGTCGTTCTATATGAACCGTAGACCTATCATTGTTTATACATTGATTACATTATATTATCGTCATAAATTCCACGTGATAGATCTATAAACCCGTTGACATTAAAGGTATACCCGGTGCCCGATTTACCGCCCGGGTGTCGATATGCAATACACCTTTGTTTTGGGGTCATTACTATAAGGGAATTATGGCATCCTGGCACGACATGCTTAATCATACAACAATCGATTAAGTCAGTATATATCTACATCACAAAGGAGTGCCAAGGCAAGGCACATACACTGTACAAGTCATCCGTTTACACGACATCGGTTCAGTATAGCGGAAACCTGTCTAAACTGACAAACAGCTAGTCCGGATTGTAGTTGGATAGACGACTTTTCGTCAACGATGACGTATGAAGAATTAGTTAGAATCTAACAGTAAACATAGCTAATTAAGAAAACAATTTTACTCCGAAGAGTAATTTCCCTTGTGAATTATGACGAAGATATAAGTTACTGGTTTATCGCCTACACGATTCCACCTATTCGTGAATAAAACACATTTATTAAAACGGACTCCTTGTACAAGTCGCACTAGTTCCTAACCCAGGTACACTACTTTTTCTATTGAATATACACAGGTAAATAATTAACTGAACTCATGATCGATAACTACTAAAGCAGGTTCTGTATACGACCGTCAGAATGCCATAACGGTTATAGGGAAACGCATTATAATACACCTCTAAAACATTCACCGGTGGCTTCTTATTAGCGAGTTAAAAATGAAGATAAATTCATCCATTACGTGCTTCTACTAAAAGGCATTCTTGTAAAGAAACTATTACATGTTGCTATAGACGGGTTTAGCTACAGACGCACACCGAACTATTTTTTTGGTAGCACATATTATAGAGCTATTTCGCCAGGCCATTGATTATATATTACCATTCAGTGACTATTTATGATCGGTAACAGAAGTACAAGTAATTACACTGTCGTCAACCATTGATAGTTTGTTTAGTTATCGATAGTGACGTTTCGTCATTGCTCAGGATAAGTGGTACGGTAGATAGCACAACAATTTGGTTTTTTTTCAAATTTAAAACACTTTTACAATATATATATATATATATATATAACGTTTACATGTACATATATGAAACAAGTTGACACAAGTATCTGGTCGATCTATATATTTACAAAATACGGGCTGGTGGAATATTTGTACTAAGGATCTATGTGCATATATATACAGAACAGCTATCGAACTATCGACCCTGGACTGATCACTCATTCAAAACGTAATGCATTCAATGCACACACTATTTAGTAAGAACACAGATAATGAAAAGCTAACACAAATAAAGCTATCTATAAACTTCTGCGTAAACTAATACCCCTTTTCACAAATACCTACAACATAATTCGAATGTTAGCTACACTAAAGGATACGGTCATTTATACAAGAATAACGCTGTATAAATACTGGTTCTGCTATCAATCCATGAATAATTAATAAAAACCTGAACGGAGATCTTGAAAACCTTAAATTGTCATTCCATACAAGTACATACGTGCACGATAAACTTAATTTGACGGGAGTCCTTGGTTAACATTGGTACAGGCTAAATAATAAAAGACGCCAGCAGGTAAGATATCGGTGTAGGTCCCATTCAAAGCAAAATCACGCAACTACACTCAATTGCCTGTGTGTCAGTGTGCCATTTTAATAATTGATTGTGTTTATAGCCGATAGGTAGTCCATTGAATACTGAATGTGGCTTTTATTCATTGTCCCGGACACGTAGACCTTCACCTACGGGTAGTTTTAGAGGTACAGACAAAAAGAAACCAAACTATTTTTTTTTCAGTTTTTATGCAAGTTTTTCTGTCATGTTGTGAGGCTGATAATATTGTACAAGTATAAAACCTACATTAAGTATACAGAAGCCCAGATATAGCTCTACGCCATTAAAAACCTTATGTACAAACGTTTTATATACAAGTATTTACAATAAAGGACAAAATCTGCCAGTTTTGGACGGACGGCACTGATTAAGGGTTGAAAAGAGAAATGGATGAATTTTCTCTACTTCATTATGATATATGTATATAATATCCACGCATGATATGTACATAAGTTCATATTGCATTACGATTAACAATACACACAACAAATACTAGAAAATATGCTACGTTGAGCAAATAAAATTAATTTAAAAGTGTCATTTTTAAATATAAAATTTCTCAAATATTGAAAATTCCATTTATAATTGATTGCTATAAAAGTTAATTAAGTAAAATAAACACATCACTCCTATAGATAACAAACAATAAGACACAGTTTCATCACAGATAAAAACGGCTGTATACGTATAGGTTCCCCTCTTTCCAACATGAAGATCAACACCTTCCTCATCATATCCTACACGATACTGGGAATCACGTAATATCCATTCATTCGACTGTACACGAACACTGTCACAAACATCAGCTAACGGACGACGACACAAGTTTTTTGTTTCACAAATGATATCACAAAATGCTTTAATCGTGTTTTTACATAATACTTTTGCAGAAGACTTTATCATTAATTCAAAAATGAATTATGGACCTTTGACAATAAATTTAAAGTTACCATTTTTCTTCGTAATCCGGATTAGAGGGGATGCCAGTTCTTGTGTAAAAGGTATCCGATACTATCCTTGTACGTCCAAATGCAGGTTTCTTAATTTCATTTTTCTTCACAACATCTGCCAACCGCCATCCATATTCCCAAGAACTAAGGAGAGGGAATTGGAATTTGTCCTCTGGACTGTCCTTGTATCTATCACACAGATACTGGTACCGACCCTTTCCTTCTTTCGTGAACCCATCATACAGCTTATTCTTTACGCTAGCTATAACTGGAAGCATCGCGACATTCAACATTTCGCCGGAATTTTTCTCCATAAATGGAACATCCTGAAAATTGGACTTTTTCTTATTGAACCGTTGTGGTGTTCTGTCTTCGGGTAATTTGGTTAATAAATCCTCGGCAGGCTTCGGTGCGTTTTGTATTTTCCTTCTAGCCACCTCCGACTGTTTGGACTCTGCCATGGAACTAGACTTGTCAGTCTTTTTTATGTACCATCCTAGCCTTGCATCACGCTCCTTATTGTATGATTCTTCTAAAAACTTTTGTATCTGCGTACTCGCAGGATAGTTTCGGGCCATCTTCAACGCTCTGCCCGGATACTTCAAGTTAAGAAACTGCTGTACAAGACTCACTAATCTATAAAGTTTTGATATGCCGCGACACCGCACGAGCGACCATAGCAACACGACGCGTCACAATCACACGAGAGTTCGACGAGATTCTTCGAGATTTTATCAATACTTCCTATCAAAACACACAACATGGCGCCGAAGTCTTGGCCTGACGAGGTGGATGTATTTACTATTCCTCATTCTAGAATGAAGGAATTAGTACAAAAATACGTAAACATGGTATGCATATACGTCTATCAGAAGTGGTTTGAATTATTTCATGTACAATAGTTGACGATTGCGTTAACTACGAATCTCGGGTGAATAACGTGAAGATGATGACATGGAAAGAGAAACTTGCTAAAAAGTTCTCAGTGGGCCTATTATTTGGAAGTTCCGCTTCGAGGACATCTGTTAACTCTGACTGATCGCTTATCATAAAAACAAAATGATTTAAATTAGAATATGAAAAAGTCCCAATCGGTCCAGGTCGTCTCGTCCTTAATATTGGCTGTTCGCTTTCGCATGGCCTTCGAATAAAAAAATAATTAAGTATTATAAAATCTCTCTATAATTGATAATTTATATTTACTTCAACCAAAATAACACGTAGGATTCTACGCATGAAAACAATCCACTAACGATTAAGTTATTTATACAAAAGTGTTGTAGGCTTTAGTTTTATATAACAGTTATACATAGTGTGTGTAGTGAGGTCGCCTTCTAGCGTTGCGCCAGGGGTCATTTCCTTATAGCTCAGTCTGTAAAACGACAGGCGGGTAAGTCAATGTCAAAGTTTGTTGATTTCTTTAACTTCAAAAATGAATATTGATCATAGTTGTCTGAACAATACATTTAAACAGACTGATTTAAATATTGATATTATCCCAAAATATATTTTTATCAGCCTGAAAGTGCCTGATGTGGATCACATCAGGGCTTACAATACTACTGGCAATAGAATGGACTTCATAATTGTAGAAACACAGTGGAGGTAGGGTATGATTATTCGTTTGAATACAAACACTAAACTTGTGTCAAATGGGATGTTTTACAATGATACACCAACCATAGGTATTTAGCATGTTGGTATGTCATTTTGCCCTGACCACGAATCAAACCCAAGTCTCTGGTGTGAAAATCTATGACTCTGACAACTGAGCCAAAAAAACTTGCTCCGTCAGCTGAATGATAGAAAACATATTAACACTATATATATGTACAAACTCCATCAACCAGCTCCTTTTATAGGTAGAATAAAAGTAACAAATATTAATATTTGCCATATTAAGTGAACAATTTTATCAGTAAAAGTACCTAATAAAAAGAATCATAATTGCAAAACAAATTTAAGAAACTGCCGCACTCCCTTTTATTGAATTTCATAACTGACCAATAACTGAGAAGCTAACTTCATATGATTAAACATGAGATCATAGCTGTGTAAGATTTTAGTAGAAATGATTTCAAATCTGTTCATAAATGACTTTCGAAATAAATGTATTTCATTAAGATGAAATGTGTATTTCATTTCAGGTTTCTGACATCAACTTCACAAATGTTGGGCACCTGACTTCATTACTGGAGAACCTATGTAACACATTCAGAGAGTTCCATAACCACGAACAAGTGGAGAATCAGTTCATCATGAACAAGCTGAAGGAGAAGCTCAAGTGTCTGTCCATTAAAAACCATGCTGTCTGTAACTGTCACTCGGACAACAGACTGACAGAGATGCTGAACCTGTTCCAGGATGGGTACAAGTGTACTGAAAAGACTGATGCTGATAGGATAAACTATGGCATCAAACTTAGGAAGGCTCTGGAGGACTTCACCAACAACTTCCTCCCTCACATGGAGGAGGAAGAAGAGGTTGGCATCGATCAACTCTACAATTTGTTGTCATCTTTTAAGCATTGATGTCACTATTTTTATAATACTGCCTCGTCTGTCGATCAACCATTGACCTCCTATCCTTAACCGCTGGTCAGACTTTAACAAAATTTGACTGGTAGCCTCCCTATGGGGTATTGACTGAAAATTGTTCAAATGGTGGGGCTAAACTTCTGGGGGCCTGAGAGGTGGGGCCAAAAGGGGTAAATTTGGCTATTTTCACATAAATAAGCATGGCATTGCACTCATAATGCATTGGTAGCATCCTTTTAGGGTGGGTATTAAAATTATACAAATTGTGGGGCTGACCCTGTGGGGGCCTGATACGTGGGGCTAAAAGGGGTCAATATGGCAACTGTCATATAAACAGCTTCTTCTTTGAAACTTAGCATTGAATGACACTCATAGTCTTATGATATTGACAGCATCATTATGTGTTTGGGATTCAAAATTAAACAAATGGTGGGTTCAGTTTTGCTATTTCTTATTGTAAGAGTTTCTGTGAAGAATTTTATTTTCTTTTAAATGGGGTAGTGATAGCGGAGTGATTAAGATGTCCCGATATTACCACAAGCCCTCCACCTTTAGGGTGCAGGTTTGAATCCCATGTTGGGCAGTTGCCATTCTCACCATTATTTTTATACTGATTTGAAAAAAAAAAAAAAAATGGACCTTTGTTCTTTTGTCAAATTGTCTGACAAATCATCAGGCTAGATCATTAGAATGTCCTATATGCATTTCTATAGTTATAAATTGGTACAGAGTATAGGCAATACAAAGTGTTATACACTATTTCAGTTTATTGAGATGAATAACACAAGATGTAGATATCAATGTTTCTGTGATATCAGTACAAATTAGCGTCTTTTGTCTTTCTAAGATGGAGATACTGACATACTCATTTTTTTTTATCTTTTTCTGGACCATTTCACCATATTTTCATTTTTCGTTAAGAATCTTTTGTTAATATTATCTGTTTACCCTGATGTTACAGATATTTCAGCCGATGTTGATAAAATACTTTAGTTACGATGAGCTCTGTAACATCAAGAACGAGGTCCTCATGCATCACTCAATAGCTACAGGACAGAAGCAACTGAAGGAAGCAGAATTGATGTGTATGTATCTAACAACAGTTAACCTTGAAAATCTCCCTTGTTTTCCTCAAAATTAGATTTAACAATTTTGAAATACCATAGGCGATTGTGTGAGATCCTTTGTCCTAAAACTGAATTACATTTATTGAGTGTTTTCAGAGTTATTCAACATGATGTGAGCAGTCGTCTACTATGGCTAATAATTCTAAAAAAAAAACCCCACAAGGCACAATTAATGTTTTGTTAAATACTGGTTTAACCTTTAGTAGTTGTTGAGCATCCTTCCATTGAGAGTGGAGATGGATTTGCTTCGGTGAGTATCTTCCTCTACAGAAGGTACCTGTACATCGAAAATAATCACCTAACATTATCTTGCTTGGATAGAATAAACATTGAACCTATATCAGGGCTGTGTTTCATCAACAGTCCTTCATTTTAAGGAATTCCTTCACTTCGAATAGCCTTAGGGAAGCATTACAGAATTTGAGGTGAACATCATAAAATAAAGGAACATTCCTTAAACTCTGTACAATCATTTCATGTTTATAATTATTCCATTGATCAAATTCAACTTCTAGTAAACAGGAAAATAGTTGAGGATCTTATTTTCAGACATCCCCCCCCCCACCAAATTCTGGAAATTTGTTAAAATAGGTGGGGGTCTTATTTGCAGGAGAAGTCTTATTTTTGCTGAAATAGGGTAATGCTTTCCTATGGAAATTTATATTGAGGAATGTTGAATATAAAAATAGACTCGGCAAACTATCTGTAATAGTTATTGATATTAAAGATATAAAAATGTATTTCCATGTTTGATTGGCAGGTGATGACATCCAGGAGAAAGAGGAACTGGAAAAGTCTGAGAAGGAGGTGGAATACCGGGGAATCGATACTCTACCGCAGGAACTGATGCTGAAAATCTTCTCCCATCTCGATCCTCGTCAGCTCTGTAGCTGTGCTCAGGTGTCACAACGCTGGAATGAACTAGCTACTGATGGTTCTTTGTGGACAACCATCCTACCTGTACAGTGGGCTATGGGTAAAATCATTGTGATATTAAATGTTTAGTTCAGGCTTATTTTCTGTACAAAGGAAAGGTGTTAGCATTTATAGTTATGTCAAAAAAAAGGTGTTAGCATTTATATTAGCATTTATAGTTATGTCAAAATATTGTTGTTGGTGAGTAGATTTTTTAACTGTCAGAACCAAAGTTGTTCAGAAGATGATTTGATTGCTAATAGTTAGCAAATTTCTTATTTTTCATTTGCTGCCAAATCTGTCATTACGTTTTCTCTAAAATCGCCAATTAGGTCAAGAATGGAATACTTTATAATTTTATAGAATTTTGTCCAGTTTGTTTCACAATGAATTATTCTATCTTAGTTTGAAATGGTTGTTAACCTAATGATCTTTTAAAGAATGAGGCCAATTATTTCATTTCACCATAAATTACATGGTAGCAATTTGGTTTTGTATTCAAAGGGAGATCATCATTATATTTGGACATTAATACAAACCAAGAAGTTTTGATGACTTTAGACTGTACTTGAAATTAAATATTAGAGATAAATATACAGTCTTGTGCATAAAAGAGTATCTGAAAAAGGACTACATATGGTTTGGGCGCTTTTTGGCCCCCAAATCCATTAAATATCAAGCCTGTTCTTAGTGATGAAATTTTTGATTGTCAAATATAGAGTATAAAATAGGTATGATAGTAGGTATCATTGCAAATATTCTGAAAATGTGGAAAATTTGTTAATTTTGGCCATTTTTGCAAAGTTTTCATCTAGAAAGCATAGAGCACATCCTCGAAAAAATTATATATTTTATTAAAGGTGCTCCACCGCTGACAAATAGTATTTTTTCATTATCAAAAACAGGAGCAGACGATTTAGTATTTTTCTTCAGTTACAAAAATTACTTACTTTACACCATTACCACCATTGAAAAGTTTGAGCTTTTAATTCTACGTCAAGTTAAAAATATGAAAAATAATTAATTGCATCCCGAAAAAATTCCAACGCATTATGTCCTATATGGAATGAAGTACTGATTGCGCATGCACCAAAAGCAAAATGAAAATATATATAAAAAAAATTGTGTTAATTAGACATACATACACACGATTGAATACCAAATATTGTTCAAATAATGAATATCATTTATGCACTGTCGGCGGTGGAGCATCTTTAAAGATGTACCTGATGTACATGTATCTACATACACACTCATATTTTTCTTTTACAAAAACTATCAAAAATGGTCAGAAAATGACAAAAAATTTTCCAATACAGTTAATTTATGTATATTTCGGATGGTTATCCTTGCAACTTAAATTTGCAAAATTAGAAAGAAAAAAATATTACAACTAAATCAAGGATGTACTATATATTTCAGGATAAAAAATTTTTTTCTTGAAATTAATTTTAAAGCTGTGGTAGTCATACTAAACATGCATAATGCAAATGTGAAGATATTTTCCAAATACCCATATCAACAGGGGGCTGCCTGGAATGTTTTTCACTATAATTGTAGCATATCACTTATATGTTTCATCTGTGTCCACTTGGCAGGTCAATGGTCATTTGTCCCAAGACTGGACAGTCAGGAGGAGGAGGATAAGGTGAACGTCACAGAGGAACTGATGGCTGATGTCTTGTGCGAGGAGATGATCGATGAGGATGCCGATCAAGACGAGTCCGGGGGAGATGAGAGTGACGGCATTGTAGATGAGGAGTGTACAGAAGACAAACAGGTCAGGGCTGTTTCTGTCTTTCCTTCAGGTTTAAGACCCTGTTCAAACTAGTTTTTTTTGTATGCCTATATATCACTTCCAAAGTGTACTTGAACATAACTTAGTTACTTCAGAGCGCCAGATAAGATGTGTAGTAATTGCGCATTAGGATTACAGAAAAACGCATTAGAAAATTAAATATGCATTGTTTTAAAAAATTATGCATAAATATTTCCAAGAAAAAGCTGAAAACAAAAGTTTAATTTCTAACCATTTGGAATTTTCGGATATTGCTCTTGTCTTTCTATATAAACATTTGGATGATGCTGATCTTTTATCATTTGAGACCTCTCGGGCATGAGGGGGGATGAAAATTGACACCATTAGTTTTATCTGTGATATCAGTGATGACTGATGCTTTAATTTCAATTATGCATCAATTGAATACTAGTTTTATCTGAGCTAAAGTGTTCTTGAACTTTAGTTCATCGACAGAAGCAAAAAGAAGTAGAACTAAATATAAAAGTTTTCATTTTTGTTAGAAACGTTTTCATTTTAGAATGCCTCTCGTGCATGAAACTATAAATACCTAAAAATATATAGAATATGTAAAATCTACCTACTACTATATATAGTACATAATGTATGATTATGATAATAAATCCTATTATATGATACAAATAATCGAGATGAGTAGAATGAGCCAATACTCTAACCAGTTTTAGTCGCAAAGCAAAATCAATCTGGGGAACAATTTAACCATTGGATTGTTTCAAAGGCCAGGCATGAAATAAAACTGAATATAAAATAGGTTAGAATTCCGTTATATGATGAATTAAAATGTTGTTTTAGATGTGTAAATCTAATTAAATCAATTTCTAGGCAAAATCAGCATTGAAATCAAAGAAAGGGGTAAACTACTTTTTGAAAGTTTCAATTTCTTCATTGAACTATTTTTGGGGTAGTAAAATCAGCATTGAGTTGAAAAATAGGGGTTAAAAACCCTTTGACTTAATTTATTATGTGGAGCTCTGTTACTTCAAAGTGTCTATGCATGAATAATTGTATATTATGTTTACTAGTGTTTATAACATGTCAGTCTTTGGTTACTAGAGGAATACTTTATAAATTTCAATGCTAGGTTCTCTGTGAACCTTTTTAGCATGTTCCATTTCAGGACAAATCGTAAATAAACAAAATTCTCAAAAGATAACGCTATATTAAATTCTTTTGAAATGAAATCAGAATAATTCATGGTGACAAAACTGGTTTGATAAAATCATAGTTGAAATTTATGCCTTTACATAACAAAGTTATAGTGTCAAGTATTACATGATAAAGGCATACAAAACAACTTGCTCTTAATTATCATTGTTATTATGTAGGCATATCAAATTAATATATGTATTTGTGTATTACTGAGTTGTCTGCGTATAGGTATTGATTATCACATGGTGTGTTTCCGAGCATAACTTCATACTTTTTAGAGATAACTATGCTAATGAGTTATACGTTAAAATTATGCTATCACAATGAAAACCCACTGGCAAGGAAGGTAACTCTCTAATATAGAATAGCTAGGATTAAGATAGATTTTTATAAAAGTATATTTATGTGATGCATACATTTCTAATAAAAACATGATGATTGTTTACAGATCCGTAAAGAGGCGGCCATGCTAACATCCTTAGTAAAACACCTCTTACCAAGAGTAGGGTCTCATGTCAAGTCATTTTACCTTGGATACAGTAAAGGTCTTGTTAATGGCCTGGTAAGTTTGTCATGACCTTGTTAATGGCCTGGTAAGTTTGTCCTTGACCTTGTTAATGGCCTGGTAAGTTTGTCCTTGACCTTGTAAATGGCCTGGTTAGTCTGTCCTTGACCTTGTTACTGGCCTGATAAGTTTGTCCTTGACCTTGTTAATGGCCTGGTAAGTCTGTCCTTGACCTTGTTAATGGCCTGGTAAGTTTGTCCTTGACCTTGTTAATGGCCTGGTAAGTTTGTCCTTGACCTTGTTAATGGCCTGGTAAGTCTGTCCTTAACCTTGTTAATGGCCTGGTAAGTCTGTCCTTGACCTTGTAAATGGCCTGGTATGTCTGTCCATGACCTTGTTAATGACATGGTAAGTCTGTCCTTGACCTTGTTAATGACCTGATAAGTCTGGCCTTGACCTTGTTAATGGCCTGGCAAGTCTGTCCTTGACCTTGTTAATGGCCTGGCAAGTCTGTCCTTGACCTTGTTAATGGCCTGATAAGTCTGGCCTTGACCTTGTTAATGGCCTGGTAAGTCTGTCCTTGACCTTGTTAATGGCCTGGCAAGTCTGGCCTTGACCTTGTTAATGGCCTGGTAAGTCTGTCCTTGACCTTGTTAATGGCCTGATAAGTCTGGCCTTGACCTTGTTAATGACCTGGTAAGTTTGTCCTTAACCTTGTTAATGGCCTGGTAAGTCTGTCCTTGACCTTGTTAATGACCTGATAAGTCTGGCCTTGACCTTGTTAATGGCCTGGCAAGTCTGTCCTTGACCTTGTTAATGGCCTGGCAAGTCTGTCCTTGACCTTGTTAATGGCCTGATAAGTCTGGCCTTGACCTTGTTAATGGCCTGGTAAGTCTGTCCTTGACCTTGTTAATGGCCTGGCAAGTCTGGCCTTGACCTTGTTAATGGCCTGGTAAGTCTGTCCTTGACCTTGTTAATGGCCTGATAAGTCTGGCCTTGACCTTGTTAATGACCTGGTAAGTTTGTCCTTAACCTTGTTAATGGCCTGGTAAGTCTGTCCTTGACCTTGTTAATGGCCTGGCAAGTCTGGCCTTGACCTTGTTAATGGCCTCGTAAGTCTGTCCTTGACCTTGTTAATGGCCTGATAAGTCTGGCCTTGACCTTATTAATGACCTGGTAAGTCTGTCTTTGATCTTGTTAATGACCTGGTAAGTTTGTCCTTAACCTTGTTAATGACCTGGTAAGTCTGTCCATGACCTTGTTAATGGCCTGGTAAGTCTGTCCTTGACCTTGTTAATGGCCTGGTAAGTTTGTCCTTGACCTTGTAAATGGCCTGGTAAGTCTGTCCTTGATCTTGTTAATGACCAGGTAAGTCTGTCCATGACCTTGTTAATGGTCTGGTAAGTCTGTCCTTGACCTTGTTAATGATCTGGTAAGTCTGTCCTTGACCTTGTTAATGGTCTGGTATGTCTGTCCATGACCTTGTTAATGGCCTGGTATGTCTGTTTATGACCTTGTTTAGTCTGCCCTTGGGTGAGGTATTATATCTTTTAACAAGTTTTGTTATGGATATTTCTCAGAAAATGCCAAAAAAATTTTTTTTCCAAATGTTATGAACAAGTTTTCCTTGATCGCTCATATTATTACTAACAGACAGGAAAAAAAATATGGCCTTACAAGCACCATCTTAGATTATGGCAGTTGAAGTTTCTTACTATTTTCAAAAATATGTAAAAGGGATCTTTCTCATATTGTATGTGTAGGTTCTCATCGGTCCTTAATTATACTGCTTCATACTTAATTTAGTTGAAAAATTAGAACTTCAGAGAATCATCCATCTTGAGTTTGGACAAAATGTAGTATTTATGTGAAAAGTCCTCGTGTTAAAAAAAGTTTTTCAATAGAGAAGTAACGTGGAGGAAGGCAGAGAAACTATCAAACTTTCACTTGATTAGAGTGTTGTAAACCATTCACTGCTGGATACCTCTGGGTTACAAGTTTGAATCCTATGTTGAGCATTTGTCACGTACTGAAGTTAACCAAACGATCCCTCTGTGATATTGCAATATTTCAAAGACAGATTACTAGTGAACTAGCTGTGTTTAAAACTATAATTTCTATGTCAAATCATGCTGAGTAACTATATTATTCCTTTAATTCTAACTTGTTTATTCCTCTCCAGCTGTACAAGATTCTGTCTCAATGTCCTAACCTAGAAATTCTCGACTTGTCCCAAACGAGGATATCTGACATAGCCTTTAAGGGGTGAGTATGACGTATTCTCTGCAGAAAAAAGGAGAAGGTACGTTAAGACTTGAATATGGCCGCAAAATTAATTCTCCAGTAAAGAACAACATATTTTGCCATATAACAGTTGAATACATTTGCTAACGCATCCCGAAAATATCCTGCATGTGCCAAATATGTTCACTATGACGTCATCAACATGCAATTTCCCGCCATTTTTCACAAAATCCTTGAAAAATCATACTTTTTGAGTGGTTTTCTCTAAAAATGAATGTGGCCGCCTTCGTGGAGCAGAAAGAGACTTTTACATGTTGTGTATCGTGTATTTATGCATGTCCATGCAAAATATAAAGTTGCTCCAAGGTGGCGGCCAAATCCATTTCAAGCCTTTTCTAACCTAAAGATGATGAATTTCTAGCAAAATTTGGGGAGAAGAGGAAAACAATCAATTTGATAACGTCATAAGTGAAGTGGAGCACATCATGTACGTGGTTATAAAATGTTTTGATGAATGGCAAGTATGAGAGTATTTATTGATGTGAAATTGATGTGGATCAGAGTTAATATTTTTCGGCCTGAAAAATTAAGGCCAAATACTGGTCCTATCATATCTACTTCTTTGCTTCCAATAACTACTTTATGTTTAAAGATAATGGTTTTAATTAAATGTACAAACTTATTATCAAAACTTAACCTGGTTTCCTCTTGAAAAACAAATGGTAATGTTGACCTAAAAGATGAACCACAAAACACATGAACTTACAGCAAGACGTTGATGCTTTAGAGTTTCTCCTGGATATTTTCTATTTGTTCAGACGGTTAAGTATAATTTTATATATACTGCCCAATCAAGAAGCTTTGATTTCCATCTAACTAAAAAAACTATTTGATATTAGTAAAGTAGATGGATCATTAGTTTATATTACTGGTTTGGAACTCTAAAACTAGTTTTAGGCAGCAAACAATTTCCCCTTGATTTTTCAAGGAGGTTATCTCCCTTTACTCTAAAGCTATGTATTATATGTGAAGAATCATTTTGTGACAAACTTTTGACATTTGATTTTTCCCTTCAGACTCGGTAGAAAAGGATGTGGATCAAAGCTAAGACATCTCAATCTTGGAGGCTGCTTTAACATAACAGATAAGACTCTACAGAGGCTGTCTACATCCTTTAATGGTGTGTCTGGTGAGGATATGTTGGGGAGCAAACTGGAGAAAAACGACACTGAAAGTAACGAAAAAGGTGAAAAGGAGGCTGGGAAATGTGGTAACTGTTGTAAAGTCAAAAATGGAAAAGTTGACGATAATTGTGAACCTGAGAAAAATGAAAGAAAAGGCCAACAATCTGCTGGACATGATTGTGATGATAAGGTAGGAAAGTATGGTTCTACATTTACAGAGTCTACTGTTGATGCTAAGATCAACAGAAACATCGATGACAATACCGTTCATCTTACAAACAGCAATGACAATTTGGTAGATAAGCCCAGTCATCCAGAACATTATGTGATGGGTGAAGGCCAGAGCGATGTCAATGTGAATGGTGAAGGCCAGAGCGATGTCAATGTGAATGCTGAAGGCCTGAGTGATGTCATTGTGAATCAGGCTCTGGAACACGCCTGTGATTACCTGGAAAACCTGATGAAGTTTGGTCCAGACAAAACTGAACAGGCAAGCCAAGAGAGACCTTCTGAGACAGATTCTACAATAGTGTTTGATCCAGTGACACCTGATGATGGATCATTCACAAAACAGACAATGAAGCCTAATTCACAGGAGGAGTCTTCTCCATGTTTAAACAAATGTGGTCACTGTACAATGTCTGCCAAACATTTACAGGAAGCAGATGATTCTCATTCACATCAGACTACTGTTAGGTTTTATGAATCAAAGAAACCCAAAAGGACTACATGTGATGAATCTAACGCAGACATAAACACATCACCACCTGGTTCAGTCCAGGACACAATAACGTTGATCTCTGACAATGTGAATATCTGTGATAATGACCTTGACCTGGTGAACAATGACCCCAACCCTCGTATCCTGGAGTATTTGAGTCTGTCCGGCTGTTACCACATCACAGACACTGGGTTAAGGTGAGCAGGTTATTATATACAGTAAAACCCCGTTATATCGCCACCTTCTGTTTTCCTAGATTTTGGCGATATATTGAGTTTGGCGGTATATTGGATTTGTCGTTGAAATCTAAATTAGGCCTAAATATAGGTAGCCCCCCTGTGCCGTACTGAAACAGACTTTCTAGTCAGTCTGTGTAGTGTACGGCCACTTCGTATTTTGTAATATGAACAGTTCCAAAATTAAAGTAATTTCGATAGTAGTCTTTCAATAAATATGTCGGCTTTACGTTTGTGCTACAACGTATCGTACCGTAGTTTCCTGCTAGCTGGGATTTTCTCGGTTACATGATATTTTTATCACAGGAAATCCCGCCCGGAAACAAAGAATAGAAGTTATGAACAAACGCAGTGCGGTCGTGACCTCACTTCCGCGCACATGTCTACAAATATCAAAACAGGTACTCTGGTAGTAAACGGCACTCAGACGACAATTTGATCTTAATAATAAACGGCGAATTCTTCTGCACGTACGTTATATTTGTATCACTCTTGAAATTGCTAGTTGCATTTTATGGTCCAAATTAAACGAATGGCGATATCGAGAAATAGACTTGTGGGTTCCTTTTTGTCAATAAATAACTAACGTTACGATAGTACGTAAAACACATGTACAGAAGTGAGTTTTATTCACCACAACTTGCGATACCTACCTGTAAAACAATAACAAAGGTGTACCCATATTGTTAATTGATTTCACTGTGTTCACTGTGTTTTAATCATTTGTTCCGCAAATATGATGGCCGATGGCGGTAGGCGGGTTTGGCGATATAATGGGTGTATTTGTATGGAGGGAAATCCATTCTGAATAAATTCATGGCGATAAGCGTGTTTGGCGGTAAAACAGGTGGCAATATAACGGGGTTTTACTGTAATTATTATGTCGAAATATACAAAACAGCAACTTTTTAGGTGAGTCCAGAATAATTTCATAGAATTATTTCAGGAGAGCCCAGAATACTAGATGAAACATTCACAACAGGATAAAGTGGATTTCTCACGAAGTCCAGAAATTTCCTGATGCATCAACAGTCAAGGAAGGCCAGACCTAATGTATAAGATATTGCTTTTCTGGCGTCGTCATCGTCAATATTTGATAAATATAAAGTAACATGTACAGTAAAACACAATTAAAACAAACCTCTGGGTCCAATGAAATCACTCTGCTATAAGCATAGTACGTTATACACATTATACCAACATCTTACATGAACCTTGACTGGGAAATGAAAACTGCTTGGTCTTAATCATGATTCGTTATAAGCGTGTTAATTATAAACATGTTTTATTGTATACAATTAAACTTAAATTTGATCAAGCTACCAGGTACTCTTTTTGTGTCCATCACAACACATGGGCAAAGATTGGGAAAATAATTAAACAAGTTCTGGTATTTTGGGAATAACAACCCAAGGTTAATCGCATCTAATTGAACTGCATCAGTCTGAGGACATGTGGACAAAGCTTGGGGAAAATATTTCACCTGTGTTTTTAGTACATTTGGGATGAAATTTTGGTTGATTTTGAGAATTGATTTTGAGAATCGGTGTTTATGTCTATTTTCAGCAGTTTAACTGAAACTTAACATGTACAACTCAATAATTCGATTAATTGTGTTTTTAATCTTTTTGATTTCTGGTTTTTAGCTCACCTGTCGTCCGTCCGTCCGTCGTCCGTCCGTCAACATTTCCTTTAAATTGCTACTTGTCATAAAGTACTGCATGGATTTGAAAAAAATTTGGTCAGAAACTTCCTTAGGGGAAGGGGATAAGATTTTGCATAAATAGTGACCCTGACCCCCCTGGGGCAGGAGGGGCGGGGCCCAATAGGGGTAATAGAGGTAAATCCTATAAATCGCTACTTGTCCTAGAGTTCTGCATGGATTGCAACCAAATTTGGCCAGAAATTTCCTTAGGGGAAGGGGATCAGATTTTGCATAAATGGTGACCCTGACCCCCCTAGGGCAGGAGGGGCGGGGCCCGATAGGGGTAATAGAGGTAAATCCTATAAATCGCTACTTGTCTTAGAGTTCTGCATTGATTGCAACTAAATTTGGCCAGAAACTTCCTTAGGGGAAGGGGATCAGATTTTGCATAAATGGTGACCCTGACCCCCCTGGGGCAGGAGGGGCGGGCCCAATAGGGGTAATAGAGGTAAATCCTATAAATCTCTACTTGTCCTAAAGTTCTGCATGGATTGCAACCAAATTTGGCCAGGAAAATCCTTGGGGAAGGGGAACAGAACTTGTATAAATTTTGACTCTGACCCCCCAGGGGCAGGAGGGGTGGGGCCGAATAGGGGGAAATAAAGGTAAATCCTATAAATCGCTACTTGTCCTAGAGTTCTGGATAGATTGTAACCAAATTTGGCCAGAAACATCCTTGGGGGAAGGGGAACAGAACTTGTATAAATTTTGGCTCTGATCCCCACCGGGGGTAGGAGGGGCAGGCTCAATATGGGAAATAGAGGTAAATCCTAAAAATCGCTACTTGTCCTAGAGTTCTGCATGGATTGTAACCAAATTTAGCCAGAAACATCCTTGGGGTTAACAGAATTTGTATAAATTTTGGCTTTGACCCCCTGGAGCAGAAAGAGTGGGGCCCAATAGGGGAATTAGAGGTAAATATTCAAATTCCTTCAGAAAAGAAACAATGAACTTTTATTCAGAACATTACTTGGCATTACAAACCAGGTGAGCGATACAGGCCCTCTGGGCCTCTTGTTAAATGTTAACGTTACAATCAACTGATGGAATAATATTGCTATTGCTAACTGTCTATCTTAATTAATCTGTGATTTTGCTTATTTAATATGACTGTACAATGCTGTATTGAACCTTAGTTTTTACATTTATTGCATGTTTAGATTTGCTTTTTTAGTCCAATATCTAATACATTTGATGTGATTTTTTTGCGTCAAACATTTTTGATACAGCATGATGAAGTTAAAAAGATAACTTGGTTATATATATAATATATGGTAGTGAAAGTGTTTCAAAGACAAGATAGTGACTTGAATCTAGTAAGCTGCCGAGTGTTTCCTCAACAAAGGCTATGTAGCCGGAAATTTGGAAATAAGACTTTTTTTTATTAGAACTATTGTAGATTAGGTTCCCTTTATAGTGTTAACCACTTTTGGCAAGTTAATAAATGATAAATATAGTAACGTATATATCTTATAATGATGTACATTGATCTATAGCTTAGACATAGTGCATGGTCTATTGCTGATTGTCATAGATACTAATTCTGTAGTGCTTGCATGATCTGCTATAGGCATGATATATGTGTAGATTATTGGATTATGCACTTTTCGCTGAGCACAGACAGTTTTGTCATATTGGCCATATATTACCATTCTGTCTGATTTGGTCTGGTAATCTGACACTATATTTCAGATAGACCATGTCAGCCTGTCTTGTATTTTAGATAGACCATGTGGGGCTGCGGTGGCCGAGTGGTTAAGATGTCCCGACATTTTACCACAAGCCCTCCACCTCTGGGATGCGGGTTTGAATCCCATGTGTGGCAGTTGCCAGGTACTGACCGCTGACCGGTGGTTTTGCTCCAGTTTCTCCGGCTTTCCTCCACCAGCAAACCTGGCACGTCCTTATTACATGACCCTGGCTGTTAATAGGATGTTAAATTAATAAAACCAAATAGATAGACCATGTGAGCCTGTCTTGTGTTTATATACAATTGACCGAGGTACTGTTACATAGCTTTAAATGATTTAAGTCTATGACTCAAACTCATAGAATTGCTCTAAACAACTGAACCACTTTATTTTCGTGTGTGTACCGGTTCATACGATATTTCACATCTGCGTTACTTTCATGATATACACGGATACATAAATTCACGTTCAAAGACTCTTACTGACAATCGTACACATCTACATATATATATATAGGTTTTATACAATTAATCACAAAGTACTTTAATGTTCTAACTCACGAAATTTAAGGTAAGTTTTTATCTTGTGAAAGTGAAGTGGTTTACTGCTGTATGACCTCAGATAGGAATATCTACTCTAGTTATAGCATGGGATACACAATCTATACATCTTTCTTACAGTACTTAATGCGTGTAACGTTCCCTCGAAACGAGCGCGAAACGCAAAACGCAAACGAAATGTTAAACGAAAACGAAAACGAAAAACGAAAAATGCAAACGAAAAACGAAGAGCGTAAAACGAAAAACGCGTTTCGTCAAGCGCTAAACGAAAAACGAAAAACGCAAACGAAAAACGAAAAACGTAAACGAAGTGAAAGCGTGACCGGAAGGACAGAATTCAATTATAAATGTCGATCGGGACTCCGGTAGCTTATAGTGATCCGGATTCTGAAAGCGATGTCTATAATTATTATTACGTTCGCAATTTTGATTTAGTACGAGTTATCATTATGAAAAATATATCTTGTCTTAGAAAATATGTAATTGTTTTTTAATGTTATAAATATATAACCAATACGTATGTGATTACGTATATATATTCAAGCATTAATACATTTTTAACTTATAAAGGGAGATTTTAAAAATAATTATAAAACATGCATGTGTACAAATAGTCTTCAATCAATGCTATTTTCTATAAGTCTGCTCTGAATTCGTCACACATACTGTGTTATAGAAATTATCAGTTTCAGAAAAGAAAACACTTCAGAAGAATTTCTTGTTTTAGTGTAGGTATTGTGAACATGTACGTTTGACTACTGCAAGTATAAACCCTAGGTCTAGCGGTTAGGTTTTTATGTATTACATGTATATATATGACTCCAGAGGAGGTCCTCGTACCCGTTATATAGATATCAAATTGGATACTCACCTGTAGCATTTACCTGACCCAGTTGGGGGTCTTATATTTGCTTTATAATTCACGGACCAACACCCCACCCTACCCCACCCCATCTTCACTCCCCTCTTGATTTACCTGCTGTCATTTATACCATTTGTTATTTGGCAGCGGCATATTTTGATTTTTTGTCAACTTGTATTACACCTAGTCAAGTGCAGTCACCCACGAACAATAGCTCACTGATAGCCTCAGACGCGCACGGCCCCTCACATGTTTGTGTAGCTTATAGACTTCTATGTATAATACGTGACCCCGTGCATGTACATGTACCAAATCATACAACAAAAACAACAATATTGTGTTATTCTAGTAATTACAGAAAACCAGCTCTATGATGATTTTATTCCTCGTATGTTTTGTTACATCAGGATACCAATTAAAATACAACGATCAATCATATCAATGACGAATATGTGTAAATACAGAAATACACATGTACAGTTAAATGTATCAACTGTCAGTTCGTGTTGGACGATTATGTATATATAAACGTAAATTATGATTTATTATCTATTGACTTCGGTACGTTCTTAATTTTACATAGAATATGTAAAAAAAATATTCGTTTTAAATACTGTATTAAGCGATTGGTGATATATTATTAAATGTGTTATTTTATTATTAGAATACTGTGTATTACTAGAAAAAAATGTGATCCAATGCTAACAGTGATGAGTCGGATATAAGTTGTTATAATGTATGCACCAGTGATCAGTTATTATGACCAGCAGTACGGCGTCCTGTGGTGTGAGTTCACACCTGTCTGTAATCCTTCAGTCCACTTTAATTTTATCGAGCCCCGCGGGTGTTACAAGTGTATATTGTACCTGTCCCCCTGTAGCACATACACCTGTATAGCTAGTACTATATAAGTCCTTGCAGAAAGGTATACAAATGATCCTTACTATCAAACAATGTGTGTACGTTATATGTACCAAATGTAGTTAATGTCTAGAAACAAAAGGATTTTTTAAAATTTTATTTGTGTATATTTGCTACATTGTCTAGAACACGTAAATTTATCGGCCTACACCGTCAATTGACTCAACCTTTAGTTTAGCCAACACATGCGCAGTCAACTATTCCTAATCAAATATCAATGAACAACATCCGGTAAACGAATTGGAACGCAAACGCACGCAAACTTAAACGAACGAAAGCCCAAACGAATCAAAACGCAAACGAACGCAAACGAAATCGAATCAAAACGCAAACGAACGAAAACGCGAAACGCAAACGAAAAACGCTCGACGAAACAAAACGCAAACGAAACTAAACGAAAGAAACGCAAACGAATCTAGAACGCGTTTGAGGGAATGTTAGACGCATTAAGTACTGTAATCTATTGCTTGAATATTTTGACTTCAATAAAGCAGCTATTAGACCATGCCAGTAACCCAAAATCCTGAGTCAGTAGGGTGTTCAAATCATCTTTTAGACACAGTTTACCCTTCTCTGTAAACTACTAATTTCATCACTATTTTTGGACCAATCAGAAGAGAGCATGAATACCAGAATTAATGTTCATTTGTATATGAATGTGCTGCATGTTCCCTATTATGGACAAATTCAGATACAAAACACGATTGACTAGCCATCTATGGATGTTTACAAAAAAATTATGAAGTCATTAGAACTGAAAGTTATTGCTATATAAACTACATTGTATACAGTTTACGGTGTTGTTTGATGCTTTTAATTACGACGTAGGAAATAATGAGCTTATGTCATGGTGCAGCATCTGTCCTTTCATCTGTCCATCCATAAATTAAACATCCTTGGAGAAAGGGAGAACAAAGTTTGTTCAAATTTTGGCTATGACTCCCCCCAGGGACAGGAGGGGCGGGGCCCAATAGGGAAAATAGAGGTAAATCCTTTAAATCGCTACTAGTCATAGAGTTCTGCATGGAATGCAACCAAATTTTGCCAGAAACATCTTCTGGGGAAGGGGAACAGAGTTTGTATAAAGTTTGGCTCTGACTCTCCCCAGGGACAGGAGGGGCGGGGCCCAATAGGGAAAATAGAGGTAAATGTTTAAATTCCCTCACTAAAAAAACCCCAATGAATCTGTATTCAGAACACTACTTGGCATAATGGCATTACAAACCAGATGAGCCATACAGGCCCTCTGGGCCTCTTGTTACAAGTTAGATTAAATAAAATAAATTGTTAAAGATGAAGCACTTTACAAATGTTGGATAAATTCTTTCTCTTATAGCTATAGAGGGTTGCTGGATTGGCATATTGCAGTGCAGTAGATAGGAATGTCTATATATTTAACAGCTTTTAGACTGATGACTAATAGATTAAAGTGGAAGTAGCCTCATATGTATACACAAGTTGTAACAGATTCTGAATACATTTTAATCTAAATTTAATCTGCTTTAAGTATGTAAAACACAAAGAAATACATTTGTATGTGACTTGTATAATTTCACTTTATTGAATTTATGATATTTAGACTGTATCTACGAAAACTAATGTGATCATTTGGTTTTGCTTTATTGCAGCATTTGAAATTGAAGCCTGGCCGTATATATATTGAGATAAGCATACAATATTTAATTGTCTTTGGAAATTAATGCTATAATCAAGAGTACATAGCAGGAACAGAAAATACTGAAGATAAGATGACATTAGGATGGGTGTTACTTACGTAATAAACGATATACGGTAACAGCAAACTGCCTTTCAAATATATCAGGGGCATGTCAATCTAATAAATGCATGGTAATTTGGTCATGGATTTGCAACCTCCATTATAAAATTGCTCTGGAAAATATTAAGATGAAAATATCGTAATTATATATAGCTAGTGCCGTTATGTAATCTTCATCTACGAGTCAGTAGTTTGATGTGGTTATACGTATTTGAAATTGTCATATTCTAAGCAATGCAGATCAGAGAGATTATTAATTTTAGACAAAGTGAATATAAATATACAATGATAAAGTTTGTTAGTTTGATTGTTTTCTATTCAGTGAATATATATTTAATGATTGTGTCAAAGCACTTCTTGTATTTTGGAATTTAGAAGGCAAAATATACAGCATTGGAAATAATAAGCAGCTATCTGGTTTTGAAGTAAAGTACTGGAGTTACCTATATGTTTTTCAATTTTCATGCATTTGTTATTTTAGTTGATCTAAATAGTTGAACTTGAAGAAAAATATCTGTTAATATACCATCTAATAATTTCTGGTGATTTTAAATACAGTAATGATCATGTTGTTTCCTTTATAGAAATACTGGTAGATTTCTACACCTAAAGTAATTGATTTCTGATCCATACCTCTCTGCATATATAGACTTGTAAGACAGCTTGATTGGAATTGAAATAAGTGTCGGTAAAGGCAAAATACCTGCACACATCCAAATGTATACATAGGTATCAAATCAGTTTCTCTATGATCGGTGCTGATTGATATTTATTTATGCTTAATTATTTCTCCTCTGTCTGGGAGGTAGTTTGTTTGGTATTTTGATCAGCCTCATGTCTAATGGCTTCTATAATTAGCTAAATATTGAATTGTAAAAGGTCATAGAATTAAATACCTGCACTTGTCATAGCTGTGGTATGTTGATACATCAACATGTCTGTGTGATTTCTTACTTGGTAGGGTAGTGTATAGTCTGGATCTATAGTCCTTGTCTATCTACCTAATGTAGATAGTAATGTTAGATTTCAAAAAAAAAAACATGTTTGGCAAAAATTTCAGACATTCTAAGACTACATCTCAGCCCACTTTAAGAAGGTATTGTTAAGGTTTTGACATTTTACTCTCATATCATTAGACTTGATGGCTCAGTAGGTAAGGTTTCTGACATTAGAACATTTCTACCTTTATGCCTCAGTGGTTAAGATGCAGTGTCTGTGGACAAAGGGAGGCTACTCCAGTACATGATAGTTTCTGGCATATAAATACATAACAGATAGATTAGCTGATCAATTTATGTGATTCATTATATTTATACTTCTGTGTATGGAATGCGATTACTTTGATGAAAAAATTATAAAATTAATGTACAGTATCCTAGTAAATGTGCAATATCACAAAAATAATGTGTATCATTCCATCATTCCACAAAAATAATGTACATCATTCCATCATTCCACAAAAATAATGTACATCATTCCATCATTCCACAAAAATAATGTGCATCATTCCATCATTCCACAAAAATAATGTACACCATTCCACAAAAATAATGTAAACCATTCCACAAAAATAATGTACTTCATTCCACAAAAATAACGTACATCATTCCACAAAAATAACATACATCATTCCACAAAAATAATGTACATCTTAATCCTCATTGTGCTATGTATTATAAGTGTCCAACAGAATATTTTACAGTAACAACCAAATAGAACTGTTAATTTATTTACTAGTAAAAGACTGAAAGTGCATTAATATGATTTTTATAGGAATGTCTGTTTTAAGGATAAATTTGATGACATTTCCTTTCTCCTAAGAGCTGTTGACTTTGGGCTGTAGGTATCTAGCCGAGAATGGTGGTCTGCCCTATCTACGGTACCTGGACCTTTCTGGGTGTCTCAACATCACGGCTGACGGTCTGACAGAGTTGGTGTCTGTGTGCCCCGCCCTGGACATAGAGGATTTGTACTACTGTGATAATGTCATTGATGGTCCATACGCGGCCGAGGCCAGTGGTTGTCAGAACCTGGAGTGTAACTCCCGCGTCTGCTGTAGGTCCGGATACTGAAATGTAAGTGTCTTTAGTATTACTATGAAAATAAAGTAGTTTTGATTGTAGCCAATAAGAATGTATTTTGGGAATGCGACAAAGTTTTGTTTTGTATATGGTGGTATGGTTTATGACAATGCTTGCTGTGCTGGAACTCCTGGTTCTACGTACTTGACTCAGAACTCTGTACAAACCAATGGTTTGTTTACTTTTAAATTATTATTGCAATATTAATTTTGAGACTGATTTGATCCTGAATTGACTAAGAATTGTATCATGGTGATGTGCTTTTTGATAATGCTTGCTCTGCTGAAACTCCTGGTTCTATGTAGTCACTCAGGAGTCCATGTACACACCAGTCATATGTCTACTGTTTTGATGATGGGTACTATTAAGAGGGTATACGGTAACCATTGATATTTTTAGCCTTCTACTGGAAGTTGTATGTTGTAATTAGTAGCCTGTAACACCATTGTCTTAGCCAGCAGAACCTCAACAGTTTATTTTAGTGAACTCAGCAAATTTGTGATTTTGCTTAATGACAATGATAGCCAGTTAACATATATCTTCCTCTAGATCTAAAGATGTATTTGTGTTAGAAGTGATTGTTCAGACATTCTATTCTTGTCCCGATGCTGTGGGTCTGGTTATACTTACACTGGTATGGTTATGGATCTGTAAGGGGAACACAGCCCCATACAAATCAATCACAGCAATGGCTGATCATGTACTGATTGGATTAGTGACCAATTTCATCTCCAAAACTTCTACACAGAAATTTAATAATATACTTCTCTGTTGGGAAGGAAGAGATCCAGAAAGATTATTATACATAACATCTGTCAGATCAAATACCAAGAGAGTTCTGTTATATACCATAATCCCACCATTTTTGCCATTTTGGTTCCAGATTTTTTCTACCTGTCTGGAACAGATCGATAAACCTTGAACTTTAAATGTCATATCTGAAAATGATGAATATTCCATCTGAAGGGAGAAGTTCGTTTTGTCTTGATAAATGTTTGGCATTATTTGCCTAACATTATATACAGTGAAATTCGGTTATATAATTGAAGTCTTCAGGGAATGGAAAACCTCATCAAATTTTCCAGATTTCAATATAATTGAGGAGAATGACAAATCATGTGTGTGAACAGGGAGTATAATTCATTTCATATTAACCAATAATTTAATATAACGGATTTCAAATTAAATGGGTCCATTTTTTCACAATCCAATAAAAATTAATGTGAAAATGTGTATGTGTTACTTGGGTGCTAAGGTGTTCAACATTCTTCTAAATGAAAATACAGCTGTCTATCTTTCTCGGCTGTGGTAGTTAAACAGTAAGTTTCAAGTTTGAATCCTATGTGGGGCAGTTGCCAGGTTCTGACCACTGGTCAGTGGTTTTTCTCTTCATACTCCGGTTTTCCTCCACCATCAAACCTGGCACGCCTTAAATAACCCTAGCAGTTAACAGGACATAAATCTAAACAAACAACTTGTGTTATTGTTGTTTGGTGTACAACATTCTTCTAACAGCTCTTGTCCTGTTGGACGTGAGTTTGAGACCCATGTATAAGGTACCTAGTCAGCCATTGTCTTTTTGTCCTGTTGGACGTGAGTTTGAGACCCATGTATAAGGTACCTAGTCAGCCATTGTCTTTTTGTCCTGTTGGACGTGAGTTTGAGACCCATGTATAAGGTACCTAGTCAGCCATTGTCTTTTTGTCCTGTTGGACGTGAGTTTGAGACCCATGTATAAGGTACCTAGTCAGCCATTGTCTTTTTGTCCTGTTGGACGTGAGTTTGAGACCCATGTATAAGGTACCTAGTCAGCCATTGTCTTTTTGTCCTGTTGGACGTGAGTTTGAGACCCATGTATAAGGTACCTAGTCAGCCATTGTCTTTTTGTCCTGTTGGACGTGAGTTTGAGACCCATGTATAAGGTACCTAGTCAGCCATTGTCTTTTTGTCCTGTTGGACGTGAGTTTGAGACCCATGTATAGGTACTTCTTAAGTACCTAGTCAGCCATTGTCTTTTTGTCCTGTTGGACGTGAGTTTGAGACCCATGTATAAGGTACCTAGTCAGCCATTGTCTTTTTGTCCTGTTGGACGTGAGTTTGAGACCCATGTATAAGGTACCTAGTCAGCCATTGTCTTTTTGTCCTGTTGGACGTGAGTTTGAGACCCATGTATAAGGTACCTAGTCAGCCATTGTCTTTTTGTCCTGTTGGACGTGAGTTTGAGACCCATGTATAAGGTACCTAGTCAGCCATTGTCTTTTTGTCCTGTTGGACGTGAGTTTGAGACCCATGTATAAGGTACCTAGTCAGCCATTGTCTTTTTGTCCTGTTGGACGTGAGTTTGAGACCCATGTATAAGGTACCTAGTCAGCCATTGTCTTTTTGTCCTGTTGGACGTGAGTTTGAGACCCATGTATAAGGTACCTAGTCAGCCATTGTCTTTTTGTCCTGTTGGACGTGAGTTTGAGACCCATGTATAAGGTACCTAGTCAGCCATTGTCTTTTTGTCCTGTTGGACGTGAGTTTGAGACCCATGTATAAGGTACCTAGTCAGCCATTGTCTTTTTGTCCTGTTGGACGTGAGTTTGAGACCCATGTATAAGGTACCTAGTCAGCCATTGTCTTTTTGTCCTGTTGGACGTGAGTTTGAGACCCATGTATAAGGTACCTAGTCAGCCATTGTCTTTTTGTCCTGTTGGACGTGAGTTTGAGACCCATGTATAAGGTACCTAGTCAGCCATTGTCTTTTTGTCCTGTTGGACGTGAGTTTGAGACCCATGTATAAGGTACCTAGTCAGCCATTGTCTTTTTGTCCTGTTGGACGTGAGTTTGAGACCCATGTATAAGGTACCTAGTCAGCCATTGTCTTTTTGTCCTGTTGGACGTGAGTTTGAGACCCATGTATAAGGTACCTAGTCAGCCATTGTCTTTTTTGTCCTGTTGGACGTGAGTTTGAGACCCATGTATAAGGTACCTAGTCAGCCATTGTCTTTTTGTCCTGTTGGACGTGAGTTTGAGACCCATGTATAAGGTACCTAGTCAGCCATTGTCTTTTTGTCCTGTTGGACGTGAGTTTGAGACCCATGTATAAGGTACCTAGTCAGCCATTGTCTTTTTGTCCTGTTGGACGTGAGTTTGAGACCCATGTATAAGGTACCTAGTCAGCCATTGTCTTTTTGTCCTGTTGGACGTGAGTTTGAGACCCATGTATAAGGTACCTAGTCAGCCATTGTCTTTTTGTCCTGTTGGACGTGAGTTTGAGACCCATGTATAAGGTACCTAGTCAGCCATTGTCTTTTTGTCCTGTTGGACGTGAGTTTGAGACCCATGTATAAGGTACCTAGTCAGCCATTGTCTTTTTGTCCTGTTGGACGTGAGTTTGAGACCCATGTATAAGGTACCTAGTCAGCCATTGTCTTTTGTCCGTTGAGTGTTGAGACCCGTTAGTCCATTGTCTTTTTGTGTCCTGTTGGACGTGAGTTTGAGACCCATGTTTAAGGTACTTAGTCAGCCATTGTCTTTTTGTCCTGTTGGACGTGAGTTTGAGACCCATGTATAAGGTACCTAGTCAGCCATTGTCTTTTTGTCCTGTTGGACGTGAGTTTGAGACCCATGTATAAGGTACCTAGTCAGCCATTGTCTTTTTGTCCTGTTGGACGTGAGTTTGAGACCCATGTATAAGGTACCTAGTCAGCCATTGTCTTTTTGTCCTGTTGGACGTGAGTTTGAGACCCATGTATAAGGTACCTAGTCAGCCATTGTCTTTTTGTCCTGTTGGACGTGAGTTTGAGACCCATGTATAAGGTACCTAGTCAGCCATTGTCTTTTTGTCCTGTTGGACGTGAGTTTGAGACCCATGTATAAGGTACCTAGTCAGCCATTGTCTTTTTGTCCTGTTGGACGTGAGTTTGAGACCCATGTATAAGGTACCTAGTCAGCCATTGTCTTTTTGTCCTGTTGGACGTGAGTTTGAGACCCATGTATAAGGTACCTAGTCAGCCATTGTCTTTTTGTCCTGTTGGACGTGAGTTTGAGACCCATGTATAAGGTACCTAGTCAGCCATTGTCTTTTTGTCCTGTTGGACGTGAGTTTGAGACCCATGTATAAGGTACCTAGTCAGCCATTGTCTTTTTGTCCTGTTGGACGTGAGTTTGAGACCCATGTATAAGGTACCTAGTCAGCCATTGTCTTTTTGTCCTGTTGGACGTGAGTTTGAGACCCATGTATAAGGTACCTAGTCAGCCATTGTCTTTTTGTCCTGTTGGACGTGAGTTTGAGACCCATGTATAAGGTACCTAGTCAGCCATTGTCTTTTTGTCTTTTGTCCTTTGTTTTGTCCTGTTGGACGTGAGTTTGAGACCCATGTATAAGGTACCTAGTCAGCCATTGTCTTTTTGTCCTGTTGGACGTGAGTTTGAGACCCATGTATAAGGTACCTAGTCAGCCATTGTCTTTTTGTCCTGTTGGACGTGAGTTTGAGACCCATGTATAAGGTACCTAGTCAGCCATTGTCTTTTTGTCCTGTTGGACGTGAGTTTGAGACCCATGTTAAGGTACCTAGTCAGCCATTGTCTTTTTGTCCTGTTGGACGTGAGTTTGAGAACCCATGTATAAGGTACCTAGTCAGCCATTGTCTTTTTGTCCTGTTGGACGTGAGTTTGAGACCCATGTATAAGGTACCTAGTCAGCCATTGTCTTTTTGTCCTGTTGGACGTGAGTTTGAGACCCATGTATAAGGTACCTAGTCAGCCATTGTCTTTTTGTCCTGTTGGACGTGAGTTTGAGACCCATGTATAAGGTACCTAGTCAGCCATTGTCTTTTTGTCCTGTTGGACGTGAGTTTGAGACCCATGTATAAGGTACCTAGTCAGCCATTGTCTTTTTGTCCTGTTGGACGTGAGTTTGAGACCCATGTATAAGGTACCTAGTCAGCCATTGTCTTTTTGTCCTGTTGGACGTGAGTTTGAGACCCATGTATAAGGTACCTAGTCCGCCATTGTCTTTTTTGTCCTGTTGGACGTGAGTTTGAGACCCATGTATAAGGTACCTAGTCAGCCATTGTCTTTTTGTCCTGTTGGACGTGAGTTTGAGACCCATGTATAAGGTACCTAGTCAGCCATTGTCTTTTTGTCCTGTTGGACGTGAGTTTGAGACCCATGTATTAGGTACCTAGTCAGCCATTGTCTTTTTGTCCTGTTGGACGTGAGTTTGAGACCCATGTATAAGGTACCTAGTCAGCCATTGTCTTTTTGTCCTGTTGGACGTGAGTTTGAGACCCATGTATAAGGTACCTAGTCAGCCATTGTCTTTTTGTCCTGTTGGACGTGAGTTTGAGACCCATGTATAAGGTACCTAGTCAGCCATTGTCTTTTTGTCCTGTTGGACGTGAGTTTGAGACCCATGTATAAGGTACCTAGTCAGCCATTGTCTTTTTGTCCTGTTGGACGTGAGTTTGAGACCCATGTATAAGGTACCTAGTCAGCCATTGTCTTTTTGTCCTGTTGGACGTGAGTTTGAGACCCATGTATAAGGTACCTAGTCAGCCATTGTCTTTTTGTCCTGTTGGACGTGAGTTTGAGACCCATGTATAAGGTACCTAGTCAGCCATTGTCTTTTTGTCCTGTTGGACGTGAGTTTGAGACCCATGTATAAGGTACCTAGTCAGCCATTGTCTTTTTGTCCTGTTGGACGTGAGTTTGAGACCCATGTATAAGGTACCTAGTCAGCCATTGTCTTTTTGTCCTGTTGGACGTGAGTTTGAGACCCATGTATAAGGTACCTAGTCAGCCATTGTCTTTTTGTCCTGTTGGACGTGAGTTTGAGACCCATGTATAAGGTACCTAGTCAGCCATTGTCTTTTTGTCCTGTTGGACGTGAGTTTGAGACCCATGTATAAGGTACCTAGTCAGCCATTGTCTTTTTGTCCTGTTGGACGTGAGTTTGAGACCCATGTATAAGGTACCTAGTCAGCCATTGTCTTTTTGTCTGTGACGTAGTTTGAGACCCATGTATAAGGTACCTAGTCACCATTGTCTTTTGTCTGTTGGACGTGAGTTTGAGACCCATGTATAAGGTACCTAGTCAGCCATTGTCTTTTTGTCCTGTTGGACGTGAGTTTGAGACCCATGTATAAGGTACCTAGTCAGCCATTGTCTTTTTGTCCTGTTGGACGTGAGTTTGAGACCCATGTATAAGGTACCTAGTCAGCCATTGTCTTTTTGTCCTGTTGGACGTGAGTTTGAGACCCATGTATAAGGTACCTAGTCAGCCATTGTCTTTTTGTCCTGTTGGACGTGAGTTTGAGACCCATGTATAAGGTACCTAGTCAGCCATTGTCTTTTTGTCCTGTTGGACGTGAGTTTGAGACCCATGTATAAGGTACCTAGTCAGCCATTGTCTTTTTGTCCTGTTGGACGTGAGTTTGAGACCCATGTATAAGGTACCTAGTCAGCCATTGTCTTTTTGTCCTGTTGGACGTGAGTTTGAGACCCATGTATAAGGTACCTAGTCAGCCATTGTCTTTTTGATCCTGTTGGACGTGAGTTTGAGACCCATGTATAAGGTACCTAGTCAGCCATTGTCTTTTTGTCCTGTTGGACGTGAGTTTGAGACCCATGTATAAGGTACCTAGTCAGCCATTGTCTTTTTGTCCTGTTGGACGTGAGTTTGAGACCCATGTATAAGGTACCTAGTCAGCCATTGTCCTTGTCTTTTTGTAGTCCTGTTGGACGTGAGTTTTGAGACCCATGTATAAGGTACCTAGTCAGCCATTGTCTTTTTGTCCTGTTGGACGTGAGTTTGAGACCCATGTATAAGGTACCTAGTCAGCCATTGTCTTTTTGTCCTGTTGGACGTGAGTTTGAGACCCATGTATAAGGTACCTAGTCAGCCATTGTCTTTTTGTCCTGTTGGACGTGAGTTTGAGACCCATGTATAAGGTACCTAGTCAGCCATTGTCTTTTTGTCCTGTTGGACGTGAGTTTGAGACCCATGTATAAGGTACCTAGTCAGCCATTGTCTTTTTGTCCTGTTGGACGTGAGTTTGAGACCCATGTATAAGGTACCTAGTCAGCCATTGTCTTTTTGTCCTGTTGGACGTGAGTTTGAGACCCATGTATAAGGTACCTAGTCAGCCATTGTCTTTTTGTCCTGTTGGACGTGAGTTTGAGACCCATGTATAAGGTACCTAGTCAGCCATTGTCTTTTTGTCCTGTTGGACGTGAGTTTGAGACCCATGTATAAGGTACCTAGTCAGCCATTGTCTTTTTGTCCTGTTGGACGTGAGTTTGAGACCCATGTATAAGGTACCTAGTCAGCCATTGTCTTTTTGTCCTGTTGGACGTGAGTTTGAGACCCATGTATAAGGTACCTAGTCAGCCATTGTCTTTTTGTCCTGTTGGACGTGAGTTTGAGACCCATGTATAAGGTACCTAGTCAGCCATTGTCTTTTTGTCCTGTTGGACGTGAGTTTGAGACCCATGTATAAGGTACCTAGTCAGCCATTGTCTTTTTGTCCTGTTGGACGTGAGTTTGAGACCCATGTATAAGGTACCTAGTCAGCCATTGTCTTTTTGTCCTGTTGGACGTGAGTTTGAGACCCATGTATAAGGTACCTAGTCAGCCATTGTCTTTTTGTCCTGTTGGACGTGAGTTTGAGACCCATGTATAAGGTACCTAGTCAGCCATTGTCTTTTTGTCCTGTTGGACGTGAGTTTGAGACCCATGTATAAGGTACCTAGTCAGCCATTGTCTTTTTGTCCTGTTGGACGTGAGTTTGAGACCCATGTATAAGGTACCTAGTCAGCCATTGTCTTTTTGTCCTGTTGGACGTGAGTTTGAGACCCATGTATAAGGTACCTAGTCAGCCATTGTCTTTTTGTCCTGTTGGACGTCGTGAGTTTGAGACCCATGTATAAGGTACCTAGTCAGCCATTGTCTTTTTGTCCTGTTGGACGTGAGTTTGAGACCCATGTATAAGGTACCTAGTCAGCCATTGTCTTTTTGTCCTGTTGGACGTGAGTTTGAGACCCATGTATAAGGTACCTAGTCAGCCATTGTCTTTTTGTCCTGTTGGACGTGAGTTTGAGACCCATGTATAAGGTACCTAGTCAGCCATTGTCTTTTTGTCCTGTTGGACGTGAGTTTGAGACCCATGTATAAGGTACCTATCCAGCCATTGTCTTTTTGTCCTGTTGGACGTGAGTTTGAGACCCATGTATAAGGTACCTAGTCAGCCATTGTCTTTTTGTCCTGTTGGACGTGAGTTTGAGACCCATGTATAAGGTACCTAGTCAGCCATTGTCTTTTTGTCCTGTTGGACGTGAGTTTGAGACCCATGTATAAGGTATAGTCACCTAGTCAGCCATTGTCCTGTTGGACGTGAGTTTGAGACCCATGTATAAGGTACCTAGTCAGCCATTGTCTTTTTGTCCTGTTGGACGTGAGTTTGAGACCCATGTATAAGGTACCTAGTCACCATTGTCTTTTTTTGTTGACGTGAGTTTGAGACCCATGTATAAGGTACTTAGTCAGCCATTGTCTTTTTGTCCTGTTGGACGTGAGTTTGAGACCCATGTATAAGGTACCTAGTCAGCCATTGTCTTTAGCTTGTTTTTTTCTTCTTTAGTACTCAGGTTTTCATACACCATCTAAACTTATATATGGCTCATCTTCAAATAAATTGTCCTGGCTGTTACGTTTGTATCTTACTAGATAAATTTTAGTGTTGTCACTAATATGATCTGTAGATTGAGCTATACACATACCAAGAGTATTAGGAGTGACCCTATCATTATTGCTACTAACCAGAACCAGAATCTCCTGTGATTAGATTTCTGTAAAGTTGACCAGGAGTAGAAGATATCTACCAATAATTTGGTTAAATGCACGCCTCTATTGGTTTAAAGATTTGTTTTATAAGGGTTTCTCCCAACACTTAAGCCGCTATTTAGTGTTAGCTCAGTTGAGGATATCAGACACGTATTGGTACAACGATAATCAATAACCCACCTCCACTGAATGTCTGCCGTACAACCAACCTTCACAATTTATCTTCACACTGCTTTTTGGGTGTTAGAATTTTTTCATGCTCCATTCCGGATTGTCTAGCTGTTGACTTTCTATACTGATGCCATATTTATCAAGTGCCGCTCCCATTCCATGGTTAACTTTTTATTGTTTCTACACTCTATATGATGTATAAGACAAAAGGTTGATTTCTAAATTAAGGTAATCTCGCCATTCGCTGATTATACAAAGATCCAGGTTCCCTGCTGTCCCTATCAGTCACTAGCATATTTTCTGATATTTATTCCTAAAGAATGTTTCATTTTGTTTTCTTCCATCATTCAGAATATTTGGTGTCCACATAAGGTGGTATCATCATAATTATATTTATCAGACCATATGGGTATGTAGTAAAATATACCATCCAGAGCCTCGCATATCAATACTTCAGGTCATATGAATATGTCCCATAAGAGCCTCATATACCAATGATCTAAATTTCTCATTTTGAAATCTTCTTTAGAACCTAATATATCATTACTTTTGATATATTGCCCCTCTCTCTCTCTCCTCATGTCATACTTAGAACCTGGAATTCTAAGGATCTAGTTTTTAGCTCACCTGGCCCGAGCTTATGTCATGGCACGGCGTCTGTCGTCTGTCGTCTGTCCATCCGTCCGTCCGTCTGTCCGTCAACATTTCCTTTAAATCGCTACTAGTCATAGAGTTCTGCATGGATTGTAACCAAAATTGGCCACAAACATCCTTGGGGGTGGGGAAACATGAACTTTTAAAAATTTTGGCTCAGACCCCCCCAGGGCAGGAGGGGAGGGGCACAATAGGGGAAATAGAGGAGGTAAATCCTATAAATCGCTACTTGTCCTAGAGTTTTGCATGGATTGTAACCAAATTTGGCCACAAACATCCTTGGGGGAAGGGGAACAGAACTTGTATAAATTTTGGCTCTGAGCCCCCGGGGGCAGGAGGGCCGGGGCCCAATAGGGGAAATAGAGGTAAATCCTTTAAATCGGTACTTGTCCTAGAGTTCTGCAAGGATTGTAACCAAATTTGGCCATAAACATCCTTGGGGGAAGGGGAATAGAACATGTATAAATTTTGGCTCTGACCCTACGGGGGCAGGAGGGGTGGGGCCCAATAGGGGATTTAGAGGTTGATATTAAAATTCCTTCAGAAAAGAAACAATGAACCTGTATTCAGAACATTACTTGGCATTACAAACCAGGTGAGCAATACAGGCCCTCTGGGCCTCTTGTTACTTTTCCTGTGTCTCTAGATTGCATCTCCAGATTTATTACCAGGCCCTCCTTGTTACCACCTACAGCCCCAAATTTTCACTCTAGAATCCCAATCTATTAACGGTGTAGACCATACTACACCAGTCCCTTTTCTCTTGTTACCCTCTAGAGCCTCTAAATTATGTCTCCAGATCTATGTATTACCCACCCCTCTCCTCTTTTTACCCTCTAGAGCCTCAAAATTATGTCTCCAGATCTATGTTTTACCCAGCCCTCTCCTCTTTTTACCCTCTAGAGCCTCTAAATTATGTCTTCAGATCTATGTATTACCCAGCCCTCTCCTCCTGTTACCCTCTTCAGCCTCAATCATTTATCAATGTTTGAGCCTCTAATTTAACCACTACCCCTCTACCTCCCAGTGTCAATCTTAGAATTGTTCCCTTGCTCCTTATTGATCTCCGATTGGTGACTATGACCCAGTCTAGCAATTGGTTAAATCTCTCTGACCTCTGACCTCTGCCTTGTAACATTGACGGGCCAGCGACAGAGATCTTTCTGTATTCATGGGAAATTTCTCCTTGTTGCCATGCTAGTTTGACACTTGACAGTTGTTTAAAGTTAGGAGTTTGTTATTGGCTTTTTTTTAAATATTTTCAAATCAATGAGAATTGTTAGAGGCACTAAAATTACTGAGTACTCATCCTCAAGATTCATGCTTCGAGTTCACGCATCATGCTTCCATAATGATATAGCAGATATCAGGGTTCAATCTTATGACTATTTGGGTTGTGCTGTATTTAGTGATTTCATGTATAAGATACCATGCTATATTGCATTGCACAGGTTCTGCACTTAAGATATGTGTAATATAGGTATGTGGAATAAACTATTTTCTAGATCATTATATGTTACGTACAGAGTTACAAGTATAATGTGAAATAATTGTGGGTACATTATTTTTAATTTTGTGGGTACGTTATTTTTAATTTTGTGGGTACATTATTTTTAATTTTGTGGGTACATTATTTCTAATTTTATGGTTTGGAGCTTTTAAATCATTCTTTGTTTAGGTGATAGAAAAATCATAACTATCAAATAGTATACAAGCATGGTAGGTATGTTCTAGTTCCATATCAAAGATGTGGATGAAAACAAGGACAATATCTACACTGTAACGTTATAACAGCAGTCTATGTATTTTGTTTTTATATATTTATAAGATGTAATTAAATTCTGGACAATTAAAAAAAAGAGAGCTTTTTGTTTGCAGGAATCTATATGTAATACAAAATATGAACTAGTCCTTTGTTTTGGCATGAATTTAATATGCACTGTCAAATACTGGTACTTCGGTTCTCTATACATTTGTCTGACATAACCCGTTTTCTGTTTTATCAAAAGTGGAACCCCTGTCTGGGAGGGATCGAACATGTAAGCCAAGGTTCTAGACAGCTATGCAAACATACAAGCCAAGGTTTTAAACAGCTATATAAAACACCTTTACCCACTTGTAAATAAATTCTTCATTAGTGTTAATACCCAGTAGTCTGTAAATAAGAAGTTAGACGGCCTATTGAACATGTCGTTGTCCTCTGTGTCTATAGATTCCTGACACAGCAAGCTGGTGGTGCTTCCGATGGATAGCGGAAAGTGCTCGACCGCTGATGTAGATGTCATATAGTATACAGGAAATTCTCGGACACTTGTATCGATTGTGAACAACATCCAGCTTGGCTATACTGTGATATAATGTTACGTATCCATATTAGTAGTGAATTATTGTCCTCAATACTTCAGAGGAAAAATATGACAGGTTTAAAATCAAATAAAACATCTTTATATCAACTTTCTTTAATCATTTCAGCTTGATATTTGTTTTGATTTTTGAAATCAGGAGTACTGAATTGTTTCTGGCGGTTGTCATTAGAGTTTCCATAGGTAATTATAAATATAGGTTTTAAGGTGTGGCTCAAACCTAACCAGGCCTTTTTTGAGTTAACTCTGTGATGTACCTTTTTTTTTTTTTTTATTTACATCACAGAGCCATTAGCGGGGTGCAATAGACTAGACACAATTAGTTATATATATACTTCAAAGTCGTACTCAAGTGGATCAGTTATAAAAGGCCATTAGCAGGATAAGCCTCGGATCAAGAATAAATACAAGTGAACTCCTTATTTTACCTTCTATAAATGAATGCTGAAATCAATATAGTGACATTATCACTGTATAATGGGGTCGTGATCTCGACTGATATAGCTGTACATATCTCTGGGTATACAGATTGGAATAAAATCAATGACATATCTTGTTAGTCCCCATCATAATAAGATAGGAATGGTCTGATCATATCCTAAAACATTTATCCACAGTGATTCTGTGACCATAAAGAACATCGGCCAATACCATTGACCGGACACGATGACTCAATCAGCATCATCAGAACAAGAAGTGATGATATTGCGTAAAATAAGATTATAATATATTTACCGTCTCGTATACGTCGAGGGATAAGTTGGGAGGGAGACTGAAATGTTACTTGTCCATTGAAGGGGCAACAGTGTCAACATTTCACTTCAAAACTTCATTTATAGGTTTGTTTGCCAAAAGTTGATCACACTTGGAATGGTCTTATCAGCACATCAACACACAGCTAGATCATATGCATTTCATCATTCAAACCTAGGTGTAAATCAGAGGCTTAGCGAAACAGGACTTAAAGTTTTGTATTTATATTTACACTGGTTTGAAACTTGATGCTAAGGAAAGGGGCTTGACCTTCCTAAATTTGTATAATATTATAGTATAAAACTTAAATCAAAATCTTTATTGAATCCCCTTGTTAATCTTAAACTCATACACCCATGAAGACACATTTAGACTCTCCCAAATCAAGGACTAGAACCAGTCCATTGTGAAATTATAGGGGTGAATGAGTTCAAATAACCCCAGCTACCGATATGTGTTCAATTAGTATATTTATTGATTTCAGCCATGAGAAATGGTGACCGATCTTGACCAATGTCGTTCATATACTACCAATTGAACCTTTGAGAGTAGCCCAGTAATGAATTACAAGTGTGTCCAACCATAGCCTTATCACTTCTTTAATGGGCTAACCAAGCTTTAATGACAGGAAATGCTTCAAAGATCGCCTATTTATGCCTTTTCATTACAAAGCAACCAATTTTCTTTTATTTAGTTTTAGGTGTCGCTGATCAAAAGGGAAATAAATCACCACATACCTGCCAACAGGACATTAACGTAACTGGTTGTTACTTGGTATAAAACATGGGGAAAAAACCCTGACCTTTTGGGTTTTTTTTTAAACTACATAATCTGTTTCAATTCCAATTATGGCTTGCAGCGCCCACATTTGAATTTTCCTTTTGTACTTGTCATTATTATAATCACTGTAGTTTTCCTTGATGATCATTTTTAGGAATTAGGTCATGATGAAATTAAAATAAAAAATCTTAATGAGTTAATGATAGATCTCAAGTGGTCTGCTTTTCATCTTGATTGTGTTTGTTCATTAAGGTATGTAGTATAATTATGAGCTGATATAAATCTATGTAGTAATTTTGATGTCCTTCTCCGTCACCTATTGGACATAAAAATTGCCATACTTTTAGGTCCACGTTTAAACTATAATCAATTTGTGATTTACCTGAAGAAATTTAACTTCCAGCTGCCTCATGTATATATCTCTGACCCTGGAGTTTGGTTTGTTTAGTTTAACATCCTTCTAACAGCTAGGGTCATGTAAAAAAAATTGCCAGGTTTAGATGAAGGGAAGAAAAATCACTGACCTGCGGTCAGTACCTGTCAACTTCCCAACATGAGATTTGAACTCGCCACCCAGTAGTGGAGGGCTTGTGGTAATACGTTGGGACATCTTAACCACTCACCCACTGCAGCCCCATCCTTAACCCACAGTGTTACAGAGTTAGAGGTGACACAGCCCCATCCTTAACCCACAGTGTTACAGAGTTAGAGGTGACACAGCCCCATCCTTAACCCACGGTGTTACAGAGTTAGAGGTGACACAGCCCCATCCTTAACCCACAGTGTTACAGAGTTAGAGGTGACACAGCCCCATCCTTAACCCACAGTGTTACAGAGTTAGAGGTGACACAGCCCCATCCTTAACCCACAGTGTTACAGAGTTAGAGGTGACACAGCCCCATCCTTAACCCACAGTGTTACAGAGTTAGAGGTGACACAGCCCCATCCTTAACCCACAGTGTTACAGAGTTAGAGGTGACACAGCCCCATCCTTAACCCACAGTGTTACAGAGTTAGAGGTGACACAGCCCCATCCTTAACCCACAGTGTTACAGAGTTAGTGGTGACACAGCCCCATCCTCAACCCACAGTGTTACAGAGTTAGTGGTGACACAGCCCCATCCTCAACCCACAGTGTTACAGAGTTAGAGGTGACACAGCCCCATCCTCAACCCACAGTGTTACAGAGTTAGAGGTGACACAGCCCCATCCTGAACCCACAGTGTTACAGAGTTAGAGGTGACACAGCCCCATCCTTAACCCACAGTGTTACAGAGTTAGAGGTGACACAGCCCCATCCTTAACCCACGGTGTTACAGAGTTAGAGGTGACACAGCCCCATCCTTAACCCACGGTGTTACAGAGTTAGAGGTGACACAGCCCCATCCTTAACCCACGGTGTTACAGAGTTAGAGGTGACACAGCCCCATCCTTAACCCACGGTGTTACAGAGTTAGAGGTGACACAGCCCCATCCTTAACCCACAGTGTTACAGAGTTAGAGGTGACACAGCCCCATCCTTAACCCACAGTGTTACAGAGTTAGAGGTGACACAGCCCCATCCTTAACCCACAGTGTTACAGAGTTAGAGGTGACACAGCCCCATCCTTAACCCACAGTGTTACAGAGTTAGAGGTGACACAGCCCCATCCTTAACCCACAGTGTTACAGAGTTAGAGGTGACACAGCCCCATCCTTAACCCACAGTGTTACAGAGTTAGAGGTGACACAGCCCCATCCTTAACCCACAGTGTTACAGAGTTAGAGGTGACACAGCCCCATCCTTAACCCACAGTGTTACAGAGTTAGAGGTGACACAGCCCCATCCTTAACCCACAGTGTTACAGAGTTAGAGGTGACACAGCCCCATCCTTAACCCACAGTGTTACAGAGTTAGAGGTGACACAGCCCCATCCTTAACCCACAGTGTTACAGAGTTAGAGGTGACACAGCCCCATCCTTAACCCACAGTGTTACAGAGTTAGAGGTGACATAATAAGTATCACCTGATCACCATTACCCAATATTACCCACCATTACCCAATATTACCCACCATTACCCAATATTACCCACCATTGCCAACATTTAGGAAACATTCATGTATGATTAATGCTAGTTAAAAAGATTGAGTCATGATTAATGCTAGTTAAAAAGAGTTAATAGAGAAATGTCTATTATTTCAGTGACTAGGTCAAGTCTATACAATTAGAATTGTTGTAACTGAGTGATCAGATCTGAAGCAGATAGATAAATTATATGTAATTACCTGTTTCTGTATGCGGGATTGATTTTAAGTTTACATGTTTCTATGTGGGGATTAATTTGGGCTGTGAATTTTTCAGGGATATTTTTTTTTCAAATAAAGCTATCAGTTAATCTGTATATTTAAAGTTACTACATCAAAGTAAATTTTACATACTGAATAACGTAATTATTACTTATAAAAGGAATGAACTCACTCCTAAACTAAAAAGTAAATAATGTGCTGCAGTTCTAAAATGAAATAATGTATAGTAGGATTACATACAGTATTAAAGGTTTAACTGATTGACAGGTAAATATCTGCCTGTGGTTTCTGTGTGTCCCCACCTTAGCAGACCTGAGACATACTTAAGGCTTACCTACACCAAACCCATTATAACCACAGCAGTCTTTAGAAACGTAGACAGACATTTACATACCTCTAATGGTCCTCATCCACTACCAAAGTCATTATGGGGACTATGTTATAATCTATATCATTTAATTGTTTAAGATAAGCTCTTTGCAATTTTTCATCAGAAATTTAAAAGTTCAAGCAAGTAATTGTGATTATGTGTACCAATGAAGTACAGAAGTGAGTAGATCTGACCAAACAAAAATTGTTTGACACTTTTGATTACTTGGACTAGATATAAGGTCTGTTTTAGTTATATCAACAGGTTCAAAATGAGTTTATAATCCACTTTTATAAGAGTTGGTGTAACAGCATATTAATCATTTGGTGTAGTTAGGAATGCACTGTATGGCCTGTCATCGTCTGAGGAATGCACTGTACGGCCTGTCATCGTCTGAGGAATGCACTGTACGGCCTGTCATCGTCTGAGGAATGCACTGTACGGCCTGTCATCGTCTGAGGAATGCACTGTACGGCCTGTCATCGTCTGAGGAATGCACTGTACGGCCTGTCATCGTCTGAGGAATGCACTGTACGGCCTGTCATCGTCTGAGGAATGCACTGTACGGCCTGTCATCGTCTGAGGAATGCACTGTACGGCCTGTCATCGTCTGAGGAATGCACTGTACGGCCTGTCATCGTCTGAGGAATGCACTGTACGGCCTGTCATCGTCTGAGGAATGCACTGTACGGCCTGTCATCGTCTGAGGAATGCACTGTACGGCCTGTCATCGTCTGAGGAATGCACTGTACGGCCTGTCATCGTCTGAGGAATGCACTGTACGGCCTGTCATCGTCTGAGGAATGCACTGTACGGCCTGTCATCGTCTGAGGAATGCACTGTACGGCCTGTCATCGTCTGAGGAATGCACTGTACGGCCTGTCATCGTCTGAGGAATGCACTGTACGGCCTGTCATCGTCTGAGGAATGCACTGTACGGCCTGTCATCGTCTGAGGAATGCACTGTACGGCCTGTCATCGTCTGAGGAATGCACTGTACGGCCTGTCATCGTCTGAGGAATGCAGTGTACGGCCTGTCATCGTCTGAGGAATGCACTGTACGGCCTGTCATCGTCTGAGGAATGCACTGTACAGCCTGTCATCGTCTGAGGAATGCACTGTACAGCCTGTCATCGTCTGAGGAATGCACTGTACGGCCTGTCATCGTCTGAGGAATGCACTGTACGGCCTGTCATCGTCTGAGGAATGCACTGTACGGCCTGTCATCGTCTGAGGAATGCACTGTACGGCCTGTCATCGTCTGAGGAATGCACTGTACGGCCTGTCATCGTCTGAGGTATGCACTGTACAGCCTGTCATCGTCTGAGGAATGCACTGTACGGCCTGTCATCGTCTGAGGAATGCACTGTACAGCCTGTCATCGTCTGAGGAATGCACTGTACAGCCTGTCATCGTCTGAGGAATGCACTGTACGGCCTGTCATCGTCTGAGGAATGCACTGTACGGCCTGTCATCGTCTGAGGAATGCACTGTACGGCCTGTCATCGTCTGAGGAATGCACTGTACGGCCTGTCATCGTCTGAGGAATGCACTGTACGGCCTGTCATCGTCTGAGGAATGCACTGTACGGCCTGTCATCGTCTGAGGAATGCACTGTACGGCCTGTCATCGTCTGAGGAATGCAGTGTACGGCCTGTCATCGTCTGAGGAATGCAGTGTACGGCCTGTCATCGTCTGAGGAATGCAGTGTACGGCCTGTCATCGTCTGAGGAATGCACTGTACGGCCTGTCATCGTCTGAGGAATGCAGTGTACGGCCTGTCATCGTCTGCCAACCACTGCCTTGTCCCAGCATACGTTTGTCTAATTAACATGGTGAATTTGTGAATGGTTTTCATTCACATCTCCTATGGATTTATCATATAATTTCCTCTCAAGAGATAGAACTAAATTCTCAGTACATATGAACTGGTTCAAATGTCATTACTGTTTTAATGAGGATTACCTCCCCTTAGACCAAACCACACAGCCCCTCCTGTTTGTGATTTGTGGAATATAGTTATGGTATGAAATGTGAAATGACTTGGAAAGTTTTTTAATTGATTTCCTAAAAAAAACGTTTGTCCTCTGATGAACATATGATAGAAAATACAGTTTAAAAATTCACACCTGGAGTATTTTAGACATGTTAGAAATTGACACCTGGAGTATTTTAGACATGTTAGAAAAGATCAATTTCGTTATCGTCAGTATTTCGTTTAAAACCAGTCGCATATAATAAACTTGACTTGAGCAGAGGTATAAATAACATGAACTTAAAGACAGTAAATAAGACGAGGAAAGCTAAGGGACTTGTGGTGATGTTTAAATCAATTTAGCCTGAGTGCTCATCAGTGTATCAATATTTCAGGTCATGTTTTTATTTAGTATGAATGTGGGTTTAATTATTAACTCTCTCACCAGGCAACACTGCAATCTTTATGTAGTCCACTGATAAAGGATCTGTTTTTCCTTGTTTTTATCGGGTGTGTGTTATCAGAGGCCCAGAAGATGCTAGTTTTCCCTCAGTATGGGTCGAATACCTTTAAATGGTTTTTACAAAAATGGTCTATCTAGAAGTACTAATCTTTTAGTTGGTTCAATTTGAAAATGACACAAACATCTTTTCTGTTTCACTGACACCTTTAGTGTACAGCAATGCAATTTAAGAATTGATTGTTTGTGGGTTTTTTTTCATTCTTTGCTTTCCGACACAGCTACAGCTATCTACACTGTAATGTCTTCTGGATCTCTCGGATATTACCCTTGGAGCTGCTGTTTCCATGCCTTTATGATTCACCGTCACATCTCTGACACTCCTATTATCTCAGTCTCACAAGTTAACATAGTAAACAAAAGTACATCTTCCTGTCACTTTTATTATTTCAGTCTCACAAGTTAACATGAAAAGATTATTCAGTTCACAAGTTAACATGAACAAAAGTACATCTTCCTGTCACTTCTATTATCTCAGTCTCACAAGTTAACATGAACAAAAGTACATCTTCCTGTCACTTCTATTATCTCAGTCTCACAAGTTAACATGAACAAAAGTACATCTTCCTGTCACTTCTATTATCTCAGTCTCACAAGTTAACATGAACAAAAGTACATCTTCCTGTCACTTCTATTATCTCAGTCTCACAAGTTAACATGAACAAAAGTACATCTTCCTGTCACTTCTATTATCTCAGTCTCACAAGTTAACATGAACAAAAGTACATCTTCCTGTCACTTCTATTATCTCAGTCTCACAAGTTAACATGAACAAAAGTACATCTTCCTGTCACTTCTATTATCTCAGTCTCACAAGTTAACATGAACAAAAGTACATCTTCCTGTCACTTCTATTATCTCCAGTCTCACAAGTCATCAAAAGTACTCTTCCTGTCACTTCTATTATCTCAGTCTCACAAGTTAACATGAACAAAAGTACATCTTCCTGTCACTTCTATTATCTCAGTCTCACAAGTTAACATGAACAAAAGTACATCTTCCTGTCACTTCTATTATCTCAGTCTCACAAGTTAACATGAACAAAAGTACATCTTCCTGTCACTTCTATTATCTCAGTCTCACAAAGTTAACATTAAACAAAAGTACATCTTCCTGACACTTCTATTATCTCAGTCTCACAAGTTAACATGAACAAAAGTACATCTTCCTGTCACTTTTATTATCTCAGTCTCACAAGTTAACATGAACAAAAGTACATCTTCCTGTCACTTCTATTATCTCAGTCTCACAAGTTAACATGAACAAAAGTACATCTTCCTGTCACTTCTATTATCTCAGTCTCACAAGTTAACATGAACAAAAGTACATCTTCCTGTCACTTCTATTATCTCAGTCTCACAAGTTAACATGAACAAAAGTACATCTTCCTGTCACTTCTATTATCTCAGTCTCACAAGTTAACATGAACAAAAGTACATCTTCCTGTCACTTCTATTATTCAGTCTCACAAGTTAACATGAACAAAAGTACATCTTCCTGTCACTTCTATTATCTCAGTCTCACAGTCACATAACAAAGTACATCTTCTGTCACTTATTATCTAATAACATGAACAAAAGTACATCTTCCTGTCACTTCTATTATCTCAGTCTCACAAGTTAACATGAACAAAAGTACATCTTCCTGTCACTTTTATTATCTCAGTCTCACAAGTTAACATGAACAAAAGTACATCTTCCTGTCACTTTATATTCTAAATTTATCTCAGTCTCACAAGTTAACATGAACAAAGTACATCTTCCTGTCACTTCTATTATCTCAGTCTCACAAGTTAACATGAACAAAAGTACATCTTCCTGTCACTTCTATTATTTCAGTCTCACACAAGTTAACATGAACAAAAGTACATCTTCCTGTCACTTCTATTATCTCAGTCTCACAAGTTAACATGAACAAAAGTACATCTTCCTGTCACTTCTATTATCTCAGTCTCACAAGTTAACATGAACAAAAGTACATCTTCCTGTCACTTCTATTATCTCAGTCTCACAAGTTAACATGAACAAAAGTACATCTTCCTGTCACTTCTATTATCTCAGTCTCACAAGTTAACATGAACAAAAGTACATCTTCCTGTCACTTCTATTATCTCAGTCTCACAAGTTAACATGAACAAAAGTACATCTTCCTGTCACTTCTATTATCTCAGTCTCACAAGTTAACATAGTAAACAAAAGTACATCTTCCTGTCACTTTTATTATTTCAGTCTCACAAGTTAACATGAACAAAAGTACATCTTCCTGTCACTTCTATTATCTCAGTCTCACAAGTTAACATGAACAAAAGTACATCTTCCTGTCACTTCTATTATCTCAGTCTCACAAGTTAACATGAACAAAAGTACATCTTCCTGTCACTTCTATTATCTCAGTCTCACAAGTTAACATGAACAAAAGTACATCTTCCTGTCACTTCTATTATCTCAGTCTCACAAGTTAACATGAACAAAAGTACATCTTCCTGTCACTTCTATTATCTCAGTCTCACAAGTTAACATAGTAAACAAAAGTACATCTTCCTGACACTTCTATTATCTCAGTCTCACAAGGTAACATGAACAAAAGTACATCTTCCTGGCACTCTAAATATCTCAGTCTTACAAGTTAAAATGAACAAAAGTACATGGACAACTGGTCATGTGTCTCTCTGTTAGTGTCCTTGACAACTGGTCATGTGTCTCTCTGTAAGTGTCCTTGACGACTGGTCATGTGTCTCTCTGCTAGTGTCCTTGACAACTGGTCATGTGTCTCTCTGTAAGTGTCCTTGACAACTGGTCATGTGTCTCTCTGCTAGTGTCCTTGACAACTAACGGTGTCTCTCTGTTAGTGTCCTTGACAACTAGTCAAGTGTCCCCCTGTTAGTGTCGTTGACAACTGGTCATGTGTCTCTCTGTTAGTGTCGTTGACAACTGGTCATGTGTCTCTCTGCTAGTGTCCTTGACAACTGGTCATGTGTCTCTCTGTTAGTGTCCTTGACAACTGGTCATGTGTCTCTCTGTTAGTGTCCTTGACAACTGGTCATGTGTCTCTCTGCTAGTGTCCTTGACAATTGGTCATGTGTCTCTCTGTTAGTGTCCTTGACAACTGGTCATGTGTCTCTCTGTTAGTGTCCTTGACAACTGGTCATGTGTCTCCCTGTTAGTGTCCTTGACAACTGGTCATGTGTCTCTCTCTTAGTGTCCTTGACAACTGGTCATGTGTCTCCCTGTTAGTGTCCTTGACAACTGGTCGTGTGTCTCTCTCTTAGTGTCCTTGACAACTGGTCATGTGTCTCTCTGTTAGTGTCCTTGACAACTGGTCATGTGTCTCTCTCTTAGTGTCCTTGACAACTGGTCATGTGTCTCCCTGTTAGTGTCCTTGACAACTGGTCATGTGTCTCTCTGTTAGTGTCCTTGACAACTGGTCATGTGTCTCCCTGTTAGTGTCCTTGACAACTGGTCATATGTCTCTGTTAATCTCCTTGACAACTGGTCATGTGTCTCTGTTAATCTCCTTGACAACTGGGCATGTGTCACTCTGTCAGCTTTCCTGTTTATCATTATGATTTTCCTTTCTATTATATAAGATATATCTCCTTTTGACTTGTACTCTGCCAATCCGGTATACATCAGGAAGTTTCCATAAAAGACGACATGACACACATCTCCTGGTATGACACATGTCTTTGATACTATCATTAATACCTAAATGAACTGGTCACTTCATTGTGCTGCTGGTATATAAGCTACAATATTGTTGTGGGGCGTTTTGTGTAAACATTCATTACATAGTCATATATTACTATATGATGTTATTTTGAGCAAACCATGTTGTACATGCTGATAATAATCAATATTGTTGCTTTTCACAAATTATTGATATAAATCAGCTAGTACGAAGGTTAGATAATTATCGTTTCTTGTGGAGAACTGCACGTCTAGATAAACCTTTGTAATATATCAAGAGGATATAAAAGCATGTGAATAGCATTTCATTGGCATTTATTTACAGTTTCTAATAAATCATGTTCCACTAAAGTTCCATTTATATGCAAAGTAAAAAGTGTTGGTTTTGCTGGGGAGGCCTTGGTATGTTGTATTATGGTTAGGTTGTAGGGTAGCAAAGGACAAATCACTACTGTGTGTCGTCTGTAGTAGCTGACAACATGTATACAACCGACTGATTAAACTTTTACCACGCGACAATAGACGTCTATAGTATTTACATGAGGTGTACTCCAGTGCTAAGAGGTAGGGACTTGACTACAAACAGGCCATGATTTACAGAGTTACAAAAAATTTTCTCTCCATGTTTCCTCCTGTGATTTACAGAGTTACAAAAAATCTCCTCTTCATGTTAACCTCCTATGATTTACAGAGTTACAAAAAATCTCTTCTCCATTTTAACCTCCCATGATTTACAGAGTTACAAAAAATCTCCACTTCATGTTAACCTCCTATGATTTACAGAGTTACAAAAAATCTCCTTTCCATGTTAACCTCCTACGATTTACAGATTTATAAAAAATCTCCTCTCCATGTTAACCTCCTGTGATTAACAGATTTACAAAAAATCTCCTTTCCATGTTAACCTTCTGTGATTTACAGCGTTACAAAAAATCTCTCTATGTTAACCTCCTATGATTTTCAGAGTTACCAAAAATCTCTTCTCCATGTTAACCTCCTGTGATTTACAGAGTTACAAAAAATCTCTTCTCCATGTTAACCTCCCATGATTTACAGAGTTACAAAAAATCTCTCTATGTTAACCTCCTATGATTTTCAGAGTTACCAAAAATCTCTTCTCCATGTTAACCTCCCATGATTTACAGAGTTACAAAAATCTCCTCTCCATGTTAACCTCCCATGATTTACAGAGTTACAAAAAATCTCCTCTCCATGTTAACCTCCTATGATTTACAGCGTTACAAAAAATCTCTTCTCCATGTTAACCTCCTACGATTTACAGAGGTACAAAAAATCTCCTCTTCATGTTAACCTCCTATGATTTACAGAGTTACAAAAAATCTCTCTATGTTAACCTCCTGTGATTTACAGAGGTACAAAAAATCTCCTCTTCATGTTAACCTCCTGTGATTTACAGAGTTACAAAAAATCTCTCTATGTTAACCTCCTATGATTTACAGAGTTACAAAAAATCTCTCTATGTTAACCTCCTGTGATTTACAGAGGTACAAAAAATCTCCTCTTCATGTTAAACTCCTATGATTTACAGAGTTACAAAAAATCTCTCTATGTTAACCTCCTGTGATTTACAGAGGTACAAAAAATCTCCACTTCATGTTAACCTCCTATGATTTACAGAGTAAAAAAAAAAACCACTCCATGTTAACCTCCCATGATTTACAGAGTAAAAAAAATCTCTTCTCCATGTAAACCTCCCATGATTTACAGAGTTACAAAAAATCTCTTCTCCATGTTAACCTCCCATGATTTACAGAGTTACAAAAAATCTCTCTATGTTAACCTCCTATGATTTTCAGAGTTACCAAAAATCTCTTCTCCATGTTAACCTCCCATGATTTACAGAGTTACAAAAAATCTCCTTTCCATGTTAACCTCCCATGATTTACAGAGTAAAAAAAATCTCCTCTCCATGTTAACCTCCCATGATTTACAGAGTTACAAAAAATCTCTTCTCCATGTTAACCTCCCATGATTTACAGAGTTACAAAAAATCTCTTCTCCATGTTAACCTCCATGATTTACAGAGTTACAAAAAATCTCTCTCTATGTTAACCTCCTATGATTTTAGAGTTACAAAAAATCTCTCTATGTTTACCTCCTATGATTTTCAGAGTTACCAAAAAATCTTCTCCATTTTAACCTCCTATGATTTTCAGAGTTACAAAAAAACTCCACTTCCATGTTAACCTCCTATGATTTACAGAGTTACAAAAAATCTCCTTTCCATGTTAACCTCCTGTGATTTACAGATTTACAAAAAATCTCCTTTCCATGTTAACCTTCTGTGATTTACAGAGTTACAAAAAATCTCTCTATGTTAACCTCCTATGATTTTCAGAGTTACCAAAAATCTCTTCTCCATGTTAACCTCCTGTATGATTTACAGAGTTACAAAAAATCTCTCTCCATGTTAACCTCCTATGATTTACAGAGTTACAAAAAATCTCTTCTCCATGTTAACCTCCCATGATTTACAGAGTTACAAAAAATCTCCTCTCCATGTTAACCTCCCATGATTTACAGAGTTACAAAAAATCTCTCTCCATGTTAACCTCCTATGATTTACAGAGTTACAAAAAATCTCTCTCCATGTTAACCTCCTATGATTTACAGAGTTACAAAAAATCTCCTCTTCATGTTAACCTCCTATGATTTACAGAGTTACAAAAAATCTCTCTCTCCATGTTAACCTCCTATGATTTACAGAGTTACAAAAAATCTCCTCTCCCATGTTAACCTCCCATGATTTACAGAGTTACAAAAAATCTCCTCTCCATGTTAACCTCCCATGATTTACAGAGTTACAAAAAAATCTCTCTCTCCATGTTAACCTCCTATGATTTACAGAGTTACAAAAAATCTCTCTCTCCATGTTAACCTCCTATGATTTACAGAGTTACAAAAAATCTCCTCTATGTTAACCTCCTATGATTTTCAGAGTTACCAAAAATCTCTTCTCCATGTTAACCTCCCATGATTTACAGAGTTACAAAAATCTCACTTATGTTAACCTCCTATGATTTACAGAGTACCTCCCTCATGTGATTTACAGAGTAAAAAAAATCTCTTCTCCATGTTAACCTCCCATGATTTACAGAGTTACAAAAAATCTCTTCTCCATGTTAACCTCCCATGATTTACAGAGTTACAAAAAATCTCTCTCATGTTAACCTCCCATGATTTACAGAGTTACAAAAAATCTCTTCTCCATGTTAACCTCCCATGATTTACAGAGTTACAAAAAATCTCCTTTCCATGTTAACCTCCTGTGATTTACAGAGTTAAAAAAAAACCACTCCATGTTAACCTCCCATGATTTACAGAGTAAAAAAAATCTCCTCTCCATGTTAACCTCCTATGATTTACAGAGTAAAAAAAAACCCACTCCATGTTAACCTCCCATGATTTACAGAGTTACAAAAAATCTCTTCTCCATTTTAACCTCCTATGATTTACAGCGTTACAAAAAATCTCCTTTCCATGTTAACCTCCTACGATTTACAGATTTATAAAAAATCTCCTCTCCATGTTAACCTCCTGTGATTTACAGATTTACAAAAAATCTCCTTTCCATGTTAACCTTCTGTGATTTACAGCGTTACAAAAAATCTCTCTATGTTAACCTCCTATGATTTTCAGAGTTACCAAAAATCTCTTCTCCATGTTAACCTCCTGTGATTTACAGAGTTACAAAAAATCTCTTCTCCATGTTAACCTCCCATGATTTACAGAGTTACAAAAAATCTCTCTATGTTAACCTCCTATGATTTTCAGAGTTACCAAAAATCTCTTCTCCATGTTAACCTCCCATGATTTACAGAGTTACAAAAATCTCTCTCTCCATGTTAACCTCCCATGATTTACAGAGTTACAAAAAATCTCCTCTCCATGTTAACCTCCTATGATTTACAGAGTTACAAAAAATCTCTTCTCTCATGTTAACCTCCTACGATTTACAGAGGTACAAAAAATCTCCTCTTCATGTTAACCTCCTATGATTTACAGAGTTACAAAAAATCTCTCTATGTTAACCTCCTGTGATTTACAGAGGTACAAAAAATCTCCTCTTCATGTTAACCTCCTGTGATTTACAGAGTTACAAAAAATCTCTCTATGTTAACCTCCTATGATTTACAGAGTTACAAAAAATCTCTCTATGTTAACCTCCTATGATTTACAGAGTTACAAAAAACCTCTCTATGTTAACCTCCTGTGATTTACAGAGGTACAAAAAATCTCCACTTCATGTTAACCTCCTATGATTTACAGAGTAAAAAAAAAAACCACTCCATGTTAACCTCCCATGATTTACAGAGTAAAAAAAATCTCTTCTCCATGTAAACCTCCTATGATTTACAGAGTTACAAAAAATCTCTTCTCCATGTTAACCTCCCATGATTTACAGAGTTACAAAAAATCTCTCTATGTTAACCTCCTATGATTTTCAGAGTTACAAAAAATCTCTTCTCCATGTTAACCTCCCATGATTTACAGAGTTACCAAAAATCTCTTCTCCATGTTAACCTCCCATGATTTACAGAGTTACAAAAAATCTCCTCTCCATGTTAACCTCCTATGATTTACAGAGTTACAAAAAATCTCCTCTCCATGTTAACCTCCTATGATTTACAGAGTTACAAAAAATCTCTTCTCCATGTTAACCTCCCATGATTTACAGAGTTACAAAAAATCTCCTCTCCATGTTAACCTCCTGTGATTTACAGAGTTAAAAAAAAAAAACCACTCCATGTTAACCTCCTATGATTTACAGAGTTACAAAAAATCTCCTCTCCATGTTAACCTCCTATGATTTACAGAGTTACAAAAAAATCTCTTCTCATGTTAACCTCCTATGATTTACAGAGTTACAAAAAATCTCCTTTCCATGTTAACCTCCTATGATTAAATTAAAAAAATCTCTCATGTTAACCTCCTGTGATTTACAGAGTTACAAAAAATCTCTTCTCCATGTTAACCTCCTATGATTTACAGAGTTACAAAAAAATCTTCTCTATGTTAACCTCCTATGATTTTCAGAGTTACCAAAAATCTCTTCTCCATGTTAACCTCCTATGATTTTACAGAGTTACCAAAAATCTCTTCTCCATGTTAACCTCCTATGATTTACAGAGTTACAAAAAATCTCTCTCTCCATGTTAACCTCCCATGATTTACAGAGTTACAAAAAATCTCTCTCCATGTTAACCTCCTATGATTTACAGAGTTACAAAAAATCTCTTCTCCATGTTAACCTCCTATGATTTACAGAGTTACAAAAAATCTCTCTTCATGTTAACCTCCTATGATTTACAGAGTTACAAAAAATCTCTCTCTCATGTTAACCTCCTATGATTTACAGAGTTACAAAAAATCTCTCTCCATGTTAACCTCCCATGATTTACAGAGTTACAAAAAATCTCCTCTCCATGTTAACCTCCCATGATTTACAGAGTTACAAAAAATCTCCTCTCCATGTTAACCTCCTATGATTTACAGAGTTACAAAAAATCTCCTCTTCATGTTAACCTCCTATGATTTACAGAGTTACAAAAAACACTCTATGTTATCTGTGATTTACAGAGTACAAAAAATCCCTTCATGTTAACCTCCTTGATTTACAGAGTACAAAAAAAACCACTCCATGTTAACCTCCCATGATTTACAGAGTTACAAAAAATCTCTTCTCCATGTTAACCTCCCATGATTTACAGAGTTACAAAAAATCTCCTCTCCATGTTAACCTCCCATGATTTACAGAGTTACAAAAAATCTCTTCTCCATGTTAACCTCCTATGATTTACAGAGTTACAAAAAATCTCTTCTCCATGTTAACCTCCCATGATTTACAGAGTTACAAAAAATCTCCTTTCCATGTTAACTTCCTGTGATTTACAGAGTAAAAAAAAAAAACCACTCCATGTTAACCTCCCATGATTTACAGAGTAAAAAAAATCTCCTCTCCATGTTAACCTCCTATGATTTACAGAGTAAAAAAAAACCTCACTCCATGTTAACCTCCCATGATTTACAGAGTTACAAAAAATCTCTTCTCCATTTTAACCTCCTATGATTTACAGCGTTACAAAAAATCTCCTCTCCATGTTAACCTCCTATGATTTACAGAGTTACAAAAAATCTCTCTATGTTAACCTCCTGTGATTTACAGAGGTACAAAAAATCTCCACTTCATGTTAACCTCCTATGATTTACAGAGTTAAAAAAAAAAACCACTCCATGTTAACCTCCTATGATTTACAGAGTTAAAAAAAAAAAACTCTCTATGTTAACCTCCTGTGATTTACAGAGGTACAAAAAATCTCCTCTCCATGTTAACCTCCCATGATTTACAGAGTAAAAAAAATCTCCTCTCCATGTTAACCTCCTATGATTTACAGCGTTACAAAAAATCTCTTCTCCATTTTAACCTCCTGTGATTTACAGAGTTACAAAAAATCTCCTCTCGTTAACCTCCTATGATTTACAGAGTTACAAAAAATCTCTTCTCCATGTTAACCTCCCATGATTTACAGAGTTACAAAAAATCTCCTCTTCATGTTAACCTCCTACGATTTACAGAGTTACAAAAAATCTCCTCTTCATGTTAACCTCCTACGATTTACAGAGTTACAAAAAATCTCTTCTCCATTTTAACCTCCCATGATTTACAGAGCTACAAAAAATCTCCTCTTCATGTTAACCTCCTACGATTTACAGAGTTACAAAAAATCTCTTCTCCATTTTAACCTCCTGTGATTTACAGAGTTACAAAAAATCTCCTCTTCATGTTAACCTCCTATGATTTACAGAGTTACAAAAAATCTCTTCTCCATTTTAACCTCCCATGATTTACAGAGTTACAAAAAATCTCCTCTTCATGTTAACCTCCTACGATTTACAGAGTTACAAAAAATCTCTTCTCCATGTTAATCTCCTGTGATTTACAGAGTTACAAAAAATCTCCTCTCCATGTTAACATCAGCATTAGACACCTTTTATCCATGTACTGTTGTCATGTTAAACATATTTTATAATAATATGATTATGAGAACTTTCAAGGCTAAATATAACAATATGTGTAAAAAAAAAAACCAACATCAATATGAAATAAGTTTATGTTTGAATCTCCTCTTTATAAACAGACATTATCGGTAACTATGTATACATATATAGACTCACTCATAATTTACTTAATCTATGTAATTTAAATTTCTTCCTCTCTTTGAAAGAAGGAAATCAGTTAAGTTTTGATCTCTATATAGTTCTACAAGTTTTCATGTTAATTCTGATTCAGGTGTCACCCAGTTGTTGATGTATTGTTAACCTTCACTGTAAGTTATTTGAGATTTGACCGATATTCAAGTTTAGATATTCTACATTTGAATAAAGCAGCAATATCTCAGAACTTTGGTAGTATTTAGTTTTTATACTCTGATGATCAAGGATTATGTGTGGGTATTTTGTTCATGTTTAAAAGTCAGACGATATATAAACGAAATCCAATTATATTTCAATTGAAACTAACTGATTATTTAAGATGACTGAATAACATTAATTATTTATACATTTTTTATGGAATCCAATTATGATTCCAAGATTTAATGACCTAGCATTTCGGTGCCAGTGTGTGATCATCATTAATCTGACCTTCAGTTTATTTAATCGGCCAGATCTAGGGGAGATAATTAGGTATACTGTGGGTAGATGGTCTTTATATGGAGGTGGTCGTTAAGTCATGTTTTACTGTATGTATACTGTGGGTAGATGGTCTTTATATGGAGGTGGTCGTTAAGTCATGTTTTACTGTATGTATACTGTGGGTAGGTGGTCTTTATATGGAGGTGGTCGTTAAGTCAGGTTTTACTGTATGTATACTGTAGGTAGGTGGTCTTTATATGGAGGTGGTCACTAAGTCAGGTTTGATTGTATGTATACTGTGGGTAAGTGGTCTTTATATGGAGGTGGTCGTTAAGTCAGGTTTTACTGTATGTATACTGTGGGTAGGTGGCCTTTATATGGAGGTGGTCATTAAGTCAGGTTTTACTGTATGTATACTGTGGGTAGGTGGTCTTTATATGGAGGTGGTCATTAAGTCAGGTTTTACTGTATGTATACTGTGGGTAAGTGGTCTTTATATGGAGGTGGTCATTAAGTCAGGTTTGATTGTATGTATACTGTGGGTAAGTGGTCTTTATATGGAGGTGGTCATTAAGTCAGGTTTGATTGTATGTATACTGTGGGTAAGTGGTCTTTATATGGAGGTGGTCATTAAGTCAGGTTTTACTGTATGTATACTGTGGGTAGGTGGTCTTTATATGGAGGTGGTCATTAAGTCAGGTTTTACTGTATGTATACTGTGGGTAGATGGTCTTTATATGGAGGTGGTCATTAAGTCATGTTTTACTGTATGTATACTGTGGGTAGGTGCTCTTTATATGGAGGTGGTCGTTAAGTCAGGTTTTACTGTATGTATACTGTGGGTAAGTAGTCATTATATGGAGGTGGTCATTAAGTCAGGTTTTACTGTATGTATACTGTGGGTAGGTGGTCTTTATATGGAGGTGGTCGTTAAGTCAGGTTTTACTGTATGTATACTGTGGGTAAGTGGTCATTATATGGAGGTGGTCGTTAAGTCAGGTTTTACTGTATGTATACTGTGGGTAGGTGGTCTTTATATGGAGGTGGTCATTAAGTCAGGTTTTACTGTATGTATACTGTGGGTAAGTGGTCTTTATATGGAGGTGGTCGTTAAGTCAGGTTTTACTGTATGTATACTGTTGGTAAGTGGTCTTTATATGGAGGTGGTCATTAAGTCAGGTTTTACTGTATGTATACTGTGGGTAAGTGGTCTTTATATGGAGGTGGTCGTTAAGTCATGTTTTACTGTATGTATACTGTGGGTAAGTGGTCATTATATGGAGGTGGTCGTTAAGTCAGGTTTTACTGTATGTATACTGTGGGTAGGTGGTCTTTATATGGAGGTGGTCATTAAGTCAGGTTTTACTGTATGTATACTGTGGGTAGGTGGTCTTTATATGGAGGTGGTCGTTAAGTCAGGTTTTACTGTATGTATACTGTGGGTAAGTGGTCATTATATGGTAGTGGTCGTTAAGTCAGGTATGATTGTATGTATGCTGTGGGTAGGTGAACTCTGCTTCTTCACCAAAACGTTCCATGTCCTTGAAGATCCCTACAATTGTTCTTGGTTAGACGGGCTTGACGTAACTTGTTCTCCATTCCTCATTTCATTTCCGAATGTGTAAATCTAATGTCTGGTAATAAAATGAAACAAATTTCCTAGAAAAGGCTGCCGTAGTTGTGTTATTCGATCTGCCACACAAGAAAAGTTATGGTCTTCATTTACTGGTGTAGCTCACATCCCGACACTGGTGGAGGCGATATTTATAGAGCTCACTGATACAACATTCCTCTGTTTCAATTGAATTTTAGATGTAGAGAAGTGTTGTATATAGAAATTGTTGTTTTCTTGTTAACACAGAACTGTGGTACTGGTTGTGACTAATACAGCTCTAACATCAATTATGACTCTACTCTTTGTTGTAAATGGCTTATTATCTATCATCGTAGGTTTGTGTTGTTATCAGGACATGTACTGCAATATTTATGTTTATTGAATATCAGCTTTATGCTCTCATTCTATGACTTTTATGTCTTATTCAAGATCCTTTGTTGTTTCAAACCACAGAAAATTTATCCAAGAGCCTTCTTTGTTTCAAAACCACAGGAAGCATTAAGCTATCTTTACATAGGGCAATTACTGCCAGTATAGATGCTACAACTTCGCAAACAATCATCATATTGCACAGTAGTGCAATATAAAATGATTTTCTATAAATTTTGACATTATTATATTGCCATAGATGTCATATATGAACATAGTTGAATGCATGCAATACTTAAATTCTGTACACATTTTGGGAAAGTTTGTCAATAAGATAATGACTTAATCCACAAAATGGAACAGATATTTCACAGAGATCAGTTGATGTTCTCCTGTGGCCCTAAATGACCGTGGATGTCAATGGGCTTTTAAATCAAAACATTTTCTTGTCAACATTAGTGACATCATAATGGTCGTGAATTGGACGTCATATCATATAGCCTGAAAGACATCTCTTTGATTATATTTATAATGATTATGAGGTAAAGAAGTAATTCCAACAGTGTTGACAAAAATACTGACAATTTTTCAAGATCTGCCCCTTTATCAAGACCCCCAAAAAAAGAAAAAATTGTTGTGAAAAATGGTCACAAATTTCCACATAAACACAAACAAAAAACACATTTCTAGATAAACTATAGGGACAATAACGATGCATATTGTCAGAATAATTCCCGTGGTTGTTCGCTGTTAGTTGTGATCGCCGAAGAGTTGCATAGTTTATTAAATAAAGAACATATTACGATGGTGTACAGGTTAATTTAACATTATTTACATGAGTAGAGATTGGTGTTACAATGACGCTGGGCGTATCGTACGATATAGTGTATTATATAATGATTGTATTTAGTGGATTTGTTACATAAATGTATTTGCTTTTTGACTGAAGAACATGTTTTAGTCCCAAGATCAATCTTTTACAATAGATTTTTTATATAAGTATTGATGCAATGTTATTGAATGACGTCGCATAACAGATCAGGTTAGCTATTGAAAGTGTGTGTGTGAATGCCTGATAGAAGTGTCAGACACTCACCGTTCAGGAGTATTAAAACTATAGACAGGAGGTTGATACGAACAGACAAAACAACACTGCCATTGTGATGTGTAAAAAGACTGTTGACGTAGGCCTAATCAATTATTGACAACAAGATTGTAGAAGAGATAGAATGATTTACTACTGATGGACTATGGTCAGGGATGGTGGTGAAGTGTTTTACTCAGGGGTGGGGGTTACGTAATGGTGGGGTAATAGTTTGGATGGAATATTTTCTCAGGAGAGGGGTTAGTTAATGGTGGGGTAATGGTTTGGATCAGATATTTTCTCAGGGGAGGGGTTACTTAATGGTGGGGTAATAATTTGGATCAGATAATTCTTAGGGGAGGGGGTTACTTAAAGGCAGGGTTATAGTTTGGATCAGATATTTGCTCAGGGGTGGGGGTTAATACTTAGTGGTGGGGTAATGGTTTGGATCAGATATTTTCTCAGGGGAGGGGTTACTTAATGGTGGGGTAATAGTTTGGATCAGATATTTTCTCAGGGGAGAGGTTACTTAATGGTGGGGTAATAGTTTGGATCAGATATTTTCTCAGAGGAGGGGTTACTTAATGGTGGGGTAATAGTTTGGATCAGATATTTGCTCAGGGGTGGGGGTTAATACTTAGTGGTGGGGTAATGGTTTGGATCAGATATTTTCTCAGGGGAGGGGTTACTTAATGGTGGGGTAATATCAGATATTTTCTCAGGAGTGGGGTTACTTAATGGTGGGTAATATCAGATGTTTTCTCAGGAGTGGGGGTTACTTTAGGATACGTTATCTATCTGAGAACAAGTGTGCCCAGGGTTAGGATAGACAGGGTTGGCCAAGAGAGAATATCCAGTTATCAGAGATATGCCTAGGGTTGGGATAGACATGGGTGAACAAGAGAGAATATCCAGTTATCAGAGACCTGCCCAGGGTTGGGATAGACATGGGTGAACAAGGGAGAATATCCTGGATAGACAGGGGTAACCAAGGAAGAATATCCAGTTATCAGAGATCTGCCCAGGGTTGGGATAGACATGGGTGAACAAGGGAGAATATACAGTTATCAAAGATATGCCTAGGGATGGGATAGACATGGGTGAACAAGGGAGAATATACAGTTATCAGAGATATGCCCAGGGATGGGATAGACATGGGTGGCCAAGGGAGAATATCCTGGATAGACAGGGGTAACCAAGGAAGAATATCCAGTTATCAGAGATCTGCCCAGGGTTGGGATAAACAGGGGTAACCAAGGAAGAATATACAGTTATCAGAGATATGCCCAGGGTTGGGATAGACATGGGTGAACAAGGGAGAATATACAGTTATCAGAGATCTGCCCAGGGATGGGATAGACATGGGTGGCCAAGGGAGAATATACAGTTATCAGAGATCTGCCCAGGGTAGGGATAGACATGGGTGGCCAAGGGAGAATATACAGTTATCAGAGATACGCCCAGGGTTGGGATAGACATGGGTGAACAAGGGAGAATATACAGTTATCAGAGATCTTCCCAGGGATGGGATAGACATGGTTGGCCAAGGGAGAATATACAGTTATCAGAGATCTGCCCAGGGATGGGATAGACATGGGTGGCCAAGGGAGAATATACAGTTAGCAGAGATACGCCCAGGGTTGGGATAGACATGGGTGAACAAGGGAGAATATCCTGGATAGACAGGGGTAACCAAGGAAGAATATCCAGTTATCAGAGATCTGCCCAGGGTTGGGATAAACAGGGGTAACCAAGGAAGAATATCCAGTTATCAGAGATCTGCCCAGGGTTATTGGGATATACAGGGGTAGCCAAGGGAGAATATACAGTTACAGAGATCTGCCAAGGATGGAATAGACAGGGGTGGCCATGGGAGAATATACAGTTATCAGAGACCTGCTCAGGGATGGGATAGACATGGGTGGCCAAGGGAGAATATACAGTTATCAGAGACCTGCCCAGGGATGGGATAGACATGGGTGGCCAAGGGAGAATATCCTGGATAGACAGGGGTAACCAAGGAAGAATATCCAGTTATCAGAGATCTGCCCAGGGTTGGGATATACAGGGGTAGCCAAGGGAGAATATACAGTTATCAGAGATATGCCAATGATGTGAAAGGCAGGGGTAGCCAACCGAGAATATACAGTTATCAGAGATATGCCCAGGGTTTGGATAGACATGGGTGAACAAGAGAGAATATCCAGTTATCAGAGATCTGCCCAGGGTTGGGATAAACAGGGGTAACCAAGGAAGAATATCCAGTTATCAGAGATCTGCCCAGGGTTGTTGGGATATACAGGGGTAGCCAAGGGAGAATATACAGTTATCAGAGATCTGCCAAGGGATGGGATAGACATGGGTGGCCAAGGGAGAATATACAGTTATCGGAGATCTGCCAAGGGATGGGATAGACATGGGTGTCCAAGGGAGAATATACAGTTATCAGAGACCTGCCCAGGATTGGGATAGACATGGGTGAACAAGGGAGAATATACAGTTATCAGAGATATGCCCAGGGTTGGGATAGACATGGGTGAACAAGGGAGAATATCCAGTTATCAGAGACCTGCCCAGGGATGGGATAGACATGGGTGGCCAAGGGAGAATATCCTGGATAGACAGGGGTAACCAAGGAAGAATATCCAGTTATCAGAGACCTGCCCAGGGTTGGGATATACAGGGGTAGCCAAGGGAGAATATACAGTTATCAGAGATCTGCCAAGGGATGGGATAGACATGGGTGGCCAAGGGAGAATATACAGTTATCGGAGATCTGCCCAGGGTTGGGATATACAGGGGTAGCCAAGGGAGAATATACAGTTATCAGAGATATGCCAAAGATGTGAAAGGCAGGGGTAGCCAAGGGAGAATATACAGTTATTAGAGATATGCCCAGGGTTGGGATAGACATGGGTGAACAAGAAAGAATATCCAGTTATCAGAGATCTGCCCAGGGTTGGGATAAACAGGGGTAACCAAGGAAGAATATCCAGTTATCAGAGATCTGCCCAGGGTTGTTGGGATATACAGGGGTAGCCAAGGGAGAATATACAGTTATCAGAGATCTGCCAAGGGATGGGATAGACATGGGTGGCCAAGGGAGAATATACAGTTATCAGAGATCTCCCCAGACAGGGGTAATGACTGAGGATAATCAGAGATTTCCCTAGACAAGGGCACTAAGTGAGGATAATCAGAGATTTCCCTAGACAAGGGCAGTGACTGAGGATAATCAGAGATCTCCCCAGACAAGGGCACTAACTTAGGATAATCCGAGATCTCCTCAGACAAGGGCACTAACTGAGGATAATCAGAGATTTCCCCAGACGGGGGCAGTGACTGAGGATACAGAAAATTTACTTGATGTTGGATTATTTTGATAAATGAATGATCATGTAACTTGCCTTTTTATTAACCTCCTAAACCTGGCACGACCTTAAATATGACCCTGGCTGTTATATAGGATATTAAAGTAAATAAACCAAAATCAAACACATGGTTAAAAGGAAAATAGGAAAAAAACAGAATGATTGATCTCCATTGAACAGATATAAATGTTGATTTTAAAATAACAAAGGCAGTAAATACTTAAATGCCTTATTCTGAATAAGGTTAAATGTAAACAAATGTACAATAGGAGATTATATTGGGGTATAATTGATGGATTGGGCTGGAGCTTACCCAGACACCAGCTATAACTCTATATGGTCTTCACTCGTAAAAGACATTTGGCTGGAGCTGTTTGGCAGTCGATATCTAAACCCCTAGACTAGTAGTGGATTTCTCATTATTGTTCAGCCTCCGTATCAATCCTGGGCAGAAATTTGACCTGAATCTCCAGCATCTTGTCAGGTCCTTCCTTTTGTCTTTGTTTATTGGTAATAAGGATTTTGTAATTGTTTGAGACCAGTCAAGCAGCAATGGTGAACCCGACTTAAGGCCTGAATATCTTAATATGTAAAGGCCATCGATTATTTCAATTTGTTGTTGGAAGCATGTAACTGGATGTGGATTCATTGTAGGCCATTCTCTTTCCAAAATCTTCAGTATTGGGAATAAAGTCTCTTCATGTAAATTTATCAATGACTTTTAGAATGGAAATCAAACAAGTTCATAAGTTCTCTTTGAGAAGTTTACATGTTAAATGTTACATAGAATCGTAGAATATGATGAGAGAGTTCATGATTCAAAATTGGGTATTACATAGACCATACCATGGTTACAACATACCAAGGCTACAACATACCCTGGTTACCACATACCATGGTTACCGCATACCATGGCTACCACATATCATCACCACGTACCATGGTTACAACATACCATGGCTACAACATACCCTGGTTACCACATACCATGGTTACCACATACCATGGTTACAGCATACCATGGTTGCAACATACCATGGTTACAACATACCATGGTCACAACATACCATGGTTACAACATACCATGGTTACCACAAACCATGGTTACAACAAACCATAGTAACAACATACCATGGTTACCACATACCATGGTTACCACATACTATTGTTACCACATACCATGGTCACAACATACCATGGTTACAACATACCATGGTTACCACATACCATGGTTACCACATACCATGGTTACCACATACCATGGCTACATAGACCATACCATGGTTACAACATACCATGGTTACAACATACCATGGTTACCACATATCATGGTTACCACATACCATGGTTACAACATGCCATGGTAACCACATACCATGGTAACCACATACCATGGTAACCACATACCCTGGTTACAGCATACCATGGTCACAACATACCATGGTCACAACATACCGTGGTTACAACATACCATGGCTACCACAAACCATGGTTACAACATACCATGGTTACCACATACCATGGTTACCACATACCATGGTTACCACATACCATGGTCACAACATACCATGGTTACAACATACCATGGTTACCACATACCATGGTTACCACATACCATGGTCACAACATACCATGGTTGCAACATACCATGGTTACCACAAACCATAGTTACAACATACCATGGTTACAACATACCATGGTTACCACATACCATGGTTACCACATACCATGGTCACAACATACCATGGTTACCACATACCATGGTTACCACATACCATGGTCACAACATACCATGGTTGCAACATACCATGGTTACCACAAACCATAGTTACAACATACCATGGTTACCACATACCATGGTTACAACATACCATGGTTACAACATACCATGGTTACAAACACCCTTATCCTCATTAAGGCTTCAAATGAACATTATTGCATTATATGGTAAATATGATAATAAAATTAAATAAAATACAAATTGTATTCCATCATTACATAAATGTTAGCATTTTAAGATCATGGATATCATCATGTAAAATGTGCTTTGTTTACCAAGTAAAAAAAAAAAAAAAACTTAAAAAAAATTAGTACATTAGGTCAAGTGAAAATGGTCTAAGGTACACATGAGACTCATTATCATCTCTGATTCTCTTAGAAATTCTCTGTAAAGAAACAATAGAGATTTTAATGTTACAAAAGCATTCCAAGGAACCCCCCGGAAATTCCAAGAACCTCCCTGATATTGTTTAATATTTTACTTACACTGACGATTTTATGTTAAAGAATTTCCTTAGTTAAGAATTAGTATTAGCACAGAAAGTGTTAAAGAAAGATTTAAACAGCATCATAGAGCTTTGAACATTGTGAAAAGTAAAATGAATTAATTCTGTGAAATCCAATCCAGGTTTGCAATATACCAGAAGGTAAGTTAAAGCCACTGATGATTTGTCTGATCTGTTGTTTATCATGAGGGCTGTATGCAATGTTTATGTAAAAGATTGATTAATTTGATGAAAATCAGACGTCATATTGGATTATTTGAGATCCGAATCCAATAAACATGGATCATTATAACGCTGTATTTTCCCATTAGAGATTCACCGTGAACCAATTTCCAAAGTTGATGGCAGAATTGAAATTCCTTGCTCTACAGTGTTCTATTAAATTTAAATCTTTAATTTGAATCGAGTGATATTGATTTATTTTCATGAGGAAAAAGAGAGATTCTGTCCTCAATTAATGTTCCGTCGTTACATAGTCATCTTCAATGTGTAATAAGGCGAGAGTAATATCAAGTGCACAGTTGTTGTGTGGCAGAATGTGTAAAATGGGCTTGGTGGTTTGTATCGTTGAGAAATAACTTCAGTGTTCTGTATATATAATATTTGATCAAAGGTTTGAGATGGACCTGAAAAACAACACCTGATCATTTTGATTTATTAAATAGAATATGAATGTTGACATTGTGAGAAACGTAAAACTGTTATTTATTATAAACTTGACAAGTACAGAGATGTACACTAATACTTCATGTAGCTATTGTAAAAACAGAAAAACTAAACAATGTCTGAATGGTTAAGGTATCTGACTGTAATTTAAGACAGAACTGCTAATAACCTCTCTGTTGTCATGGCTACAGTATAAAATGAATTTTGTTGTTGTTAGTTTTTGAGTTTTCATATAATTTCGTGGGTATAAATGTTCATGGTTTAAGCTGATATAGCATCATTCACATTAATCTATAAAACAAAATTTGTTGTTTTTATAATGCTGGATCTAAAGCAATCATAAAAAAAAACTAAATTTTCTTTGCATATATAATAAAAAGTTAATAATTGGTTAAGGTGTCTGACATTCTACCACTAGTCCTCTACTTCTGGGTCACAGTGGCTGAGTGGTTAAGGCGTCTGACATTTTACCACTAGTCCTCCACCTCTGGTTCATGGTGGCTGAGTGGTTAATGTGTCTGACATTCTACCAGTAGTCCTCCACCTCTGGTTCATGGTGGCTGAGTGGTTAATGTGTCTATCATTCTACCATCAGCCCTCCACCTCTGGTTCATGGTGGCTTAGTGGTTTAATGTGTCAGACATTCTACCACCAGCCCTCTACCTCTGGTCCCTGGTGGCCAAGTGGTTAAGGTGTCTGACTTTCTGCCACCATCCCACCACCTGAATGGTTAAGGTGTCTGACATTCTACCACCAGCCCACCACCTCTGTGTCACAGTGGCTGAGTGGTTAAGGTGTCTGACTTTGTGCCACCAGCCCACCACCTCTGTGTCACAGTGGCTGAGTGGTTAAGGTGTCTGACTTTCTGCCACCAGTCCACCACCTCTGTGTCACAGTGGCTGAGAGGTTAAAGGAGGAGTTGAGAGACAGTGTGTCTCCCTGGTTTTCCTGTAAGGCAATTGACTTTAGTTCTCGACCAGAGGAAGCCTGGCGCTTGCTCGGTTTACCCATTGCATGTAAAGCACAAGCATTGGAACCACTAGAGACTTGTTTCTACTCCTGTAAATATAAGGAACAGTGTTATTGCTTTGAAATATTCCAACCATCTTTAATGATTAGGGTTGTTATTCTAGTTTGTTTTAGTGCCATGCAGTTTTAAATGACAGCACTGATGAATAGTATTGTCACTAGGTTATTTAACATGCACATAAGAACAATGACTGAACAGGTTGTTGTAAACGAGGTTTTATAACACCAGTAAGGAGGGGAGAAGTACACATTCATATTGAAAACAGCCATGGTGACTTTACATGGCGGTATAGAACAGAGGACTTCAAATCAATAATGAGTTGTAGGAAGCCATAGAAGAGCAGATTGTACCTAAAGAATAATTAAGTCCAATGGAGATCACACAAAACAGCATAGAAGGGAGCAAAAGGGTACTGTATAAAAAATTCCTATTCTTATCTCAGAAAACAGCATAGGAAAAGGGAGACAAAAAGGGTACTATTTAAAATTGTCATCTCAGAAACCACCATAGGATAAGGGATAAAAAATGTACTATGTGAAATAGTCCAATTGTCATCTCAGAAAACAGAAGAGAAGTAAGCAAAAGGGTTCTGTGTAAAATAGGCCTATTGGCAATTCAGCAAACACAACATAAGAAGGGAGAAATAGAGCTTTATGTAAAAGAGTCCAATTTATATGTCAGAAAACATCATAGGAGAATGTAACAAAAATGGTAATGTGTGAAATAGTCCAACTGGAAGAAAACATAGGAGAAGGAACCAAACAGTTTACTTTGTAATATAGGTCAATCGTCATCTCAGAAAACACATTACGATAAGTAAACAAAAAGGGGTACTATGTCAAATAGTCCAATAAGCAATTGAGAAGATGTTGTGTACAATTGCCCCATATCCACATCAGGTGTACCTTTCTGAGATAGGTTGGACTTGGAGCAATCCATTATTGATGCCTATAGCCATTTATTGGCCATGTCCTTACCAGATGGACGGGCATTAAAGGCTGCAATTGACTTCTGCCAGATCCAATCTGGTCAACAAAGCCTTTATACTGAAATAATACAAGACATTGAGGTGATAAAAGCTTCAGTGGAAACACCAAAGGTCATATAAAGGCATTGTATACATTTACACCAAAGTTCATATAAAGGCATTGTATACACTTACACCAAAGGTCATATAAAGGCATTGTATACACTTACACCAAAGTTCATATAAAGGCATTGTATACATTTACACCAAAGGTCATATAAAGGCATTGTATACACTTACACCAAAGTTCATATAAAGGCATTGTATACATTTACACCAAAGTTCATATAAAGGCATTGTATACACTTACACCAAAGGTCATATAAAGGCATTGTATACACTTACACCAAAGTTCATATAAAGGCATTGTATACATTTACACCAAAGGTCATATAAAGGCATTGTATACACTTACACCAAAGGTCATATAAAGGCATTGTATACACTTACACCAAAGTTCATATAAAGGCATTGTATACACTTACACCAAAGGTCATATAAAGGCATTGTATACACTTACACCAAAGGTCATATTAAGGCATTGTATACACTTACACCAAAGGTCATATAGAGGCATTGTAAACATTTACACCAAAGGTCATATAAAGGCATTGTATACACTTACACCAAAGTTCATATAAAGGCATTGTATACACTTACACCAAAGGTCATATAAAGGCATTGTATACACTTACACCAAAGGTCATATTAAGGCATTGTATACACTTACACCAAAGGTCATATAAAGGCATTGTATACACTTACACCAAAGGTCATATAAAGGCATTGTATACACTTACACTAAAGGTCATATATAGGCATTGTATACACTTACACCAAAGGTCATATAGAGGCATTGTATACGCTTACACCAAAGGTCATATAAAGACATTGTTTACACTTTCACCAAAGGTCATACAGAGGCAGTGCCAATGGGCAAACACCTACAGTAAAGGTCGTACAGAGGCAGCGTCAATGGGCAAACATCTACAGCAAAGGTCTTACATTGACAGCGTCAATGGGCAAAAACCTAAAGCAAAGGTCTTACAGTGGTAGCGTCAATGGGCAAACACCTACAGCAAAGGTCGTACAGAGGCAGCATCAATGGGCAACACCTACAGCAAAGGTCATACAGAGGCAGCGTCAATGGGCAAACACCTACAGCAAAGGTCGTACAGAGGCAGCATCAATGGGCAAACACCTACAGCAAAGGTCATACAGAGGCAGCGTCAATGGGCAAACACCTACAGCAAAGGTCGTACAGAGGCAGCGTCAATGGGCAAACACCTACAGCAAAGGTCGTACAGAGGCAGGGTCAATGGGCAAATACCTACAGCAAAGGTCGTACAGAAGCAGCGTCAATGGGTAAACACCTACAGCAAAGGTCGTACAGAGGCAGGGTCAATGGGCAAACACCTACAGCAAAGGTTGTACAGAAGCAGCGTCAATGGGCAAACACCTACAGCAAAGGTCGTACAGAGGCAGGGTCAATGGGCAAACATCTACAGCAAAGGTCATACAGAGGCAGCGTCAATGGGCAAACAACTACAGCAAAGGTCGTACAGAAGCAGTGTCAATAGGTAAACACCTACAGAAAAGGTCGTACAGAGGCAGCGTCAATGGAAACATATACACCTCTAGGATATCAAGACACTTTATAGTGCCATCCGAGTTAAATGTCATATTCTGTTCATATACAGGTGAATGTTATCTACATCTTGTACATGGTACAGGTGAACATTGTTATCTAACTCTTATACAAATTACAGGTGAACAATGTTATGTAAAGCATGTACAAATTACAGGTGAACATTGTTATCTAAAACTTGTACAAAGGACAGGTGAACAGTGTTATCTACATCTTGTACAAAGTACAGGTGAACAATGTTATCTACATCTTGTACAAAGTACAGGTGAACATTGTTATCTAAAGCATATACAAATTACAGGTGAACATTGTTATCTAAAACTTGTACAAAGTACAGGTGAACATTGTTATCTAAATTTTGTACAAAGTACAGGTGAACAATGTTATCTAAAAATATACAAATTACAGGTGAACATTGTTATCTAAATCTTGTACAAAGTACAGGTGAACAATTTTATCTAAAACATGTACAACTTACAGGTGAACAATGTTATCTAAAACTTGTACAAAGTACAGGTGATCATTGTTATCTAAAAAATATACAAATTACAGGTGAACATTGTTATGTAAAACTTGTACCAATTGCAGGTGATCATTGTTATCTAAAACATGTACCAATTACAGGTGATCATTGTTATCTAAAAAATATACAAATTACAGGTGAACATTGTTATGTAAAACTTGTACCAATTACAGGTGATCATTGTTATCTAAAACATGTACCAATTACAGGTGATCATTGTTATCTAAAACATGTACCAATTAGTTAGAGTAATTAGGTTTATAGTTCTAACATTAGAATTAGTACACAAGTGATTTGCTATTGATATTTTTGATTATTTTCTATGGTCACACTAAACAAGCTATCCGACTCCACACTTATCATTACTACCTTTAAATGGTTGGATATAGCTTTGAGATAATAGGGTCTGGCTTTGACACTTACACATAGGTCAATACTCTCATCTGTCCAAAGTAGTAGGTCTGACACGGAATACATAATCCATTTACTTGGTCTCTAGAATACAAAATTTCTTGGGCTCTATTAGGATAGAACACCATGAAATGTGCAATGAAAGATACACACACAAAAAGTCAAAAACATAGAAAAAAATAAACAGTCAAAGACATATGATATATAATTTGTCATGATTAGATTGTGACCCATAAAAGCTATAATAATGGCGGTATTGGATAACTAACTAGGTTAACCCAAAACATCTGGAAAGTTCCCTTTATTGCTGTTGGCAACATAGACCGCCAACAAATCCAGCAGAACAAGGATATTGGAAATAAGGTCAGATTTGACCAGGTGTAAAGTGGATGATTAATCAATTTATTCCTTCCGCTAGTTTTTCTATTCCTTTATGGAATTGGACTTATCTACTGGGCTTTAAATAGTCATGTTTCCTGGGGCATTAGCTTGCCTATTTGTTTAGAATTAAAATGATGTTAAAAACAATTTATTGAAGGAAGAAATGTTTAATAAGTCTGCTATCATCGTCCTTGCTCATTTTCTGTCCATACTTTCACCTTTACATTCTACCAACAACAATTCCTATTAGCACTAATTTTCAGAAAATACTAAACAGAAATTAGTCCGATTTTATATGCCTATTACCCCATAGTCATTAAGTTGACATATATTCCATTTTGGTACAAACTGTGTTGCCACTTATTCTCAAAAAGCTGTGCATTTTCCATTTTGGGACTATTAAGTTTACATCGGGCTAACAGATTGATTTTTGACATGCTTTAAACTGAATTATTTTTTAGGTGACTTTTTTTGTGTGTGTGTTTTAATGTCTATAGCAACAGTGATTTATTTACAATGAAAAGCTTATGTACTTAAAATACTTGAGCGGTGATTTATTTTCGTGTATTCTAATCGCATGCTACAGTCTGGATGTGTTCGTGAACGCAAATTCTTACAAAATGATGCATCCAGACTGAAACAATTGAATACACTATGCACTTAAAAAGTGTTGAAAAATGCAATTGACCACCGCTCTAGTAAATATAATATATTTACCAATTTTAATCAGTTGGAGAGCTACTAGTGCAATTGGACTAATTCATTACAATTGGCACTAGTCCGGCTGTAAAATTACTATACATGGGTATCGGACTACTGCTTGAAGTCACAGACTGCTGTAATGTCGTCCATTGGTACTCTAATGTACAATCCTTTACTATAAGTCTCCATCAATATTGTATAGTCTGTTATTAATCCACCATCTGGGCTATCCAGATTAGGTTGTCTTCAGATTGCAATGTCAATGTATAGGAATCCAGCTTGCCTTCCAATTGACATAAATGGCTTCAGTGTCCACTCTGTGTCCACTCTAACTAAGATAGTCTGAAGCTTATCTTGTGTACCATGTCACCTCCAATTACCATCATCCTTGTCAACAACACTAACCCATGGTCTAGCATCATAGTCTGTAGTGGGTCCAAAGACTGGAATGTGTAATGTTAGCAATTCTTGGTCAGCTGAAATGGAGCCTTACCCATTGGAAAGCTCCATACAGTTAATAGTCCTGGTTAATATTTGCTGGACCTGGTCATCATGATGTCTTGTCTATCACATACCCAGGTACATGGTCACCATGGTGTCTTGTCTATAACAAACTCAGGTACATGGTCACCATGGTGTCTTGTCTATAACATACCCAGGTACATGGTCACCATGGTGTCTTGTCTATAACATACCCAGGTACATTGTCACCATGGTGTCTTGTCTATAACATACCCAGTTACATGGTCACCATGGTGTCTTGTCTATAACATGTGGTGTCTTGTCTATAACATACCCAGGTAATTGGTCACAATGGTGTCTTGTCTATAACATACCCAGGTACATGGTCACCATGGTGTCTTGTCTATAACATACCCAGGTACATGGTCACCATGGTATCTTGTCTATAACATGTGGTGTCTTGTCTATAACATACCCAGGTACATTGTCACCATGGTGTCTTGTCTATAACATACCCAGTTACATGGTCACCATGGTGTCTTGTCTATAACATGTGGTGTCTTGTCTATAACATACCCAGGTAATTGGTCACAATGGTGTCTTGTCTATAACATACCCAGGTACATGGTCACCATGGTGTCTTGTCTATAACAAACTCAGGTACATGGTCACCATGGTGTCTTGTCTATAACATACCCAGGTACATGGTCACCATGGTGTCTTGTCTATAACATACCCAGGTACATTGTCACCATGGTGTCTTGTCTATAACATACCCAGTTACATGGTCACCATGGTGTCTTGTCTATAACATGTGGTGTCTTGTCTATAACATACCCAGGTAATTGGTCACAATGGTGTCTTGTCTATAACATACCCAGGTACATGGTCACCATGGTGTCTTGTCTATAACATACCCAGGTAATTGGTCACCATGGTGTCTTGTCTATAACATACCCAGGTACATGGTCACCATGGTGTCTTGTCTATAACATGTGGTGTCTTGTCTATAACATACCCAGGTAATTGGTCACAATGGTGTCTTGTCTATAACATACCCAGGTATATGGTCACCATGGTGTCTTGTCTATAACATACCCAGGTACATGGTCACCATGGTGTCTTGTCTATAACATACCCAGTTACATGGTCACCATGGTGTCTTCTCTATAACTCCATGGTGTCTTGTCTATAACATACCCAGTTACATGGTCACCATGGTGTCTTGTCTATAACATGTGGTGTCTTGTCTATAACATATCCAGGTACATGGTCACCATGGTGTCTTGTCTATAACATATCCAGGTACATGGTCACCATGGTGTCTTGTCTATAACATAACAAGGTATATGGTCACCATGGTGTCTTGTCTTTAACATACCCAGGTACATGGTCACCATGGTGTCTTGTCTATAACATACCCAGGTACATGGTCACCATGGTGTCTTGTCTATAACATACCCAGGTACATGGTCACCATGGTATCTTGTCTCACATACCCAGGTACATGGTCACCATGGTGTCTTGTCTATAACATACCCAGGTACATTGTCACCATGGTGTCTTGTCTATAACATACCCAGGTACATGGTCACCATGGTGTCTTGTCTATAACATACCCAGGTAATTGGTCACCATGGTGTCTTGTCTATAACATACCCAGGTACATGGTCACCATGGTGTCTTGTCTATAACATACCTAGGTACATGGTCACCATGGTGTCTTGTCTATAACATACCCAGGTCCATGGTCACCATGGTGTCTTGTCTATAACATACTCGGGTATATGGGATAGCTCACGTTTAAGACATTTCACAGGGGATTTAATTTTATTTGTAGAAATCAATGGATGTTTGATTAATTATATGTATATTTGCCCTGTCACCATCAGATTGATATGACGGTAGATAGCTGATGTCTGGTACCTGTCACTTCAGGTCTGATATACAGAGCTCTTGAGGTGTCATTAGTAAGGATATAAAGTCATCAGGATTAATGACTAAAAGCTGTGTACATATATAGCTCTGTAAAAGGTTAGAAATCAGAGTGGAGTTACTAGGTCACGGTACCACTTCCCTGATGAATAGCTGATCAGCTCCACCACCTCTGGTGTAACGTAGGTGGAAACAGGTGGGAGTCTGGCCAGAAGGTCAAAAGGCTATAATAATGACCTTTTTGTCTGCTTTTGTTTTACGTCCTATTAATATCCAGGCTCTTTTAAGAACATGCCATGTTTAGGATGTAAAGTGAAGCTGAAGTACCCAGAAAAAAATCACTGACCTATTGTCATTACCTGGTAACTGCTTCACATGGGTTTCAAACTGGCTCCATAGAGATGAAGGACAAGCTGTTATAGGATACTTAACCATTTAGCCTCCATGGGCCCTCGCAGTGATGACAATATATTATATTTGTTCATTGAGGAAAAAAGTTGCCTGATGTCTGATGATACCAGTAGAAGTAACAATTAAGGATATGTGACGCTGTCCTTGGTAACTACACACCAACACTTTACTTACCAGTGTAGAACATACTGGTGTGTGACCTTAGCAGAGGTGACCTTCAGGTGTGGTAACAAGGTCATCACTGTAAATTATACTGTTATTGTCACTAACTTATAAACAGATTTGTCAGTGATACCAGAGCTGGGAAAGTTTAATAACATCTCATTATTTTCTGTTGGATATAATATAGATGTTTAACCGTTAATTATATAGATCCATATACAGTGAAACCTGCCTTAGTGACCACCTATGAATAAAGACCATCTGCCTAATAAGACCACTTTTCTAGGTTCCCAAATGGTCAATTTCAATACAATCCAATCTGTCTATAAAGATCATCTGGCTATAAAGACCATTTTATTTTGTCCCTTGGGCAGTCTTTATAGTAAGGTTTGACTATTGTTATAGTTTTGTAATCTTTATGAAAACAACAATTTACCTAGTACTGTATGAAGATGAAGTTTTTATTAGGAGGATTTCTGTGTATCAGATGTTCACTTTGGGAAACAAAACAGCCACTTCATTCCTGATTGTTTAGTAGTACAGGGCTGATCTACAATCTGTTATTAGTGGAATAGAATCAGTTTGCTGAATGTAGGAGTTACATTTCCACAGTTGTGTAGGAGTTACATTTCCACAGTTGTGTAGGAGTTACATTTCCACAGTTGTGTAGGAGTTACATTTCCACAGTTGTCTAGGAGTTACATTTCCACAGTTGTGTAGGAGTTACATTTCCACAGTTGTGTAGGAGTTACATTTCCACAGTTGTGTAGGAGTTACATTTCCACAGTTGTCTAGGAGTTACATTTCCACAGTTGTGTAGGAGTTACATTTCCACAGTTGTGTAGGAGTTACATTTCCACAGTTGTGTAGGAGTTACATTTCCACAGTTGTGTAGGAGTTACATTTCCACAGTTGTGTAGGAGTTACATTTCCACATTTCCACAGTTGTGTAGGAGTTACATTTCCACAGTTGTGTAGGAGTTACATTTCCACAGTTGTGTAGGAGTTACATTTCCACAGTTGTGTAGGAGTTACATTTCCACAGTTGTGTAGGAGTTACATTTCCACAGTTGTGTAGGAGTTACATTTCCACAGTTGTGTAGGAGTTACATTTCCACAGTTGTGTAGGAGTTACATTTCCACAGTTGTGTAGGAGTTACATTTCCACAGTTGTGTAGGAGTTACATTTCCACAGTTGTCTAGGAGTTACATTTCCACAGTTGTGTAGGAGTTACATTTCCACAGTTGTGTAGGAGTTACATTTCCACAGTTGTGTAGGAGTTACATTTCCACAGTTGTGTAGGAGTTACATTTCCACAGTTGTCTAGGAGTTACATTTCCACAGTTGTCTAGGAGTTACATTTCCACAGTTGTTAGGAGTTATTTCCACAGTTGTGTAGGAGTTACATTTCCACAGTTGTTAGGAGTTACATTTCCACAGTTGTGTAGGAGTTACATTTCCACAGTTGTGTAGGAGTTACATTTCCACAGTTGTTAGGAGTTACATTTCCACAGTTGTTAGGAGTTACATTTCCACAGTTGTGTAGGAGTTACATCAGTTTTAGGAGTTATTCCACTTGTTAGGAGTTACATTTCCACAGTTGTCTAGGAGTTACATTTCCACAGTTGTCTAGGAGTTACATTTCCACAGTTGTGTAGGAGTTACATTTCCACAGTTGTCTAGGAGTTACATTTCCACAGTTGTTAGGAGTTACATTTCCACAGTTGTCTAGGAGTTACATTTCCCATTGTCTACAGTTTGTCATTTCCACAGTTGTTAGGAGTTACATTTCCACAGTTGTCTAGGAGTTACATTTCCACAGTTGTCTAGGAGTTACATTTCCACAGTTGTGTAGGAGTTACATTTCCACAGTTGTGTAGGAGTTACATTTCCACAGTTGTGTAGGAGTTGCATTTGTTATGGGATTATCAGAGACTACTACAGTTATAATGATTACTACTGTTAAGTAGACATTTAGGGAATTGTCATCCCTAAGTTGATGGCATCGTTGTAAAACTACCAATTATCTGGGTGATGTAAGGTTTTAATGTACCCTGGGTAAAAACACAAGATAAATTAGAAACAACTGTGGTGACATCCAATAAAATGAGTAAAACAAAATCTGTCTAATCACTAGACTGTGAAACAGGATTTTGAGTTACATGAACTTGAACTATTTACAATGTTCAACTGTTCAAATTAGGTCATTAACTCACTTACCCCTAAAAATGTATAATAGACTGTTCCATCATTTGATTAGGAGAACTCACATGAGTCTACAGGAATGAATGAGTTCAATCTTTCAGCTAGATCGAGAATTTTGATCATGATGGATACTTTAATTTTCAAGACCATACTCTAAATTAGAAGAAAATTGTTGTTTATAGAGAGCAAAGTGTATGATATATAGATTCTAACTAATAGGCCCGTCAACTGGAGAGGGATATCTCGACCAGAGCAGATGATGTATATTGACAGCCAAAATATTATAAAAGGCTAAGATATCTGTCAGACCCTTGTTTTATTATTTTTCTCTTATATTTTTAGGAAAAATTATGAAAGTTCAGTCGTTAAGAAGCACCTTGATTTGGCCATGGTATGTCATGATGCATCAGAATTGATGACGTCATTAACAATGGGCAATGCTATTATTAATGACATCATAATCTAGTGCATTGGAGCTTTCTTTTTCCTGCCGAGAAAAGATTTTTCCATAACAATCGCGGGATAACCCTGTGTTACTTGGGATATCATCTCACTATAGGCCAAAGACAAGCTACACAGGATCTTTGAACGTTCTCAGCAATTGTATGACGTCATGACAGCAGTTCAGTAAATGTCGGAATAACAGTTACAAACAATTAATCTTGCTTGCTATTCAACACCAATATACAATGTTGTGCACAGGACCAGAACAAAATCTTTTTGCCATTTCTTTCTGACCACAGGAATAAGTCACCACCTTCCAATTAAGGACATCTGTACCCAGGTCACTGGTCAGCCAAGGTCAATATAACACTGTTGCCCATATTTCTATTTCTAGTAGACAGATACTGGTGGTATTTATTTAACAGAAATGTGGCAACACTCCAACAAAAGTTATGGACTTCCTCTATCTATTATCGTGGTCTCAACTTTTCATTCATGAAAACTGCATTGCTCTTGTCTGGGACAGAATACATTTCTTTCTTTTTAATTAATTTTATTGATTTCCCGACTAGTGAAGCTCACAGGATTTTGTCTGGATTTTAAATGAAAACCTTGACCTTTTGTCATTTAATCCTGAAGATGGTTTGGTCGTATTACAGGCACACAGATTATCTGAAGGTTTGCTTATGTTGTCTACTAATAAACAGATGCTGGAGAAGGTTTGTATTGGTATATATACAGCTAAAAGTGATAGCATCCAGTAGTTTGGTTCACATGCATAACATATTAGTCATAAAGACTACAAAATCTATGTATTTAATGATTTTACAAACATGATCACAGTACTTACTAGAAATATTCTTCTGAATCTCTTTTACAACATGTCTTCTTTCTGTTGAATGATATTCATGAAATTAGGACAATGTATGGGTAGATTGTGGTCATTTTGCTTTGATATTGGGGCAAGGTAGTGTATGGCCAATTTCATGTCCAATTTACTTTGATATTTCAGTATGATGTCACTTTTAATGTCATTCATGACCTTATAACCCTCACCACTCAAATAAACCCAACCTTTGGCTCCATAGCACAGATTCCACTCATTTAATCTAAACTTGAAAAATCAATGAGAGAAGAAGGTATAATTTGAGTGTGAGATGAATGGATCGTGGGAGTCTGTTATTGATCCAAGCGCTGACCATCAGTTAAGCTTGGGGGGCCTACTCCAAACCCATTCCAAATAAAATATTGATGGTTTTGTATTAACGTCTTAAGTTTTCTCCCTTGTCTTATGTAGGACATTGTAGCACTCTTTCATAAATATTTATTCACATAAAGATTTTTTCCCAGAAATATCCTGCTGTGTTTTTGCAATGTTCTTGTTCAAGCCTTGATTGCAGTTGTTTGCCTGTCCTGTACATGTTTGTAGAGACACTAAAGCTGGTATTTGAAAGGGGGGGAGTCACCTTCTGTTAAACCTGCTTCCAAATATTAGCAGGAAAATTTAAAAACAAAATTGCTCAATGTTCAAGTAATTTTATCTCCTTTTCAAGTAATAGTGTTACACATATAGTACCTGGGTCAAAGCTACGTGTTTTATACCAAAAATAGGTCAACATGTCCTACATTTTGACCTTGCCAAGTAAAAAGCTTGATTAGTCTATATATTCTAGCAAGCTCTATTTCTAGTTTGGGTATTATTAAAGCAAGATGGTTTACTGTTACATCCAAAAAGGGGGTCACAGTGACCTACATTTTATCCTGTGACCTTTATCCAAAAAAAAAATGCATTTAGATTTGTTTCTGTTTGCTATTTCCTTGCTGTGGGCTAAATCATTAGGTTACTTACTTTATATTCATTATTGAGACACAAATACTTTGTTTGACACATTATTTGTGTGTTAGAACACAAGGATAATTGTTTTACTTTTACAGACCTATACAGATAATTATTATTGAATATAGGTGTCAGGTGATACGCCTTTGTAAATACTTATACTGGGCTACTAATTGGATCTATACACTTTAAAGAAAATTGAAGTTTGAAATTTACATGAATCGAGGGAGTGGCATATTTACCGAGTTGAAATAATAAAGGAAGTAGGACAAAACAATATCAATTGAGAGAGAATGCCAAAATTTAATAGTGTTCACAACCCGCTCGTTTGTGATTTCAGATATAGATTTGCCAATTTATTCTGTATGGCAGTTTAAATTTCTTATTTCAATGAGCTTAATATTAGATTGGAACACAATAGACTATTTTGGTATGTCTTAATGGGACGTGTATCAATCGGCGACCAGCCACCTACATACACAGGCCGATCAACTAAGTCCCTTAATCTGGTATTGTGTATACCCAATCTCTAATAACAACTTATAGACAAACATCGGCAACTATATATATATATTATATAGGCCGACATACGATTGAGTTTTCCAACACAATGCTTTTAACGGTTTTATAATGAAGTAATACCGGTTATAGGGGAGTTCTTAAATCGGTGCCAATTTTAAAGATTTTAAGTTGTTAGCAGAACGTAATTAAAAACACTTGGTACTTATAAATATGATTAAACTATTGTCAAGCTATAGTAATTCAGCCCTAGCTACAGTTAGTTTTAATCTGTGTCCGTATTGAATCAATTTTCATCCATTTGCATTAGTAATAACTTACCTTGGTTTTACCTTTTGTCCTAATGATAATGGTGCATATATATGTAGATTCACAAACATATTACACCATTACTGGAGAACAAGTATGATTCCTCTGAAATGATGTAATTTTCAAGTATGTGAAACAAATTTGCAAAAATATTTTAATGATGCAAATGGAGACTTCTTATTAGAATTTCTATTTAACATTTTCAGAAAACCAGCTCATTGTTGGTCCATAAAATTTTGTAATTAACTATAATTTCCTTCACCTTGAATGAGCAGGATATTTGATTTAGTATGAACCAAATGGATACCGCTGACAAATTGATAATTACAATCTGATTTCTGATTTAATTACGGCCTGGTTATGATAAATCAATAACTTATCCATGTCCTTCCACACCACCTGTACAAATGTGTCATCTAGGTACAACAGAATGCCGAGAGTAAAAGATGGTGGTCGTCCATTGTACTGTTAACGAGGTGATGAGTGCTGGATTATGTTAGGTGTTTATTGTGGAAGCTGAAGTAATAAATAATGTTGTATTATAGGAGTAGTGGGATGTTATGTTAGGTGTTTATTGTGGAAGCTGAAGTAATAAATAATGTTGTATTGTAGGAGTAGTGGGATGTTATGTTAGGTGTTTATTGTGGAAGCTGAAGTAATAAATAATGTTGTATTGTAGGAGTAGTGGGATGTTATGTTAGGTGTTTATTGTGGAAGCTGAAGTAATAAATAATGTTGTATTATAGGAGTAGTGGGATGTTATGTTAGGTGTTTATTGTGGAAGCTGAAGTAATAAATAATGTTGTATTGTAGGAGTAGTGGGATGTTATGTTAGGTGTTTATTGTGGAAGCTGAAGTAATAAATAATGTTGTATTGTAGGAGTAGTGGGATGTTATGTTAGGTGTTTATTGTGGAAGCTGAAGTAATAAATAATGTTGTATTGTAGGAGTAGTGGGATGTTATGTTAGGTGTTTATTGTGGAAGCTGAAGTAATAAATAATGTTGTATTGTAGGAGTAGTGGGATGTTATGTTAGGTGTTTATTGTGGAAGCTGAAGTAATAAATAATGTTGTATTATAGGATTAGTGGGATGTTATGTTAGGTGTTTATTGTGGAAGCTGAAGTAATAAATAATGTTGTATTGTAGGAGTAGTGGGATGTTATGTTAGGTGTTTATTGTGGAAGCTGAAGTAATAAATAATGTTGTATTGTAGGAGTAGTGGGATGTTATGTTAGGTGTTTATTGTGGAAGCTGAAGTAATAAATAATGTTGTATTATAGGATTAGTGGGATGTTATGTTAGGTGTTTATTGTGGAAGCTGAAGTAATAAATAATGTTGTATTGTAGGAGTAGTGGGATGTTATGTTAGGTGTTTATTGTGGAAGCTGAAGTAATAAATAATGTTGTATTATAGGAGTAGTGGGATGTTATGTTAGGTGTTTATTGTGGAAGCTGAAGTAATAAATAATGTTGTATTGTAGGAGTAGTGGGATGTTATGTTAGGTGTTTATTGTGGAAGCTGAAGTAATAAATAATGTTGTATTATAGGAGTAGTGGGATGTTATGTTAGGTGTTTATTGTGGAAGCTGAAGTAATAAATAATGTTGTATTGTAGGAGTAGTGGGATGTTATGTTAGGTGTTTATTGTGGAAGCTGAAGTAATAAATAATGTTGTATTGTAGGAGTAGTGGGATGTTATGTTAGGTGTTTATTGTGGAAGCTGAAGTAATAAATAATGTTGTATTATAGGAGTAGTGGGGATGTTATGTTAGGTGTTTATTGTGGAAGCTGAAGTAATAAATAATGTTGTATTGTAGGAGTAGTGGGATGTTATGTTAGGTGTTTATTGTGGAAGCTGAAGTAATAAATAATGTTGTATTATAGGAGTAGTGGGATGTTATGTTAGGTGTTTATTGTGGAAGCTGAAGTAATAAATAATGTTGTATTATAGGAGTAGTGGGATGTTATGTTAGGTGTTTATTGTGGAAGCTGAAGTAATAAATAATGTTGTATTGTAGGAGTAGTGGGATGTTATGTTAGGTGTTTATTGTGGAAGCTGAAGTAATAAATAATGTTGTATTATAGGAGTAGTGGGATGTTATGTTAGGTGTTTATTGTGGAAGCTGAAGTAATAAATAATGTTGTATTATAGGAGTAGTGGGATGTTATGTTAGGTGTTTATTGTGGAAGCTGAAGTAATAAATAATGTTGTATTGTAGGAGTAGTGGGATGTTATGTTAGGTGTTTATTGTGGAAGCTGAAGTAATAAATAATGTTGTATTATAGGAGTAGTGGGATGTTAACTCATCCACCCCTGAAAATTCATAATGAACTGTTCCAGCGTTCAAATAAGAAGAGTTCAAATATATCTTTAGGGGTGATCATCAACAGTCTACACACAGGATCATCAACAGTCTACACACGGGATCTTAATGACCCAATGTCCTATCTATATGAGATGTTCTATAACAAGTCAAAAATGTTGTCAAGCTTTCCCCGAATCCTTATTCCTTGGCATCATGTCATTGGTTAGATCATGACATCATCAGACTTCCTGCCTCGTATAAAATAGTTCTTTTGGCCCTCATGGTGCAACCAATGAAAAGTGCTTCATGACATATGCAAACAATATTGCATATTGGTAGTCACTGAATATAAGGCACATTATATAATTTGTACTAATTCTAAAGTATAACTCTTCAAAACTGGCCCTTGTCTTATCTGAATCCCTTTCTATTCAGGATTAATTACATGACATTTTCCTTCTTAATTTGCATTTATTAAAAACCTGTATCATCTGGAACCTTTCTTTAATGTAAAATGTCTCTATCATTGTATCTTGTTGATGTGTTACAGGTGCCTTGGTCAATGGTGTAATATCGTCTGCAACTGGACTGAAATAACGGTCATCTCTAGAACTGGACTGAAATGACCATCATCTCTTGAACAGAACTGAAATGACTATCATCTCTTGAACAGAACTGAAATGACCATCATCTCTGGAACAGAACTGAAATGACCATCATCTCTGGAACAGAACTGAAATGACCATCATCTCTTGAACAGAACTGAAATGACCATCATCTCTGGAACAGAACTGAAATGACCATCATCTCTTGAACAGAACTGAAATGACCATCATCTCTTGAACAGAACTGAAATGACCATTCCCAGTCATGATCTAAGAACTTTTTATATGGACAATACAAATCAAGTGAAGATGATAAACAACAAAGCTTATATATCTCCATGTACATATACTTAGTCATATTATACTCGCTTGGATTCAAAAGTAAAATTGACATTTCCTGAATCAATTCCTATCATTAATTGATATGCATAACATATATTATCAAACAATATTAATGCTCTATAAAAGTTCCTAGAGTTAGCTGTAATCTTATACAATATATTTTGATTTCATAAAGAAGATATGGATATATTGATATTTTCTTTGCATAAGAAAATGATCGAAGGCGATTTATTTATACAGTTCTAGTGAATGAAAGTGAGGTATTGATACAGAATGAGAGTTTTCTTGACCAAGCAAATTATTTCTCAGTCTTTTGATTCTGATTCGAGAATTTGTGATACCATATTCATCCCAATAAGAGCCCCCATCCCTATATATGCGCCCCTCCCCATTTTAAGGCTTCAATTTCACTTATTTCAAATTAAATGCTTACTAAAAATGTCAAAACGGTGTTGGTTTCCTTATTGATATCTTTTGCAAATTGATTTATGGCTTACTTTGTAGAAATTTTGTAAGAAAGGCAAGTCCAGATTGGTTTCTTTAAAACACTCCCTTTTTTGCTTCAATTTTTTAAGTGCCCTGGGCACTTATTGGGTAGAATACGTTCTGTGAGAGAGTACATTATGCATATTAAGCACCCTTACAAATCCCTTGTTTATATACAATGGTTAACTAGATATAAGATATATACTTTTGTTTTGTGTTGGTAGATCTTCTTACTGGGAGGATCAGTTCTGTCCATTAAAGTTCAAAGGGTTGAAATTTTCCATTTAAACCTATAATTATCAATAAGTTTGATCCATAAGATAAAAACTATATTTCATTCTCTTTGGTAAAGCAAATGTTGTTTAGATTCCATGTGGATCCAATACAAAAAGTAAAGGGCATCAGTATTTAGACATTTTGGCCCATAATGTTTTGGTAATTTTTGGTGACGTTTATAACATTAACGTGACTTAAGTCTGCGCTACAGAACAGACACAGAATTTTATTATATGTATATAATGTTTGTCTTTCTTGTTTGTCTTTTCAAAGCTTAACATCCAATAGTCATTATTTTGTTATGTTTGTTTATTTGATATCTATCATGTTATTGTATTTCATCATATACTATATTGGTATTGTTTTATAAAGGTTTGTATCATCAGGTTGACAAGGAGAACCCCTATGCCAACTGGTTTTATATGTAGGAATTACTGTGTAGTTCTTGACAAGGAGAACCCCTATGCCTACTGGTTTTATATGTAGGAATTACTGTGTAGTTCTTGACAAGGAGAACCCCTATGCCTACTGGTTTGTATGTAGGAATTTCTGTGTAGTTCTTGACAAGGAGAACCCCTATGCTTACTGGTTTTGTATGTAGGAATTTCTGTGTAGCTCTTGACAAGAAGAACCCCTATGTCTACTGGTTTTGTATGTAGGAATTACTGTGTAGTTCTTGACAAGGAGAACCCCTATGCTTACTGGTTTTGTATGTAGGAATTTCTGTGTAGCTCTTGACAAGAAGAACCCCTATGTCTACTGGTTTTGTATGTAGGAATTACTGTGTAGTTCTTGACAAGGAGAACCCCTATGCCTTCTTGTTTTATCCGTAATAATTGCCTTACTGTGTAGTTCTTGTAGGAACAGAGATTGTGTTCAACTTCTCTAACATGTGAACCAATAATATGAAGATTACTAGTGTGTATTAATCAGTTATATACTAGTTCTCAATTTAAAACATATCAATGAATTTTTTTCCTTCTGATTATTTATCAGTGTAAATTGTCTGAAAAACTGCCGTTATGTATAGCTAATTTTGTTGTTATCAAAGAAAAATCAAGCATCATATTCAATTTCAAGTTCCATTTCAATTTTGCAAATAATGTATGCATAATATATTTTCTTTGTATGCTCGAAAACCTTAATACAATAGAAAGAAGTGGGGAAAGCAAACTGATAGCTTTTGATTATTTACTTGATGTTTCTGTATCAAATGCAACAAGTGCTTTCTGTTTTTACTCCTGTTATCAAACAAGATTGGACCATAAATACAGTATTAATGTTTACATGCTGCTGAAGATTTCTGGATTTTATTGATGTTATTGATCATACATTAGTGCCAAGATATGTAACTTGTTCTACTTAATTTTTCTGAACATTATACATACCAAGTCCTGTCAATCCAGTTTTCTTCCAAAAAAGACTGGATATGATTGAGAGATAACCACTGGTGGTGACTGGATATGATTGAGAGATAACAACACTGGTGGTGACTGGATATGATTGAGAGATAACCACTGGTGGTGACTGGATATGATTGAGAGATAACCACTGGTGGTGACTGGATATGATCGAGAGATAACACCACTGGTAGTGACTGGATATGAGTGAGAGATAACCACTGATGGTGACTGAATATGATAGAGAGATAACAACACTGGTGGTGACTGAATATGATTGAGAGATAACCACTGGTGGTGACTGGATATGATTGAGAGATAACCACTGGTGGTGACTGGATATGATTGAGAGATAACACCACTGGTGGTGACTGGATATGATTGAGAGATAACCACTGGTGGTGACTGGATATGAGTGAGAGATAACCACTGGTGGTGACTGGATTTGAGTGAGAGATAACCACTGATGGTGACTGAATATGATTTAGAGAAAACCACTGGTGGTGAGTGGATATGATTGAGAGAAAACCACTGATGGTGACTGAATATGATTGAGAGATAACCACTGGTGGTGAGTGGATATGATTGAGAGATAACCACTGGTGGTGAGTGGATATGATTGAGAGATAACCACTGGCAGTGACTTGAGAAACAACCATTAATGATGACTGGATATTATTAAGAGAAATCCACTAGTGGTGACTGGATTTAGATCAGAGACAGGAAACTGTCTCAGGTGGATGCAAAATTACGGAGTTAGAAGGTTAGTTATTATAAGTTCTGATATGTTAACCACTTCAGGCCATGGTTAAAAGAGACAACCTACATTGGCTATTTGTCTTAGATGTTGTTATAGCTGGATTAATAAAGTCCTTACTGTTACACTACTGTGTTCGCTATATCCTAGATTTAGAACCAAATCAAAGACATGGAAATGACATTTCAATGAAAGTGTTTGATTTGCTTATTTATTTTTTTCTGTGAAATTGTAATTCAGAGGCTATCTGGTCATCTTTTTGAGTTGCATAATTTACTCTAAATCATTGAATTTTGATATGATTGTGATCATATTTATTAGTCAATAAAAGATTATGAATGGACCTTTGTCTTGCGTTTGGTGTAATAACTGCCACATGAGATGATTCTTTATCTTTTCTTTGATGTAATAACTGCCACAGGAAATGATGTAAACCAACTTTCTTTTATTGCTACTTTGTATAAATTTCCCAGATTCCATTTTAAAACACTTTCCTGGAGATCAAATTTCACAAAATGAATGCTAATAGATTCACCTTTCAGTATAAGTTGCATAGATATGAATTAGTGGTGATGAACTTTGACTAAATTGATCGCAGAAGTAAAATTCACAAGAAAGACAGTTGGTTTACAGTGTCATTATGGCTGTTATAATGTGTAGTACACTTTAACCATCAGATTCAGCTCATTAACTAGGGAGGTACTGTCTGGTAACATTATATGTACAGTCACCTTTTAATATCACAGATGATAGTGAATTCCCATAGTTATATAATGATGGGTCATTGTTTATAGTTACCTGGCCCAAAGGGTCATTGACTTGTGCCATTGTGTGCAAGTGCCAAGTATCTTTTAACATTTCCTTTAAAACACTCTTACACTTAGCTATCTTTTAAGTTCTCAATGGATTTTCCCCAAATTTGGTCAGAAACCTCCGTTGGGAAGAGGAATAGACTTACTTTTTTATCCTTTATTTTCTATAAAGTATTGATGATTATTACAATATCTAGGTAAGCTGTACAGGCGCTGTTGGACTCCTAGTCATGAATACCAAAAAAAAATCATGTACTATATAGTTGTTTGGCTTCTACTGATGTTTGGTTTGTTTAGTTTTACGTCCTATTAACAGCCAGGGTCATGTAAGGACGTGCCAGGTTTGTTGGTGGAGGAAAGCCGGAGTACCCGGAGAAAAACCACCGGCCAGCGGTCAGTACCTGGCAACTGCCCCACATGGGATTCGAACCCGCATCCCAGAGGTGGAGGGCTTGTGGTAATATGTCGGGACATCTTAACCACTCGGCCACCGCGGCCCTACTGATGTGCTACATGTAGTGTTTCAATAAGTACTATGGATCATAGTCAATTTGTGCCAATATGAGGGGAAAAAACGTAACATATATTAATGTACAGGTGGATGCAGCATAGATTGTGAGTGATATGTGTGAATTTTGATATTAGCTTGAGAATAGAGCTGGTGATCGGTAGGTTGAACTAATACAGGGGATCTTTATAAGTCAGACCATTCAGGTAAAACTTACAGGTAAACTGTCTGAGCTATTGTAAGCAGAGCCGTTACATAGTTATAATTAATAACCAACCTGTATACTAACGAGGAATATTTAAATAATTTCCTGACAAGCTCGGTCGTGGAGCTGGTGTATTAAATCTTACCGATATTAAAATATTGAATGTCATGCAGTGTTCTAGGACACACGATATACAAACATAGATAAAAATATTACATGGATCATCGATTAATGTAGATAAAGGGTTTAAGCTGTGACAAAAATAGTACCGACTGTAGTGTACAGAAATATAACAACCGTTGGTCCTAATCAGTCTCCTCAGCTTCCCCTAATGTCTTACTTATACTGTCGTTTAAAACGTTTTTAGATTCCATTATTGGCTTATAACACAACTAAATGCATTGGTAAAGGTATATTCAGGAAGGAAAAAAAATCATTAAGAATATTAATTGATATTCATTATATTTTGCTAATGAGCTGAGTAGATTTGATACACACAGACGATCAGAATAAACTATTGAAGGTTACAATCGATCCAACAAGTATTGACTGTTTCAATAATACGGCTATTACCATTACATTAAATATACCTTGGTGCTCTAGATTGTTTTCTTGACTATAAGATATTCACAGTAAGGGGTATAGGGTGTAGTAAGGTGGAGATATCCAACTATTGATTTTTGTCTCCCATGGGACTAATCTACAAATTATATGACGTACATATACTCACTCTGCACCTTCAAATATTTTAGTGTGAATGAACTGTTTGCGTTGGACAAACAAGTGATTAAGTAAAGGTATACTCTCTTTTTTTCTGGTAAATACAGGTATATTGATTATTTTATCAATTAGACAGTGTTGATTGAAAGATGTCCACAACAACAAAGAATGTCTCTCAATTTGAGACTGTGGATATCTGACTGATGTCATATGGTAGACGCAACGTTATTTATTGTGTCTTCTATTTTTTTTCCTTAATAGATAGCTACTTCACAAATTCAGCTCTGGTTACCACATAACTACACATGTTTAGTCCTGGTTACCACATAACTACACATGTTTAGTCCTGGTTACCACATAACTACACAAGTTCAGTCCTGGTTACCACTTAACTACACAAGTTCAGCCTTGGTTACCACATAACTACACATGTTTAGTCCTGGTGACCACATAACTACACAAGTTTAGTCCAGGTTACTATATAGCTACACATATTCAGTCCTGGTTACCACTTAACTACACAAGTTCAGTCCTGGTTACCACATAGCAACACAAGTTCAGTCTTGGTTACCACATCACTACACATTTTCAGTCCTGGTTACCACATCACTACACATGTTCAGTCCTGGTTACCACATAACTACACATGTTTAGTCCTGGATACCACATAACTACACAAGTTCATTCCTGGTTACCACATTACTACACAAGTTCAGTCCTGGTTACAACATAGCTACACAAGTTCAGTCCTAGTTACCACTCAACTACACAAGTTTAGTCCTTGTTACCACATAACTACACAAGTTTAGTCTTGGTTACTACATAATTACACAAGTTTAGTCCTCATTACCACATTACTACACAGGTTCAGTCCTCGTTACCACATAACTACACAAGTTTAGTTATGGTTACCACATAACTACACAAGTTTAGTTATGGTTACCACATAACTACACAAGTTTAGTCCTGGTTACCACACACCTATACAAGTTCAGTCATAGTTACCACATTACTACACAATTTCAGTCCTAGTTACCACATAACTACACAAGTTTAGTTATGGTTACCACATAACTACACAAGTTCAGCCTTGGTTACCACATAACTACACTACTTCAGTCATGGTTATTTCATAACTACACAAGTTCAATCCTGGTTACCACATAACTACACATGTTCAGTCCTGGTTACCACATAACTACACTACTGCAGTCATGGCTACCACGTAACTACACAAGTTCAGTCTTGGTTACTACATAACTACACAAGTTCAGTCCTGATTACCACATAACTACACTTCTTCAGTCCTGGTTACCACATAACTACACAAGTTCAGTCCTGGTTACCACATAACTACACAAGTTCAGTCTTAGTTACCACAAACCTACACAAGTTTAGTTGTGGTTACCACATAACTACACAAGTTCAGTCCTGGTTACCACATAACTACACAAGTTCAGTCTTGGTTACTACTTAACTACACAAGTTCAGTCTTGGTTACTACATAACTACACATGTTCAGTCCTGGTTACCACATTACTACACAAGTTTAGTCCTGGTTACCACAAACCTACACAAGTTTAGTTATGGTTACCACATAACTACACAAGTTTAGTCCTGGTTACTACATAACTACACAAGTTCAGTCCTAGTTACCACATAACTACACAAGTTTAGTCCTGGTTACCACATAACTACACAAGTTTAGTCCTGGTTACCACATAACTACACAAGTTCAGTCCTAGTTACCACATAACTACACAAGTTTAGTCCTGGTTACCACATAACTACACAAGTTCAGTCCTGGTTACCACATAACTACACAAGTTCAGTCCTGGTTACCACTTAACTACACAAGTTCAGTCTTGGTTACTACTTAACTACACAAGTTCAGTCTTGGTTACTACATAATTACACATGTTCAGTCCTGGTTACCACATAGTTGCACAAGGTCAGAACTAGTTAACTCACAACTACACAAGTTCAGTCCTGGTAACCACATAACTGCACAAGTTTAGTCCTGGTTACCACAAACCTACACAAGTTCAGTCCTGGTTACCACGTAACTACACAAGTTCAGTCTTGGTTACTACATAACTACACAAGTTTAGTCCTGGTTACCACATAACTACACAAGTTCAGTCCTGGTTTCCACATAACTACACAAGTTTAGTCCTGGTTACCACATAACTACACAAGTTCAGTCCTGGTTACCACATAGCTACACAAGGTCAGTCCTAGTTACCACATAACTACACAAGTTTTGTCTTGATTACCACATAACTACACAAGTTCAGTCCTAGTTACTACACAATTACACAAGTTCAATCCTGGTTACCACGTAACTACACAAGTTCAGTCTTGGTTACTACATAACTACACAAATTCAGTCCTGGTTACCACATAACTGCATAAGTTTAGTCCTGGTTACCACAAACCTACACAAGTTCAGTCCTGGTTACCACATAACTGCACAAGTTTAGTCCTGGTTACCACATAACTACACAAGTTTAGTCCTGGTTACCACATAACTACACAAGTTTAGTCCTGGTTACCACATAACAACACTACTTCAGTCATGGTTACCACGTAACTACCCAAGTTCAGTCTTGGTTACTACATAACTACACAAGTTTAGTCCTGGTTACCACTCAACTACACAAGTTCAGTCCTGGTTACCACATAACTACACAAGTTCAGTCTTGGTTACTACATAACTACACAAGTTTAGTCCTGGTTACCACATAACTACACATGTTCAGTCCTCGTTACCACATAATTACACATGTTCAGTCCTCGTTACCACATAACTACACATGTTCAGTCCTGGTTACCACATAACCACACAAGTTCAGTCCTGGTTACCACTTAACTACACAAGTTCAGTCCTGGTTACCACATAACTACACAAGTTCAGTCTTGGTTACTACTTAACTACACAAGTTCAGCCTTGGTTACCACATAACTACACATGTTCAGTCCTGGTTACCACATAACTACACATGTTCAGTCCTGGTTACCACATAACTACACAAGTTCAGTCCTGGATACCACATAACTACACATGTTCAGTCCTGGTTACCACATAACTACACATGTTCAGTCCTGGTTACCACAAAACCACACAAGTTCAGTCCTGGTTACCACTTAACTACACAAGTTCAGTCTTGGTTACTACTTAACTACACAAGTTCAGTCTTGGTTACTACATAACTACACAAGTTCAGTCTTGGTTACTACATAACTACACATGTTCAGTCCTGGTTACCACATAACTACACATGTTCAGTCCTGGTTACCACATAACTACACATTTTCAGTCCTGGTTATCCCATAACTACACATGTTTAGTCCTGGTTACCACATAACTACACATGTTCAGTCTTGGTTACTACTTAACTACACAAGTTCAGTCTTGGTTACTACATAACTACACATGTTCAGTCCTGGTTACCACATAACTACACATGTTCAGTCCTGGTTACCACATAACTACACATGTTCAGTCCTGGTTACCACATAACTACACATGTTCAGTCCTGGATACCACATAACTACACATGTTCAGTCCTGGTTACCACATAACTACACATGTTCAGTCCTGGTTACATGTACCATATAACTATAAATAAGTTTTTTCTTTTTTTTTCTTTTTTTTTTGTGTCTCACTATATTGAACTGTAATCAAGGTTTTATGGCAATTTTCTTACAGATATTGTCAATACCTGCTCTTCTCTCTCTGAATTTAGCTTACAAGCTAATTTCATTATATTTCAGGACCTGAAAATCAGTCACTTTAAATTCCATGTACGTATGGGTATTATGTTCCTATTACACAGAATTGAATGGATCTGTACTGAAGGCAGCTCCCAAAGGATTAAAGACATACATATCTAAAATCTTTAAAATACTTTTAAAGCTTATATTAAGCATTGAAATATAAATGGGCGCTTAATAGAACCAAACATTTCACAAAATATTGCATAGAGTGAGCCATAATATAGATATACAGAAACCAACACAGTTTTCTTAGTTTCAGTCTGTATTAAAAGATTAACGCTCAAAAATGAGGAGGGGCACTTACGGGTCGAATACAGTTCTTATGTACGTCTTGAATTTCTTATCAACTAACTTTTATATTAAAGGAAATCAAAGTGTCAATTTACCCCTTGTCTGTCAGATGTGTTTCAGGTCTCATTAGAGGAACATCGTTAATTGATATTGACAGCCGGTACTCAATAATCATATGATCATACAAGTTCTAGTGGTAACATCTTGTATTATGTAAGTGAGAAGGATCTAGTTCTATAAAGTTTACTACTTATGTTAAGTACATGTAACTCTGTACCCTTGTAAAGTACATGTAACTTTGTACCATTGTAAAGTACATGTAACTCTGTACCCTTGTAAAGTACATGTAACTTTGTACCATTGTAAAGTACATGTAACTCTGTACCATTGTAAAGTACACGTAACTCTGTACCATTGTAAAGTACATGTAACTCTGTACCATTGTAAAGTACACGTAACTCTGTACCATTGTAAAGTACATGTAAGTCTGTACCATTGTAAAGTACATGTAAGTCTGTACCATTGTAAATTACATGTAACTCTGTATCATTGTAAAGTACACGTAACTCTGTACCATTGTAAAGTACACGTAACTCTGTACCATTGTAAAGTACATGTAACTCTGTACCATTGTAAAGTACACGTAACTCTGTACCATTGCAAAGTACACGTAAATCTGTACCATTGTAAAGTACACGTAACTCTGTACCATTGTAAAGTACATGTAACTCTGTACCATTGTAAAGTACATGTAAGTCTGTACCATTGTAAAGTACACGTAACTCTGTACCATTGTAAAGTACACGTAACCGTAACTCTGTACCATTGTAAAGTACACGTAACTCTGTACCATTGTAAAGTACACCTAACTCTGTACCATTGTAAAGTACACGTAACTCTGTACCATTGTAAAGTACACGTAACTCTGTGCCATTGTAAAGTACATGTAACTCTGTACCATTGTAAAGTACACGTAACTCTGTACCATTGTAAAGTACACGTAACTCTGTACCATTGTAAAGTACACGTAACTCTGTACCATTGTAAAGTACACGTAACTCTGTACCATTGTAAAGTACACGTAACTCTGTACCATTGTAAAGTACACGTAACTCTGTACCATTGTAAAGTACATGTAACTCTGTACCATTGTAAAGTACACGTAACTCTGTACCATTGTAAAGTACATGTAACTCTGTACCATTGTAAAATTCATGTAACTTGTACCATTGTAAAGTACATGTAACTCTTACCATTGTAAAGTACATGTAACTCTGTACCATTGTAAAGTACATGTAACTCTATACCATTGTAAAGTACATGTAACTCTGTACCATTGTAAAGTACATGTAACTCTGTACCATTGTAAAGTACACGTAACTCTGTACCATTGTAAAGTACACGTAACTCTGTACCATTGTAAAGTACATGTAACTCTGTACCATTGTAAAGTACACGTAACTCTGTACCATTGTAAAGTACACGTAACTCTGTACCATTGTAAAGTACACGTAACTCTGTACCATTGTAAAGTACACGTAACTCTGTACCATTGTAAAGTACACGTAACTCTGTACCATTGTAAAGTACACGTAACTCTGTACCATTGTAAAGTACACGTAACTCTGTACCATTGTAAAGTACATGTAACTCTGTACCATTGTAAAGTACACGTAACTCTGTACCATTGTAAAGTACACGTAACTCTGTACCATTGTAAAGTACACGTAACTCTGTACTATTGTAAAGTACACGTAACTCTGTACCATTGTAAAGTACATGTAAGTCTGTACCATTGTAAATTACACGTAACTCTGTACCATTGTAAAGTACACATAACTCTGTACCATTGTAAAGTACACGTAACTCTGTACCATTGTAAAGTACATGTAACTCTGTACCATTGTAAAGTATCCGTAACTCTGTACCATTGTAAAGTACACGTAACTCTGTACCATTGTAAAGTACATGTAACTCTGTACCATTGTAAAGTACACGTAACTCTGTACCATTGTAAAGTACATGTAACTCTGTACCATTGTAAAGTATCCGTAACTCTGTACCATTGTAAAGTACACGTAACTCTGTACCATTGTAAAGTACACGTAACTCTGTACCATTGTAAAGTACACGTAACTCTGTACCATTGTAAAGTACACGTAACTCTGTACCATTGTAAAGTACATGTAACTCTGTACCAATGTTAAATTCAATGCAACTTTGTACCATTGTAAAGTACATGTAACTCTATACCATTGTAAAGTACATGTAACTCTGTACCATTGTAAAGTACATGTAACTCTGTACCATTGTAAAGTACATGTAAGTCTGTACCATTGTAAAGTACACGTAACTCTGTACCATTGTAAAGTACATGTAACTCTGTACCATTGTAAAGTACATGTAAGTCTGTACCATTGTAAAGTACACGTAACTCTGTACCATTGTAAAGTACACGTAACTCTGTACCATTGTAAAGTACACGTAGCTCTGTACCATTGTAAAGTACACGTAACTCTGTACCATTGTAGAGTACACGTAACTCTGTACCATTGTAAAGTACATGTAACTCTGTACCATTGTAAAGTACACGTAACTCTGTACCATTGTAAAGTACACGTAACTCTGTACCATTGTAAAGTACACGTAACTCTGTACTATTGTAAAGTACACGTAACTCTGTACCATTGTAAATTACACGTAACTCTGTACCATTGTAAATTACATGTAACTCTGTACCATTGTAAAGTACACATAACTCTGTACCATTGTAAATTACACGTAACTCTGTACCATTGTAAAGTACATGTAACTCTGTACCATTGTAAAGTATCCGTAACTCTGTACCATTGTAAAGTACACGTAACTCTGTACCATTGTAAAGTACATGTAACTCTGTACCAATGTTAAATTCAATGCAACTTTGTACCATTGTAAAGTACATGTAACTCTATACCATTGTAAAGTACATGTAACTCTGTACCATTGTAAAGTACACGTAGTTCTGTACTATTGCTACTTGAAAATAACATAAATTCTGTAACACATTGTCAATATAACCCAGCATATCAAAGACACTATATAATGCTGATGTATAGTATCTTAGATAGAAAATGTTCATTTGCCAATTAAATTTTGCATCAATTGATTAACTTATGAGTATCCTAGTACCCCCTGGAGACTTCACATCACCTAGGTAATTAAGCATATAGTTTTAGATGTTACAGGTAGCTTTATAATGCCCTTAACTTTGCCCCACCTTGTTAGACATTACATACTCAAACCTGGTACATCATGTAAGTGAAGCACTCATTTAGTCTTCATATCACTATATAAAGTCTATAACGTCACAGAGTAGCATACATCCTGAAGTCTGTATGTCACAGTAAGGAAGTCTGTATGTCACAGTAAGGTAGTATATACCCTTAAGTCTTCATGTCACAGTAAGGTAACATACACCCTTAAGTCTCCATGTGACAGTAAGGTAACGTACACCCTTAAGTCTCCATGTGACAGTAAGGTAACATACACCCTTAAGTCTCCATGTGACAGTAAGGTAACGTACACCCTTAAGTCTCCATGTGACAGTAAGGTAACATACACCCTTAAGTCTCCATGTCACAGAAAGACTTTGTCATAGTGATAACCGCCCATACAGGTGTATGTCAAACAGAAGCAAAAAACTTTCATCAAATCTTGAACATCTCAAACCTTAAAAGAAGAGTGATTGTCAATTTTCTCATTATGTATCATGAATAGATGTGTAAGAAAGCATTTAATGACTATAGAGATCAAATGACTTGGTGGAATCAATACATAGTTGTATAACTAGGCCAGTGTGTCACAAACTAAATTAGTAAATGTTATATGGTAGCTAGAGGAAACTCACGTAATGGACAAATATTGAGTGGAAATGAAATATTTATGTAACTTTAACTGGAGGTGATATTGATCCATTCTGATTGTAAAACAGACTGCGTACCTGGATTGATTTTACTGTTTGTGGTATAGACATGAAAGATGACAAAAAAACTTAATCTAAAGGACAGCTTTTTATAACTAAATGACACTATATAGGGCAGAATCATCAACCTCATTTTGTACAAGTTACTGTATAATTGACCTCTATATTAAAATGACATTTTATCCGTTGGCATCCATTATAGACATTTTTACTATATAATTGACCTCTGTGTAAAGGACATTTTGTCTGCTTGTGTCCATTATAGACATTTTCACTATATATTTGACCTCTGTAATAAAGGACATTTTGTCTGCTGGCGTCCATTATAGACATTTTCACTATATAATTGACCTCTGCATGCATGTGTAAAGGACATTTTGTCTGCTGGCGTCCATTATAGATATTTTTACTATATATTGACCTCTGTATAAAGGACATTTTGTCCGCTGGTGTCCATTATAGACATTTTTACTATATAATTTACCTCTGTATAAAGGACATTTTGTCCGCTGGTGTCCATTATAGACATTTTTACTATATAATTGACCTCTGTATAAATGACATTTTGTCTGCTGGTGTCCATTATAGACATTTTCACAATATATTTGACCTCTGTAATAAAGGACATTTTGTCTGCTGGCGTCCATTATAGACATTTTCACTATATAATTGACCTCTGCATGCATGTGTATAGGACATTTTGTCTGCTGGCGTCCATTATAGATATTTTTACTATATATTGACCTCTGTATAAAGGACATTTTGTCCGCTGGCGTCCATTATAGACATTTTTACTATATAATTTACCTCTGTATAAAGGACATTTTGTCCGCTGGTGTCCATTATAGACATTTTTACTATATAATTTACCTCTGTATAAAGGACATTTTGTCCGCTGGTGTCCATTATAGACATTTTTACTATATAATTGACCTCTGTATAAATGACATTTTATCCGTTGGCGTCCATTATCGACATTTTCACTATATAATTTACCTCTGTATAAAGGACATTTTGTCCGCTGGTGTCCATTATAGACATTTTTACTATATAATTGACCTCTGTATAAAGGACATTTTGTCCGCTGGCGTCCAGTATAGACATTTTTTCTATATAATTGATCTCTGTATAAAGGACATTTTGTCCGCTGGCGTCCAGTATAGACATTTTTTCTATATAATTGACCTCTGTATAAAGGACATTTTGTCCGCTGGTGTCCATTATAGACATTTTTACTATATAATTGACCTCTGTGTATAGGACATTTTGTCCGCTGGCGTCCATTATAGACATTTTTACTATATAATTGACCTCTGTATAAAGGACATTTTGTCCGCTGGCGTCCATTATCGACATTTTTACTTTATAATTGACCTCTGTGTAAAGGACATTTTCTCCGCTGGTGTCAATTATAGACATTTTTACTATATAATTGACCTCTGTATAAAGGACACATTGTCCGCTGGCGTCCATTATAGACATTTTTACTATATAATTGACCTCTGTGTATAGGACATTTTGTCCGCTGGCGTCCATTATAGACATTTTTACTATATAATTTACCTCTGTATAAAGGACATTTTGTCCGCTGGCGTCCATTATAGACATTTTTACTATATAATTTACCTCTGTATAAAGAACATTTTGTCCGCTGGCGTCCATTATAGACATTTTTACTATATAATTGACCTCTGTATAAAGGACATTTTGTCCGCTGGCATCCATTATAGACATTTTTACTATATAATTTACCTTTATAAATGACATTTTATCCGTTGGCTTCCATTATAGACATTTTTACTATATAATTTACCTGTCTATAAAGGACACTTTGCTATGTCCCTTTGGCGTCCATTATAGACAGGTGTATGAGATCATTGTATAGAGGAAATCTATCCTCAAAGGTCATTAAAAATCAAAAGGCCTCAGAATTACATTGTTTAGGGAAAATTGTTTCAGAAGAGAACTTGGATTATGTTCATTTTCATGTACGCATTCGCTGTAATTGGCGCCCAGGCCGCTTAAATAATTGTAACAAAGGGGGTGCTTATTTATTAACCTAAAGGTAACGAAAAAATTCAGCCATATTTTAAAGTGAACAGTCGGGCGAGGATGGCTAAAGTCGGTAAAAATGGTGTGAGTGTATCCAGTATAACTTCTTATGAAATGGAAAAATAAAATCTCTCGTCAAAATCTGTCTGCGTACGAAGAAATTAATTTAAAGTATGGAAATTCTAAAACGTCCTCCCGGCTCACTATGTCCGTGGTTACATTTCCACGCAGCCTGGCTTTCAATGCTTTCAACTTTTCTTTACTTTATTGGTCAGAACTGGGAAACTAAGCAGAACTTGACCGTCGTATTAATATGTGAGAACTTTTGGAAGGCCAATGAACGCATTTAGACTGGTTTTCTTTGCCCGACTATTCACTTTTAATTTTTCTATACTCTTAGTACATAAATCTGTTACAGTAAACATACATATGCCTTTTTATATATCAGAGGCCGATTGATTAAGATGTCCGGACATATTACCTCATATATAGTTCTCCACTTGAGTTGCAAGTTTCTATCTCAAGTGTGACTTTCGCCAAGTATTGGCTGTTAGTCAGTGATTTTTCTCTAGGTACTCCAGTTTAGTTTAATACCTAGGACATTCAACTAGCCAAACCATATGTTCACTGGATGTTAATGAGAAATTCAGGTTAGTGTTTGGGTTATTTTGTTGGTGCTGATTCAGACTGCAAGAGCAGAAAACCTGAGCCAAAAAAAGAACTATTTGTTTTTGGAACTCAGTTGGCCAATCAGTTCAATGGGTCTCCTGTTGAAGGCTAACCATGTAAATGTGTACATATATGTCTAAACCTAAGACACACATTGCTCTACTGATACATGGTAGCTATGTGCCGTATACGTGTATATATATAGACTTTTTAGTCCCCCATATCTCTTGAATTGTTCTAGTCAATATTGAAGGAGTCTTTGAGCGCTCCTCTTTGACATTGGCGGCCTGATGTCAGGTGATCCGCGGTTGGTTTGTTTACCTGTGTGGGTAGATAGCAATCAAACATAGAAATCGTATACGACCTGGAACTTTAATCATACACGACCAGAAATGTATATGAAATATTTAAAATTGGAGAATAGTTGGTTTAAACACCTGGGTTCTACTCAATCTTTAACAGTTGTATGTACATATGTTTACTAGACTATAGTACTAGAGTACATATATGTATAGAATGGATGATTATTCTGTGTCAGCTAATGTATAAACCCTTATACTCTTCACAGGATTCTCCCTTAAATACGAACACTTACTAAAGGGAGAAAACAATTATTGTATCATTAGACAGGTCAAATCTTATAAAATAGCAAACAGTTAGGACAGGACAAATAGGTTCCATGTCCTCTCATTAGCCAAGGGCTTTTAAGGACATGCCAATTTAGGGTTGAGGAAAGTCAGAGTACCCGGTGAATACCAGAACCTAGTAATTGCCTTGCTCCATGTAGGTTTACAACACTCCACACCCAGAGGTGGTCAGAAACAGTCTGAGTTAGGGATAAACAAAAAAAAATTTCACAATCAGATTTAAATTGAAATTTTATATTCTCCGTCCAGACTTGTGTGTTGCACCAGTGATTTTTATGGTCATAACTTATTAATAACTATAAGTAAATATGTTTGTTATGTTCTGATTAAATGTCTGATCCAATGATAACGTACCAGGATTGAACACTCTGTGTAAAGTTTCTGTATCATTAAACAGGTATTTGTGTATCACAGATATTCATGCTAGATATCAGTTAACCTGGATTTTATTTAATTAATTAAATCATATTGTGTATATATAAACACTAAGTATCATTTGTGATTGATTTATTCGTCACCTAGATTTACATAATGGATTAACCCTGATGATAACACGATGGAGTCATTGATAAAATAAAGGGAGGATAGACTCTGGAAACTCGATCCTGTTAGAGTTCTCAAAGTAAAGTCTTCAATTAATAAGTGACTGTAATTGGTCAAAAACTCTTTTTCACTTAGTTAAATTTTAATTACACTCTGAATCAGCATACTGAATGTGTTATCTACCATCATGACTTTTATTTATCAAAAAACATCTGTATTATTAAGTGATCTACCATCATGACTTTTATTTATCAAAAAACATCTGTATTATTAAGTGTGTTGTGTTTTGACTGTTTTCTCCCGACACCTGATGAGGTTCGTATCTGAAACTAGCCTCCTCCCAGAGGGAATAGTTCTGAAGACAAATGACTGTGTTCCTAGACAGTCCTCCTGTCTCAGAAAACATCTGGTTCAGCACAGCAGCCTAGCTTTGTGTTAATGACAAGATTATTAGTATCATCTTACTGTTCAGAAAAGCTCTGCAAATCTGTAGTCAAAGAAACCATAATGACATTTACAACATCATTTTTGTAGAATTTGACCCATGGCCCAAACACTGTCATGCTGTATTCAACTATCTATAAGATAGCATATGGTTAGCTATAGTTGGTAAGATTTGTCACCCTTGTGTTTTGGGAGACTGTGGTATGTTTGTGTTGTGTGAGTGAATGTCTGTATGTTTTGGGAGACTGTGGTATGTTTGTGTTATGTGAGTGAATGTCTGTATGTTTTGGGAGGCTGTGGTACGTTTGTGTTGTGTATGTGAATGTCTGTATGTTTAAGGAGGCTGTGGTATGTTTGTGTGGTGTATGTGAATATCTGTATGTTTTTGGAGGCTGTGGTATGTTTGTGTTGTGAATTTGAATGTCTGTATGTTTTGGGAGGCTGTGGTATGCTTGTGTTGTGTATGTGAATGTATGTATGGTTTGGAAGGCTGTGGTATGTTTGTGTTGTGAATGTGAATGTCTGTATGTTTTGGGAGGCTGTGGTATGTTTGTGTTGTGTATATGAATATCTGTATGTTTTTTAGAGGTTGTGGTACGTTTGTGTTGTGTATGTGAATTTCTGTATGTTTTGAGAGGCTGTGGTATGTTTGTTTGTGTATGTGAATGTCAGTATGTTTTGGGAGGTTGTGGTATGTTTGTGTTGTGTGAGTGAATGTCTGTATAGTTTTGGAAGGCTGTGGTATGTTTGTGTTGTGAATGTGAATGTCTGTATGTTTTGGGAGGCTGTGATATGTTTGTGTGTTGTGTGTGAATGTCTGTATGGTTTAGGAGGCTGTGTTATGTTTGTGTTGTGTGTGTGAATGTATGTATGTTTTGGGAGGCTGTGGTATGTTTGTGTTGTGTATGTGAATGTCTATGTTTTTGGAGGCTGTGGTATGTTTGTGTTGTGTATGTGAATGTATGTATGTTTTGGAAGCCGTGGTATGTCTGTGTTGTGTGTGTGAATGTCTGTATGTTGTTTTTTGGAGGCTGTGGTATGTTTGTGTTGTGTGAGTGAATGTCTTTATGTTTTGGGTGGCTGTGGTATGTTTGTGTTGTGTGAGTGAATGTCTGTATGTTTTGGGAGGCTGTCGTATGTTTGTGTTGTGTGTGTGAATGTGTATGGTTTTGGGAGACTGTGGTATGTTTGTGTTGTGTATGTAAATGTCTGTATGTTTTGGAAGGCTGTGGTATATTTGTGTTGTGCGTGTGAATGTCTATGTGTTTTGGGAGGCTGTGGTATGTTTGTGTGTGTATGTGAATGTCTGTGTGTTTTGGGAGTCTGTGGTATGTTTGTGTTGTGTGTGTAAATGTCTGTATGGTTTGGTAGGCTGTGGTATGTTTGTGTTATGTGTGTGAATGTCTGTGTGTTTTGGGAGGCTGTGGTATGTTTGTGTTGTGTATCTGAATGTCTGTGTGTTTTGGGAGGCTGTGGTATGTTTGTGTTGTGTATGTAAATGTCTGTGTGTTTTGAGAGGCAGTGGTATGTTTGTGTTATGTATATGAATGTCTCTGTGTTTTGGGAGGCTGTGGTATGTTTGTGTTGTGTATGTGAATGTCTGTGTGTTTTGGAAGGCTGTGGTATGTTTGTTTTGTGTATGTGAATGTCTGTGTGTTTTGGGAGGCTGTGGTATGTTTGTGTTGTGTATGTGAATGTCTGTATGGTTTGGGAGGCTGCCTTATATTTGTGTTGTGTCTCCTTTTCATAGTTGACTCTTGTCCTTTTTAGAGTGCTATCTCACTGAAACATACCGCCCAAAGAAAACAACATACCCCATTCTGACACAAACTAACACAGGACAAAAGCCAGTCATCCCACTCCTTTAATGCTGAGCAGGTAAATTATAGTGTGTTTTGGTCTGAGAACCAGAATCAATGGCCTTGTACATCAGTTAGTTACACTAACCACTTAAGACTTTGGAAGTGGAAGGAAATTCATCAACCCACTTATCAACAGGAAGGAGAATTGGGGAGGTTATAAGGAGGTGTCAAAGGGAGATCACCACCAAGTGTCTGTGAGTCTCCACATCCGGTTCTGTAATGTCTAGTACTGAATCTGTATGATGAGTGGAGAAGAGCTATAACAGTGATGATGATGCTGTCAGAGACAGAACTTCACTGTCATTTTACCATTAGACCTGTAGGACAGGGAATTCTACTGTGTCTTCAGGCTGTACAATCTTCAAACATTATGTCATTTGTATTTGGTTTATAATTCGACTGTGATATTGGCACAGTGTGTCTATATGTTGGGGATATTACATTACAACCAGCATGCTTTTTGATTTTTAATTTCCTTGCTGATAACAACAATACAAATTTCAAGCACATTTAGATTAGATTTACTGGCACCAGTTGTATTCTGGAGCGTGATAATTGATGAAGTTGTACAAGTGGAATGGTCCTTATTGTAACACATAATGAACAAGTCAGAGAAACACAAGTATTACATCATAGACAAGCATTCTACATAACACCTCAAGTTTGTTGGCTCTCATCTTTCTTTTCACATAGAAATAGCTTCCATGTGTCCAAATTGATCTGGTCTTCATTCATAGCTGTATATTTGGTGATGATTCATCAAACTTTGACTTCAGCAATTCACACTTGATATGACACTCTCAGCTATTTAAGTGATCTTTACCAAGACTTTTTTGTCAATTTGTCATTAAAATTGTTCATAACTCATGAATCCAAATGTAAAAGCTGTTCTTGTTAACTTAGCATTTAATTATTCTGAGAACTCAATGAAATCTAAAGAAACATCATCCAAGATTCTTTTAACCATAACACTATTTTTTTTTTAATTATTCTATCAATAATATTACTTGGTTAATCCTACAATACTGGTTTTTTTTGTTTTTTTTGTTTTTTTTTTGACAAACACTCATTAAAAATGATCCAAGACTTATTAAACCTTATAGTATGGGATAAACTCTTCTCACTTTGTCATTAAATAATTCATAACTCATTGAACATTAAATCTCTTTTTCTGAACTTATGCAATTGTCCTTCCATTTGAGCATTTGATTTATTTATTACTGAAATAATTTTGTGCACTTTACATTTATTACAGATGGAGCTTTTTAATGCCAGACATCACATTATATTTATTACAGATGGAGCTTTTTAATGCCAGACATCACATTATATTTATTACAGATGAAGCTTTTTAATGCCAGACATCACATTATATTTATTACAGATGGAGCTTTTTAATGCCAGACATCACATTATATTTATTACAGATGGAGCTTTTTAATGCCAGACATCAAAAAGTACCAGCCCAATGGATCTAAGTGCTTACTTTGCCATATGTGTCTCAAGTGTAATATTGCAGAAATTACTTGTGAGATGGGTTATTGGTGGAATAATACAGCCATTAATTGTGAGATGTGTTATAGATATAATATTGCAGACATTAGTTGTGAGATGGGTTATTGGTGTAATATTGCAGACATAAATTATGAGATGGGTTATTGGTGTAATATTACAGCCATTAATTGTGAGGTGGGTTATTGGTGTAATATTGCAGACATAAATTGTGAGATGGGTTATTGGTGTAATATTACAGGCATTAATTGTGAGATATGTCATTGGTGGAATAATACTGCCATTAATTGTGAGGTGGGTTATTGGTGTAATATTACAGGCATTAATTGTGAGGTGGGTTATTGGTGTAATATTACAGGCGTTAATTGTGGGATGGGTTATTGGTGGAATATCACAGGCATTAATTGGGGGATGGGTTATTGGTGGAATATCACAGGCATTAGTTGTGAGGTGGGTTATTGGTGTAATATTACAGGCATTAATTGTGAGGTGGGTTGTTGGTGTTATATTATAGACATTGATTGTGAGGTGGATTATTGGTGTAATATTACAGGCATTTGTTGTGAGGTTGGTTATTGGTGTAATATTACAGGCGCTAATTGTGAGGTGGGTTATTGGTGTAATACTGCAGACATTAATTGTGAGATGGGTTATTGGTGTAATATTACAGCCATTAATTGTGGGATGGGTTATTGGTGTAATATTACAGACATTAATTGTGAGATGGGTTATTGGTGTAATATTACAGGCATTAATTGTGGGATGGGTTATTGGTGTAATATTGCAGGCATTAATTGTGGGAGGGATGGGTTATTGGTGTAATATCACAGACATTAATTGTGAGGTGGGTTATTGGTGTAATATTACAGGCATTAATTGTGAGATGGGTTATTGGTGTAATATTACAGGCATTAATTGTGAGGTGGGTTATTGGTGTAATATTACAGGCATTAATTGTGAGATGGGTTATTGGTGTAATATCACAGACATTAATTGTGAGATGGGTTATTGGTGTAATATCACAGACATTAATTGTGAGATGGGTTATTGGTGTTATATTTCAGGCTTTATATTATGTGAGTTGATATTACAGGTATCATTTGTGTCACAAGGATAGATAACAGCAATGAACCTATTACATGTATATATCTCATTGTTGTGGTGTAAATACACACTAAAATAACTTCAATATGTTCAAATGATGAGTTGTTCTTCTCAATACAATAAGTCTGTATCATCTATTGAACTCAGACTTGGATAAAATCCTAAGTGCCTTTTTCACCTGGCACTTGGCCATCTTCTGTAGGTGTAGTGTATTTATATTGCTGATTGCAGCTTATGTAACTGTTCTGATCTATTTGATGTCTGGATCATTGTCTTCAGAGAAATCCAATACATTTACTTTACTATAAATAGATTTCATGTATCAATTAGGTTTAATATGATGAACAAACAGGGTCCAGTTTCACGATCATTTCTTAACTTAAAATTTTTCAACGGAAAGCATTACAGACTTCTTAACTGAAGATTTTTCCTTAACTTCTGCAGTGCTTTCCTTTGTAGAATTTAAAGTTAACTAATTTCTGAAAGCTAAGGGATGTTTGTGAAACTGGAGCCTGGTCTTATGCTAAATCTTTTCTTAACCAAAAATCATAAATTATGACTTACTGACTGGTCTCAATGGACTGAAAATGTTATAAAAACATTTTACTAAGAACTCTTCAGAAAGGCTGTTGGTTTCTAATATATTTGACCCCTGTGACCTTGAAAGTAGGTCAAGGTCATTCAATTAAGTAAGTGAACAACACACTGGGGGGTCCTTTATCACAGTATGCAACAGGTCTTTATGTCTACTAGTTATTGACAAAGGTTTTTTTTAACATATTTGACCCCTGTGAGCTTGAATGAAGGTCAAGTTCAGTCATTTGAACAAACTTGGGCACCCTTCATCCCAGCATGCTGCCTACAGGTGCAATATCAGATGTCTAGACCTACTTAATATTATAATTGACATGAAGTTTTTACAGATTTTAGCCTAATGAAAATGTAAATAATCTAATGAACCATAGTGCAATGTCAGATAAGGATAATTTTCAAGAATTATTATGAATGTGATAAACTTTCCCTTTTTCTGTTTAACTTGTTCGGGTGATTTGGTGATGTATTGGTTAGCCTTTCACCTGGGCATCTGGTGGTCAATCCCTGGCACATATGTGAAAAGGCCAGGGGTTACCAATCGAATTAGATGGTTTTTTCCGCGAGCACTCTGGTTTCCTCCCAGTGTCGACTCTAGATCCCTTCATATGCTTACATCTGGGCAATCGAAAGTGATTTGTATAAGGTATATAACTTGTTTCAAAATGATGTATAACTTACAGAAATGATTGGTATTGCATTAAAACCCCCACAAGGTCATGTCTGTAATTGATTCCTAGATCCTTCTAACAATAATGCCATTTATTATAATATTTAATACAGTTTGTAAAATGAATAAAACTCCTCTGTCACATTTTCTTTCTTACATTTTAAAATGGTGATTCACTTTTTGAAGTTCCATTTTGTAAATTTCCTAAACGTAAAACTGGGAGGGTGGAGATCAAGCTGTACAGATGCTGTTTAACTTAAGGTCTCTCACCGCTCTCAGAAAGAAACTGTACGGTACAGAGCTTTCTATATACTAGTAGGCCATTAATAATTACTTGTCTTTAAAAATGAAACCAGTCATTATAATCTGTATGTATTTTTGTGGTATTTTTATTTTAGTCCAGTAATGTACTTATTTTGAAATCGGTTACATAATGTGGTTGCTTTAGTTGAACCAGTTCTCCATTACACTGCAGTGGCCGAGTGGTTAAGATGTCCAGACATATTACCACAAACCCTCCACGTCTGGGTTTGAATCCCCTGTGGGGCAATTGCCAGTCTCCTGGTGAACTGTTTTTCTCTGGGTTTTCCTCCACCATCAAACCTGGTACATCTTTAAATGATCCTGGCTGTTAAGAGGATGTAAAACTATAAAGAAACCAAACCATTTCACCAATCTAATTGCCCTCTACCTCTGGATCTTGAGTTTGAATTCTATGTATGGCTGCTGGTCAGTGGTTTTTCTCTGGGTATTGCAGCTTTCTTCCCATCCAAACCGAACACCTGACCCTGACTGTTAATAGGATCTAAACTTATCAAACCAAAATCCAACTATTGCACCTGTAGATGCATTATCACTCGAGTTTTGAAGAATAGGGAATACACGTTTCTGTTGAGTGCCCTGGCCAAGAATCAAACTCAAGTGTCATTGGATAAACCAATATTGAGGCAAAGAAGTATGCTCCCATCAGCTGAGTGACAGAGACTGTGTGCAAGCTAGCCATACAGACCCGCTGCTTCTACAAGTTAACCAAGTCCAAGGATTTCATATTAGGAAGGTTGCTCTGCCATATAAATGTAGGTGTAATTATACTCGTCTGAGCACATTTTGCTTCCATGTATTCCCTGTAGACGCAGTATTTCAGTCAGATCTCTGCTTCAACACTTTTATGACATGACAAAGAATGTACATTATTGTTTCACAAAGGACTAGAGTATTGTGTATCGGAAACTACAATGGACCTGTTATGCAAGCTCATAAATGTATTAATAGATCACAATTCACAATGAATGATCGATCATTTTTTACGGCTTCAAACATGGCAACAAGAGCTAAACATTAAAAGACAGTAAAAACTAAAGGTCGCCTACAAAAGTGTCAGAATAATGACTAGATAGTTTAGAAACAGCATCAGAACCAACCAATGTGTTAACATTTCAGTGTTATATGGGAGTCTCCATCGCTGAGCAGTCAAGTTATATGATTAAAACCTTTACCAATATATTCATACAGTGCAACTTGTCTAAACTGAAAGTCAGCGGACCAGCATAGCAAAGTTTCTGAATAACACAGTTTTTAATTACTTAATTTCAGATGGAAAATGCCATACAACTATATGCAGGAATAGAGAGGGATCTGGGCTCAGTTTCATGAACATTCCTTAACTTAAAATTCTCCACATGAAAGCATTATGGCTTTTAAGGCTCCTTGGCTTAACTTAAGATTTTTCCTTAACTTCTGTAATGCTTTCCTATGGTGAATTTTAAGTTAAGAAATGTTCATGAACCTGGACCCTCATGGATTGGACAAGTTATACCGTATTTTCTAGGAGCATCTAAATATTTGCACATGATTGTGCAGGCCTTCAGATCACTGTTTGCAATTATCTAAGTAACAAATTAGTTAAAGAACCATTTTTCAATAGAAAGTGTTACTTCAAATACCAAAATAAAAGATATTCATGGCTTAAATAATTTTCAAGAGCAGAGTTGATGTATATTTTTTACTTAAGTCACTTATATATAATTAACTCATTCACCCCCGACGACACATTTTGAACTCTTCCCATTCAAACACTGGTATAGTTTATAATGAATTATCAGGGATGAATGAGTTAAGATCAAAAAGCCAAGGTAATCAGTAATATAAAAAATACAACACAACAAATGATCACATGGAACCTGTGTCATCTTTAATATACATCGTTCAATTACACTTCAGTTAAAAATAATTGATACAGTCTATTTTATAATAAAACTTGTCAGTGGGTTAAGAATTTCATATCTGTATATAAATCTGGAGATTATCTACATAAAGCTATGCATTTTTAAAATGCAAGCTATCACATTCTCTCTGGTTTTGAAATTGTACAGAAACTTGCCAGATATGATGATACAAATATGATGATGCACAATGTGGCCGAGGACAAGTATATCGATGGACAGAAGTTTATGTACAAAAACCAAACATATTAAAGTGCTAATGTTTTAAAATCATAATACAGTAATAAATTTATACAAAAGGATAAAAATAAATCATGATATAAATAATTACAAATACATTGAATTTGTTCACAATTAATAACAAATCATCTATTTTTCAATAAAAATTTAACTTGAATTTACACAAGATTTTTGTTTTAAAATTTAACTCACAACCGTTAAAATTTGATAAATTTTTTTTTTAATATTATATGCACTTCAAAAACTGATGAAGCATACAAATTTGTTCATATTATTTAGAAATAAAAACTCTGAATTAATTTGTAGTTTTACACAAATTGTTGATAATTCCAGGCTTACTATAAAACACTAACAATGATGCGTTTTCATTGCTAGGAGACCTTTCACAAAGCCTTGATAAATCAAACATGCAAATGATAAATTTAAATCCAATACAATGATTTATTATTAATGAAGCACGGTGAAAGATCAAAACAACATATTATGCTGGAGTCAATTGAATAGTTTCCTGGAGAGTGATAGCTTTAGTAGTGTACTGATAGAGGAATGAACTGGATACCAACCATAGTGTTTACTAATGTTACAAACTGGTTAAATGGAACTGTGTGTAAGAGCATCTGACAGTGAACATTATTTTTGTACAATATTGTCAAAGATATTGACATCTATTCTTGAGCAAATCTTTTCACCTTAAAAGCTGATAATGGTCCACATAATTTTTGAGGTTATCATTACCTTATCAACTCAAACACTATGCTTATTTATGAATTTGTTTTAAAAACAATAATAATCATGCATTTTCATAAAAAGTAGCTACATATCTGTTCATTAAAAAGCTCACTATTCATAAGAATCATTACATATAAACTGAATAAAAACCTTTTTTGAAAATAGTTAAAAGGTAAAGAAGAAAAATCCAGCATACAAGTATTTTAGTAAAACACTTTGATGTTGGACGCCATGAATGTGAGATTCGACTGTAGAGATTGTACGAGTTAGAGACATTTGGTGCGAGGCTTGGTGTAGAGTAGTGGAACCAGCCATTGATCACATCCATTGATTATAGACCTGCCAGCTACACTGCAGTGACATAAGATGTATCCTATGGTCTCCCCAGTAAGGAGTGGGAGGACTGGGGTAGTAGCCCAATACACATCTGTCTTACAGATGATTCCAATCCTAAACTCAAACAATGCTACTCTCACCAATACACTGTAGGTTTACAAAATGAACCATCATGTAGATAAGCAATGCTTTGGCTCAATTTTATATCTTATATGTAATGAGTTCATACACATCAACGTGCTGATAGTGATACAATTCTAAAACAATTAATTCAGCAAATTAACTTCTACTTAACAAAATAGATAAAATGCTGCCTTTGAAAATTGATGTTAAATATACCTATATAGATGTCTCATTATTTTCCCTATGATGTATAGATCCTATCATATTTGACGTCCTAACAATGAAAAAATACTGAAGCTATTTCATAATAAGCAGATCTCTTAATTTTAACATTGAACCAATATGTACATTATACATAAAAGTCTGGATTATTTCACTTATGATGAAAGTGAAACAAACAAATTAACACATCTAAGATTGAGTCACTAATGAACATACCCCATGTGATCCCACAGTCCCGGCAGGCCTTACTAACATGGAGTTCTATACAATGTATTACCGCTCTCATGTCATTGAGGAAAACCAACCCATTCTTATTTCTTAGAAGAAAGGTAACACATGCAATATTCTAATCTGAATAAATTCTGATTTAGAAAAGGTAATGATTACCTTATGTATGATTATGGATGGTCTAATTTGAAGAGAACAAAACAATTATATGATTTCAACACTAATGTTTATCACTCATAAATATAGTAAATCTTAACATATTCAAATAATATTATAATTCCATTTTGATAAGTTTGGGTCCAAAAAAAAGTCATAATAATAATGACTTAATGATAAAACAAATTATTTGCCATTTTTTTAACAATTAACTTTTAAAGAGCAGTCTTGGATATAAAATTCTACAAGCACAGTAATAAATAGTAGATGGCACAGATTAAGGAAAACATACAGAAGATACGGAACCATGAGTAGTCGTGTAGCTTCAGGTGACGCAAATTAAAAGTGGGAGACAAAGAAAAGGACTGAACTAAATTACTCATCATTACATCTACTTTGTGATGTTTACTCCCCAGAAAATTAAAAAAGAAAACTGCAATCCTTCTAATTCTAAGGAAAGTTAGTAAAACTTTCATTTTTGTCTAAAAAGAATTTGATTAATTCTATCAAGATACACGAAACCACAAAAAATAAAGCACAAAAAAGATATGCATGTATATATCAGTTTGCAAAGTATATAAAAATTAGGCAATCTCAATGTTTGGAACATTTTGAGTGGTTGATTGTATATATTCAAACATGAAAATACCTAAGCAAGATGATGAGAAAACGTAAATCAATGCTTTCAAAGCCAACAATACTAATTTTTTTGTAACATTGATTTGATAAATAATAATATTGTGAGTATCCACAACAAATGAATCACTATGTTTAGAATTCAGAATTTCTACGTATGTTGAAAATGAGGTAATAAGCTGACCTTCGGTATAACATCTTAAAATATAAAAGGCACAACATAAAATGGGTACTTTAACTTAGAACTCGCATTAAGAAAAAATCAGCTTTACTATGAACTGTTGTATGTAAGTTAGAACGGCAATAGTTTATAGTTCATTGTTAAAGATATCTCAAGAACAGAACAGCTAAAACATAGGAGGAATCTAAAGAATAAATGGTTTTGTTGCTTCAGCTTGAGTGGTAATGATAAAGCTATGTGCCTATCGAGTTATTGCAGATGGAGTAATACTCTAACAAGGACAGTAAAAGGTTATAATATTCTACCAGACTCTCACACTCTCTCAGACAAGGGGATTCAAACATAACGACTTAGAAAACACATTGTAAAAAAATCCATCACAGTGATGCTCAATTTGTAATGCACAAAGTTCTTGTGCAATTTCTTATCCACAAAATAGGGTGGTATAGAACATTAGCACATTAAAATGTTTGAAAACAGTTTTTTCTGTTGTGTTGGTTGGAGAACTTAATTCCCTTGTTAAAAAAGGCATTGAAACCCTCTAGACCACATCTTAGAACCAACTTGCACAACGTAGCTTCTGATTGTTTCATCCTGTATATAACTAGTACACATTACAATCAATTTCAGTTTACATGTTCCATGGTGTACATGAATTATCTCCCTTTCTCAGACACAATCCAGTATATATTCCACATATCTTATAAGAAGCCATCACTAGGCTAAACTTCATTTAAGGTGTCGTTGCATTTATATTTCCATAAAATAAAAAAAATTTGGCTTTATGTAGTATAACAACTTCACAGAATGTAAATCCACCACATTTTGTGTAAATAAGAAGTAATATTGGACAGGATAAAATACAACACATCATTCAAATACACTTGTGTACAATATCATATGATCACTTTAAAGAATTCTCATTATCCATTGGACGGCATGGAGAGTCTTGCATTTGAGTAATCACACTATGATAATCCCTATAAGGTTGGTATTTGTGGCAGTTTTGTTCGCGCTACATCAGTGTCTACTATGGATACAGGGGCACCAGCCTTTCCTCTGCTGGAGCTTCCACTAGCCAGCTTACTACCTGGGTACACTGCACTAGTGTTTGCAGTGGATTTCCGCCGAGACGCAGAATCTGACCTGGTGTCGTTTTGGGGTGGTTTAGGTAATCGACGTCGTAGCCATGCATGACGTAGGGCCTGACTAGGGGTCATTCGTACTGCTGGTTCCCAATCTAAACAACGCTTCAGGAAATCAATGAAATGTGCGTCGTCACATCCTTTTAGTGCAGTGGTGAAATCTTTGCTTCCAGGTTTACCCCTCGTCTTTCCACGCCTTGATCGACCCCCTTGTAAAGTTGTTGAGCCATCCGGCATAGTTGCCACTGTGCAGTAGCGAGGGTATCCCTTAGAGCTGATGAAATTCCTGGTACGTTTAGCAGAATCTAGAAGTCGAGATGGTGGCATGTCTAGTAGTTCAATGATACAGGCCAGCTGATCACCCTCATCTTCTCCAGGGAATAGTGGGTAGCCGGTCAGTAATTCTGCCAAAATGCAACCCAAACTCCACATATCAATAGGCATACCATACTTCGCCCCTAGAATCACCTCTGGTGCGCGATAGAACCTCGACTGGATATATGTATAGATCCGTTGATGTTCATAACAGCTTGAACCAAAGTCTATTACCTTTATACCGCTACGGCCCTGTTGTTTGAGAAGAATGTTCTCTGGTTTGAGATCACAGTGAATGATACGGTTCTTGTTCAATGCATCTAAACATTGTAATATTGAGTGTGCAAACTTGCGGACAAGTTGCAAACTAAATCCCTGGAATTTGTTTTTCTTGATAAGTTCATACAAGTTCATACTGAGAAGTTCAAATGTGATACATATATGATTTCTGAATACGAAATGCTCATACATATGTACAATATTAAAAGCATTGTCCTTATCCTGTTTTTTAAGGTGCTCCAGAATACGTATTTCCTCTTGAGCCTGCCTGTGGAATCGCTTTTCATTCCTTACCATTTTCAAGGCAACATGATCATGCGACTTATGATCATACACTTTCACTACTTGACCAAAGCTTCCTTTTCCAATCACTTTCAATACTTCATACCGGTATGAAATGTGATCATGGGGTACCTGCATGTAGGATCCCTGATCATCGTCATAACCATTGTTATTAGCACTCCCAATGACCCCTTGTTTTTTCTTCGCGTTTGGACCAACAAAAAAGATGTTGGGGTAATTGAAGATTTCATGGTGCTCATATGAGGTCAGTTTGGTCATATACTGCTTCATAGCCGTTTCTGGGGTGAGTCTATTTCTTTTAGCCGCCGATCCCCCCTTACTCGTATTGCTGCCTGCACTCGAGCTGGGACGGGGATTAGGTAGGGAACGCGTTTCGTCGGCCGTTCCGACGTGATGTTTTTGGTGTTTTCCGTGATCATCATTATAAAGTTGTTGCACTTTCAATCCAGCACTTTGAACTCCCCCACCTACTGTCTGGGATGTTAAAGGGGGTAGGCTATAGGGATGAGCTGCCGGTTGATTCATTCTATGATTTACTCGAGTCGTCATACTAATGATACTTCCCTCCGGTTATGTTCCTTCCACTGCAATTTTCCTCCATTTACTCTTCCACATTTGTCGAGGCAAGTATCCCCCACGTCTTCCTCAACATGTTTGACACTTGGAAAAATACGATTTAATCCAATTTCGGTGTGTTTCAGCAACGTTTACTCCACACACTGTTGCTATTTTCAAGACAAGTATGGAGGATTGGTTGCCAAGCAGAACCCCGGTTGGTCAACGTCACAACTTCTTGTTACGTCATGGAAACTGTGGTCACGTGATACAACAAAACATTATTCATGTCTGCACATAAACAAATCGCTGTCGGACGACGATTGAAGTAGATCGGTTTTCCTGTGTAATGTTCTGGTTATTTATGTTGTTTTAAGTCATATTCGATTTCAAAAGCATTATATTTATATATATATTTTATAGTGTCAAGTTGTACTGTCAATGAAATGAGTATTGATCTAGGCTAACATATGCACCCCTTTTCAAAGGTGCAAACTGACAGTGTTGTGAAGTGATGTGCTTGTATATTGTATTAATTGCGAATAATTGATTTGATATAAACAGACCTTGTACCATAACACTTATATCATCAAATGTTCCTTATTTAATATTGAACACAATTTATGTTCATGTCCTAATTCTAATTCTTATAAGTTTAGCTTGGTTATTATTGATTATTGAGTCTACATGTGGTATACAGAATTGTACCTGCAGTTATACAATCATCAGTAGCTAATATTTTCAGCTCAGTTTACATGTCCAATACCACCAGTAGCTTATTGACTATCCCATTCATATATAGCATATACAATACCACCAGTAGCTTATTGACTATCCCATTCATATATAGCATATACAATACCACCAGTAGCTTATTGACTATCCCATTCATATATAGCATATACAATACCACCAGTAGCTTATTGACTATCCCATTCATATATAGCATATACAATACCACCAGTAGCTTATTGACTATCCCATTCATATATAGCATATACAATACCACCAGTAGCTTATTGACTATCCCATTCATATATAGCATATACAATACCACCAGTAGCTTATTGACTATCCCATTCATATAATAGCATATACAATACCACCAGTAGCTAATTGACCATCCAGTTTACATATACAATATCATTATTATTATATAAAGTAGCTCATTGTCCGTCCAGTTTACATGTCATATACAATATCATAAGTAGCTTATTGACCATCCAGTTTACATGTCATATACAATATCACCAGTAGCTTATTGACCGTCCAGTTTACAAAAGTCATATAACATCACCAGTAGCTTATTGGCTGTCCAGTTTACATGTCATATACAATATCATAAGTAGCTTATTGGTCGTCCAGTTTACATGTCATATACAATATTTCCAGTAGCTTATTGGCCGTCCAGTTTACATGTCATATACAATATCACCAGTAGCTTATTGACCATCCAGTTTCCATAAGTCATATACAATATCACCAGTAGCTTATTGGCTGTCCAGTTAACATGTCATATACAATATCATAAGTAGCTTATTGGCTGTCCAGTTTACATGTCATATACAATATCACCAGTAGCTTATTGGCTGTCCAGTTAACATGTCATATACAATATCATAAGTAGCTTATTGGCTGTCCAGTTTACATGTCATATACAATATCATAAGTAGCTAATTGGCCGTTCAGTTTACATGGCATATACAATATCTCCAGTAGCTTATTGGCCGTCCAGTTTACATGTCATATACAATATCACCAGTAACTTATTGACCGTCCAGTTTACATGTAATATACAATAACACCAGTAGCTTATTTACCGCCCAGTTTACATAGGTCTTATACAATATCACCAGTAACTTATTGACCGTCCAGTTTACATGTAATATACAATATCACCAGTAACTTACTGACTGTCCAGTTTACATGTAATATACAATATCACCAGTAACTTATTGACCGTCCAATTTACATGTCATATTATACAATATCACCAGTAACTTATTGATCATCCAGTTACATACAATATCACCAGTAGCATATTGACCGTTTAGTTTACATAAGTCGTATATTAAATCTCCAGTAGCTTATCAACTGTCCAATTTACATGTCATATACAATATCACCAGTAACTTATTGACCGTCCAGTTTACATGTCATATGCAATATTACCAGTAAATTACTGACCGTCCAGTTTACATGTCATATACAATATCACCAGTAAATTACAATGACCGTCCAGTTTACATGTCATATACAATATCACCAGTAACTTACTGACCGTCCAGTTTACATGTCATATACAATATCACCAGTAACTTACTGACCGTCCAGTTTACATGTCATATACAATATCACCAGTAACTTACTGACCGTCCAGTTTACATGTCATATACAATATCACCAGTAACTTACTGACCGTCCAGTTTACATGTCATATACAATATCACCAGTAACTTACTGACCGTCCAGTTTACATGTCATATACAATATCACCAGTAACTTACTGACCGTCCAGTTTACATGTCATATACAATATCACCAGTAACTTACTGACCGTCCAGTTTACATGTCATATACAATATCACCAGTAACTTACTGACCGTCCAGTTTACATGTCATATACAATATCACCAGTAACTTACTGACCGTCCAGTTTACATGTCATATACAATATCACCAGTAACTTACTGACCGTCCAGTTTACATGTCATATACAATATCACCAGTAACTTACTGACCGTCCAGTTTACATGTCATATGCAATATCACCAGTAGCTTACTGACCGTCCAGTTTACATGTCATATGCAATATCACCAGTAGCTTACTGACCGTCCAGTTTACATGTCATATGCAATATCACCAGTAGCTTACTGACCGTCCAGTTTACATGTCATATGCAATATCACCAGTAGCTTACTGACCGTCCAGTTTACATGTCATATACAATATCACCAGTAGCTTACTGACCGTCCAGTTTACATGTCATATACAATATCACCAGTAACTTACTGACCGTCCAGTTTACATGTCATATACAATATCACCAGTAACTTACTGACCGTCCAGTTTACATGTCATATACAATATCACCAGTAACTTACTGACGTCCAGTTTACATGTCATATACAATATCACCAGTAACTTACTTACTGACCGTCCAGTTTACATGTCATATACAATATCACCAGTAACTTACTGACCGTCCAGTTTACATGTCATATACAATATCACCAGTAACTTACTGACTGTCCAGTTTACATGTCATATACAATATCACCAGTAACTTACTGACCGTCCAGTTTACATGTCATATACAATATCACCAGTAGCTTATTGACCGTCCAGTTTACATGTCATATACAATATCACCAGTAACTTACTGACCGTCCAGTTTACATGTCATATACAATATCACCAGTAACTAACTGACCGTCCAGTTTACATGTCATATACAATATCACCAGTAGCTTATTGACCGTCCAGTTTACATGTCATATACAATATCACCAGTAACTTACTGACCGTCCAGTTTACATGTCATATACAATATCACCAGTAACTTACTGACCGTCCAGTTTACATGTCATATACAATATCACCAGTAACTTACTGACTGTCCAGTTTACATGTCATATACAATATCACCAGTATAACGTATTGACTGTCCTGTTTACATGTCATATACAATATCACCAGTAACTTACTGACTGTCCAGTTTACATGTCATATACAATATCACCAGTAACTTACTGACTGTCCAGTTTACATGTCATATACAATATCACCAGTAACTTACTGACCGTCCAGTTTACATGTCATATACAATATCACCAGTAACTTATTGACTGTCCAGTTTACATGTCATATACAATATCACCAGTAACTTACTGACTGTCCAGTTTACATGTCATATACAATATCACCAGTAGCTTATTGACCGTCCAGTTTACATGTCATATACAATATCACCAGTAGCTTATTGACCGTCCAGTTTACATGTCATATACAATATCACCAGTAACTTACTGACCGTCCAGTTTACATGTCATATACAATATCACCACTTACTTATTGACCGCCCAGTTTACATGTCATATACAATATCACCAGTAGCTTATTGACCATCCAGTTTACATGTCATATACAATATCACCAGTAACTTACTGACCGTCCAGTTTACATGTCATATACAATATCACCAGTAACTTACTGACCGTCCAGTTTACATGTCATATACAATATCACCAGTAACTTACTGACCGTCCAGTTTACATGTCATATACAATATCACCAGTAACTTACTGACCGTCCAGTTTACATGTCATATACAATATCACCAGTAACTTACTGACCGTCCAGTTTACATGTCATATACAATATCACCAGTAACTTACTGACCGTCCAGTTTACATGTCATATACAATATCACCAGTAACTTATTGACCGTCCAGTTTACATGTCATATACAATATCACCAGTAACTTACTGACCGTCCAGTTTACATGTCATATACAATATCACCAGTAGCTTATTGACCGTCCAGTTTACATGTCATATACAATATCACCAGTAACTTACTGACTGTCCAGTTTACATGTCATATACAATATCACCAGTATAACTTATTGACTGTCCAGTTTACATGTCATATACAATATCACCAGTAGCTTATTGACCGTCCAGTTTACATGTCATATACAATATCACCAGTAGCTTATTGACCGTCCAGTTTACATGTCATATACAATATCACCAGTAGCTTATTGACCGTCCAGTTTACATGTCATATACAATATCACCAGTAACTTATTGACTGTCCAGTTTACATGTCATATACAATATCACCAGTAGCTTATTGACCGTCCAGTTTACATGTCATATACAATATCACCAGTAGCTTATTGACCGTCCAGTTTACATGTCATATACAATATCACCAGTAGCTTATTGACTGTCCAGTTTACATGTCATATACAATATCACCAGTAACTTATTGACTGTCCAGTTTACATGTCATATACAATATCACCAGTAACTTATTGACTGTCCAGTTTACATGTCATATATACAATATCACCAGTAACTTATTGACCGTCCAGTTTACATGTCATATACAATATCACCAGTAGCTTACTGACCGTCCAGTTTTACATGTCATACACTGTCACCAGTTACTTATTGACCGTCCAGTTTACATGTCATATACAATATCACCAGTAACTTACTGACCGTCCAGTTTACATGTCATATACAATATCACCAGTAACTTACTGACCGTCCAGTTTACATGTCATATACAATATCACCAGTAACTTACTGACCGTCCAGTTTACATGTCATATACAATATCACCAGTAACTTACTGACCGTCCAGTTTACATGTCATATACAATATCACCAGTAACTTACTGACTGTCCAGTTTACATGTCATATACAATATCACCAGTAACTTACTGACTGTCCAGTTTACATGTCATATACAATATCACCAGTAACTTACTGACCGTCCAGTTTACATTGTCATATACAATATCACCAGTAACTTACTGACTGTCCAGTTTACATGTAATATACAATATCACCAGTAACTTACTGACTGTCCAGTTTACATGTCATATACAATATCACCAGTATAACGTATTGACTGTCCTGTTTACATGTCATATACAATATCACCAGTAACTTACTGACCGTCCAGTTTACATGTCATATACAATATCACCAGTAACTTACTGACCGTCCAGTTTACAATGTCATATACAATATCACCAGTAACTTACTGACCGTCCAGTTTACATGTCATATACAATATCACCAGTAACTTACTGACCGTCCAGTTTACATGTCATATACAATATCACCAGTAACTTATTGACTGTCCAGTTTACATGTCATATACAATATCACCAGTAACTTACTGACCGTCCAGTTTACATGTCATATACAATATCACCAGTAACTTACTGACCGTCCAGTTTACATGTCATATACAATATCACCAGTAACTTATTGACCGTCCAGTTTACATGTCATATACAATATCACCAGTAACTTACTGACCGTCCAGTTTACATGTCATATACAATATCACCAGTAACTTATTGACCGTCCAGTTTACATGTCATATACAATATCACCAGTAACTTACTGACCGTCCAGTTTACATGTCATATACAATATCACCAGTAAATTACTGACTGTCCAGTTTACATGTCATATACAATATCACCAGTAACTTACTGACCGTCCAGTTTACATGTCATATACAATATCACCAGTAACTTATTGACCGTCCAGTTTACATGTCATATACAATATCACCAGTAACTTACTGACCGTCCAGTTTTACATGTCATATACAATATCACCAGTAGCTTATTGACCGTCCAGTTTACATGTCATATACAATATCACCAGTAACTTATTGACCGTCCAGTTTACATGTCATATACAATATCACCAGTAACTTATTGACCGTCCAGTTTACATGTCATATACAATATCACCAGTAGCTTATTGACCGTCCAGTTTACATGTCATATACAATATCACCAGTAACTTATTGACCGTCCAGTTTACATGTCATATACAATATCACCAGTAACTTACTGACCGTCCAGTTTACATGTCATATACAATATCACCAGTAACTTACTGACCGTCCAGTTTACATGTCATATACAATATCACCAGTAACTTACTGACCGTCCAGTTTACATGTCATATACAATATCACCAGTAGCTTATTGACCGTCCAGTTTACATGTCATATACAATATCACCAGTAACTTACTGACCGTCCAGTTTACATGTCATATACAATATCACCAGTAGCTTATTGACCGTCCAGTTTACATGTCATATACAATATCACCAGTAACTTACTGACCGTCCAGTTTACATGTCATATACAATATCACCAGTAACTTACTGACCGTCCAGTTTACATGTCATATACAATATCACCAGTAACTTACTGACCGTCCAGTTTACATGTCATATACAATATCACCAGTAGCTTATTGACCGTCCAGTTTACATGTCATATACAATATCACCAGTAACTTACTGACCGTCCAGTTTACATGTCATATACAATATCACCAGTAACTTACTGACCGTCCAGTTTACATGTCATATACAATATCACCAGTAAATTACTGACTGTCCAGTTTACATGTCATATACAATATCACCAGTAACTTACTGACCGTCCAGTTTACATGTCATATACAATATCACCAGTAAATTACTGACCGTCCAGTTTACATGTCATATACAATATCACCAGTAACTTACTGACCGTCCAGTTTACATGTCATATACATATCACCATATCACCGTCCAGTTTACATGTCATATACAATATCACCAGTAACTTATGACCGTCCAGTTTACATGTCATATACAATATCACCAGTAACTTACTGACCGTCCAGTTTACATGTCATATACAATATCACCAGTAACTTACTGACCGTCCAGTTTACATGTCATATACAATATCACCAGTAACTTACTGACCGTCCAGTTTACATGTCATATACAATATCACCAGTAACTTACTGACCGTCCAGTTTACATGTCATATACAATATCACCAGTAACTTACTGACCGTCCAGTTTACATGTCATATACAATATCACCAGTAAATTACTGACCGTCCAGTTTACATGTCATATACAATATCACCAGTAACTTACTGACTGTCCAGTTTACATGTCATATACAATATCACCAGTAACTTACTGACTGTCCAGTTCATATACAATATCACCAGTAACTTACTGACCGTCCAGTTTACATGTCATATACAATATCACCAGTAACTTACTGACCGTCCAGTTTACATGTCATATACAATATCACCAGTAACTTACTGACCGTCCAGTTTACATGTCATATACAATATCACCAGTAACTTACTGACCGTCCAGTTTACATGTCATATACAATATCACCAGTAACTTAACTGACCGTCCAGTTTACATGTCATATACAATATCACCAGTAACTTATTGACCGTCCAGTTTACATGTCATATACAATATCACCAGTAACTTATTGACCGTCCAGTTTACATGTCATATACAATATCACCAGTAACTTACTGACCGTCCAGTTTACATGTCATATACAATATCACCAGTAACTTATTGACCGTGTCCAGTTTACATGTCATATATACAATATCACCAGTAACTTACTGACTGTCCAGTTTACATGTCATATACAATATCACCAGTAACTTACTGACTGTCCAGTTTACATGTCATATACAATATCACCAGTAACTTACTGACTGTCCAGTTTACATGTCATATACAATATCACCAGTAACTTACTGACCGTCCAGTTTATATATACAATATCACCAGTAGCTTATTGACCGTCCAGTTTACATGTCATATACAATATCACCAGTTACTTATTGACCGTCCAGTTTACATGTCATATACAATATCACCAGTTACTTATTGACCGTCCAGTTTACATGTCATATACAATATCACCAGTAACTTACTGACTGTCCAGTTTACATGTCATATACAATATCACCAGTAACTTACTGACCGTCCAGTTTACATGTCATATACAATATCACCAGTAACTTACTGACCGTCCAGTTTACATGTCATATACAATATCACCAGTAACTTACTGACTGTCCAGTTTACATGTCATATACAATATCACCAGTAGCTTACTGACCGTCCAGTTTACATGTCATATACAATATCACCAGTAACTTACTGACCGTCCAGTTTACATGTCATATACAATATCACCAGTAACTTACTGACCGTCCAGTTTACATGTCATATACAATATCACCAGTAACTTATTGACCGTCCAGTTTACATGTCATATACAATATCACCAGTAACTTACTGACTGTCCAGTTTACATGTCATATACAATATCACCAGTAACTTACTGACTGTCCAGTTTACATGTCATATACAATATCACCAGTAGCTTATTGACCGTCCAGTTTACATGTCATATACAAATATAAGTAATACGTCCAGTTTACATGTCATACTCACCAGTAACTTATGACCATCCAGTTTACATGTCATATACAATATCACCAGTAACTTACTGACCGTCCAGTTTACATGTCATATACAATATCACCAGTAGCTTATTGACCGTCCAGTTTACATGTCATATACAATATCACCAGTAGCTTATTGACCGTCCAGTTTACATGTCATATACAATATCACCAGTACTTATTGACCGTCCAGTTTACATGTCATATACAATATCACCAGTAGCTTATTGACCGTCCAGTTTACATGTCATATACAATATCACCAGTAGCTTATTGACCGTCCAGTTTACATGTCATATACAATATCACCAGTAACTTACTGACCGTCCAGTTTACATGTCATATACAATATCACCAGTTTTACTTATTGACCGTCCAGTTTACATGTCATATACAATATCACCAGTACTTATTGACCGTCCAGTTTACATGTCATATACAATATCACCAGTACTTACTGACCGTCCAGTTTACATGTCATATACAATATCACCAGTAACTTACTGACCGTCCAGTTTACATGTCATATACAATATCACCAGTAACTTACTGACTGTCCAGTTTACATGTCATATACAATATCACCAGTAACTTACTGACTGTCCAGTTTACATGTCATATACAATATCACCAGTAACTTATTGACCGTCCAGTTTACATGTCATATACAATATCACCAGTAAATAACTGACCGTCCAGTTTACATGTCATATACAATATCACCAGTAACTTACTGACCGTCCAGTTTACATGTCATATACAATATCACCAGTACTTATTGACGTCCAGTTTACATGTCATATACAATATCACCAGTAACTTACTGACCGTCCAGTTTACATGTCATATACAATATCACCAGTAGCTTATTGACCGTCCAGTTAACATGTCATATACAATATCACCAGTAAATTACTGACCGTCCAGTTTACATGTCATATACAATATCACCAGTAACTTACTGACCGTCCAGTTTACATGTCATATACAATATCACCAGTAACTTATTGACCGTCCAGTTTACATGTCATATACAATATCACCAGTAGCTTAGACGTCCAGTTTACATGATATACAATATCACCAGTACTTATGACCGTCCAGTTTACATGTCATATACAATATCACCAGTAGCTTATTGACCGTCCAGTTTACATGTCATATACAATATCACCAGTAGCTTATTGACCGTCCAGTTTACATGTCATATACAATATCACCAGTAGCTTATTGACCGTCCAGTTTACATGTCATATACAATATCACCAGTAACTTACTGACCGTCCAGTTTACATGTCATATACAATATCACCAGTAACTTACTGACCGTCCAGTTTACATGTCATATACAATATCACCAGTAACTTATTGACCGTCCAGTTTACATGTCATATACAATATCACCAGTAACTTACTGACCGTCCAGTTTACATGTCATATACAATATCACCAGTAACTTATTGACCGTCCAGTTTACATGTCATATACAATATCACCAGTAACTTACTGACCGTCCAGTTTACATGTCATATACAATATCACCAGTAACTTATTGACTGTTCCAGTTTACATGTCATATACAATATCACCAGTAACTTACTGACTGTCCAGTTTACATGTCATATACAATATCACCAGTAACTTATTGACTGTCCAGTTTACATGTCATATACAATATCACCAGTAACTTACTGACCGTCCAGTTTACATGTCATATACAATATCACCAGTAACTTACTGACCGTCCAGTTTACATGTCATATACAATATCACCAGTAACTTATTGACCGTCCAGTTTACATGTCATATACAATATCACCAGTAACTTATTGACGTCCAGTTTACATGTCATATACAATATCACCAGTAACTTATTGACCGTCCAGTTTACATGTCATATACAATATCACCAGTACCCAGTTAACATTTTTGAATATGTATGGTTAGTAGAATTAATTGTCCTCATTCAACAGATAGGTTTGATATGTACATAGATATATAATATATGTCTCATTCATAATGACATAACAGATAGGTTTATTATGTATATAGTATAATATGTCTCATTCAAATGACATTAACAGATAGGTTTATATGTATGTAGTATATATTGTACTCATTCACATGACATAAAAACAGATAGGTTTGATATGTATGTAGTATAATATTGTACTCATTCACATGAATAAAACAGATAGGTTTGATATGTATGTAGTAATAATATTGTACCATTCACATGACATACATAAACAGATAGGTTTGATATGTATGTAGTATAATATTGTCTCATTCATATGACATAAACAGATAGGTTTGATATGTATGTAGTATAATATTGTCTCATTCACATGACATAAACAGATAGGTTTGATATGTATGTAGTATAATATTGTCTCATTCACATGACATAAACAGATAGGTTTGATATGTATGTAGTATAATATTGTCTCATTCACATGACATAAACAGATAGGTTTGATATGTATGTAGTATAATATTGTACCATTCACATGACATAAACAGATAGGTTTGATATGTATGTAGTATAATATTGTCTCATTCACATGACATAAACAGATAGGTTTGATATGTATGTAGTATAATATTGTACCATTCACATGACATAAACAGATAGGTTTGATATGTATGTAGTATAATATTGTACCATTCACATGACATAAACAGATAGGTTTGATATGTATGTAGTATAATATTGTACCATTCACATATGACATAAACAGATAGGTTTGATATGTATGTAGTATAATATTGTCTCATTCACATGACATAAACAGATAGGTTTGATATGTATGTAGTATAATATTGTACCATTCACATGACATAAACAGATAGGTTTGATATGTATGTAGTATAATATTGTCTCATTCATATGACATAAACAGATAGGTTTGATATGTATGTAGTATATATTGTACCATTCACATGACATAAACAGATAGGTTTGATATGTATGTAGTATAATATTGTCTCATTCATATGACATAAACAGATAGGTTTGATATGTATATGTAGTATAATATTGTCTCATTCACATGACATAAACAGATAGGTTTGATATGTATGTAGTATAATATTGTCTCATTCACATGACATAAACAGATAGGTTTGATATGTATGTAGTATAATATTGTCTCATTCACATGACATTAACAGATAGGTTTGATATGTATGTAGTATAATATTGTCTCATTCACATGACATAAACAGATAGGTTTAATATGTATGTAGTATAATATTGTCTCATTCACATGACATAAACAGATAGGTTTGATATGTTTATATGTATGTAGTATAATATTGTCTCATTCACATGACATAAATAACAGATAGGTTTGATATGTATGTAGTATAATATTGTACCATTCACATGACATAAACAGATAGGTTTGATATGTATGTAGTATAATATTGTCTCATTCACATGACATTAAACAGATAGGTTTGATATGTATGTAGTATAATATTGTCTCATTCACATGACATAAACAGATAGGTTTGATATGTATGTAGTATAATATTGTCTCATTCACATGACATAAACAGATAGGTTTGATATGTATGTAGTATAATATTGTCTCATTCACATGACATTAACAGATAGGTTTGATATGTATGTAGTATAAATATTGTCTCATTCACACATGACATAAACAGATAGGTTTGATATGTATGTATGTAGTATAATATTGTACCATTCACATGACATAAACAGATAGGTTTGATATGTATGTAGTATAATATTGTCTCATTCACATGACATAAACAGATAGGTTTGATATGTATGTAGTATAATATTGTCTCATTCACATGACATAAACAGATAGGTTTGATATGTATGTAGTATATATATTGTCCATTCACAAGACATTAACAGATAGGTTTAATATGTATGTAGTATAATATTGTCTCATTCACATGACATAAACAGATAGGTTTGATATGTATGTAGTATAATATTGTCTCATTCACATGACATAAACAGATAGGTTTGATATGTATGTAGTATAATATTGTCTCATTCACATGACATTACAGATAGGTTTGATATGTATGTAGTATAATATTGTCTCATTCACATGACATAAACAGATAGGTTTGATATGTATGTAGTAGTATAATATTGTCTCATTCACATGACATTAAACAGATAGGTTTGATATGTATGTAGTATAATATTGTCTCATTCACATGACATTAAACAGATAGGTTTGATATGTATGTAGTATAATATTGTCTCATTCACATGACATAAACAGATAGGTTTGATATGTATGTAGTATAATATTGTCTCATTCACATGACATAAACAGATAGGTTTGATATGTATGTAGTATAATATTGTCTCATTCACATGACATAAACAGATAGGTTTGATATGTATGTAGTATAAATATTGTACTCATTCACATGACATAAACAGATAGGTTTGATATGTATGTAGTATAATATTGTCTCATTCACATGACATAAACAGATAGGTTTGATATGTATGTAGTATATTATTGTCTCATTCACATGACATAAACAGATAGGTTTGATATGTATGTAGTATAATATTGTACTCATTCACATGACATTAACAGATAGGTTTGATATGTATGTAGTATAATATTGTCTCATTCACATGACATAAACAGATAGGTTTAATATGTATGTAGTATAATATTGTACCATTCACATGACATAAACAGATAGGTTTAATATGTATGTAGTATAATATTGTACTCATTCACATGACATAAACAGATAGGTTTGATATGTATGTAGTATAATATTGTCTCATTCACATGACATAAACAGATAGGTTTGATATGTATGTAGTATAATATTGTCCATTCACATGACATAAACAGATAGGTTTGATATGTATGTAGTATAATATTGTCTCATTCATATGACATAAACAGATAGGTTTGATATGTATGTAGTATAATATTGTCTCATTCATATGACATAAACAGATAGGTTTAATATGTATGTAGTATAATATTGTACCATTCACATGACATAAACAGATAGGTTTGATATGTATGTAGTATAATATTGTCTCATTCACATGACATAAACAGATAGGTTTGATATGTATGTAGTATAATATTGTACCATTCACATGACATAAACAGATAGGTTTGATATGTATGTAGTATAATATTGTCTCATTCACATGACATAAACAGATAGGTTTGATATGTATGTAGTATAATATTGTACCATTCACATGACATAAACAGATAGGTTTGATATGTATGTAGTATAATATTGTCTCATTCACATGACATAAACAGATAGGTTTGATATGTATGTAGTATAATATTGTCTCATTCACATGACATAAACAGATAGGTTTGATATGTATGTAGTATAATATTGTCTCATTCACATGACATAAACAGATAGGTTTGATATGTATGTAGTATAATATTGTCTCATTCACATGACATAAACAGATAGGTTTGATATTATGTAGTATAATATTGTGTCACATTCACATGGACATAAACATTTAGGTTTGATTTGTATGTAGTATTAATATGTTCATTCACATGACATTAACAGATAGGTGTTTGATATGTATGTAGTATAATATTGTCTCATTCACATGACATAAACAGATAGGTTTGATATGTATGTAGTATAATATTGTCTCATTCACATGACATAAACAGATAGGTTTGATATGTATGTAGTATAATATTGTCTCATTCACATGACATAAACAGATAGGTTTGATATGTATGTTAGTATAATATTGTCTCATTCACATATGACATAAACAGATAGGTTTGATATGTATGTAGTATAATATTGTCTCATTCACATGACATTAACAGATAGGTTTGATATGTATGTAGTATAATATTGTTGGTTTGATATGTATGTAGTATAATATTGTACCATTCACATGACATAAACAGATAGGTTTGATATGTATGTAGTATAATATTGTCTCATTCACATGACATAAACAGATAGGTTTGATATGTATGTAGTATAATATTGTCTCATTCACATGACATAAACAGATAGGTTTGATATGTATGTAGTATAATATTGTCTCATTCACATGACATAAACAGATAGGTTTGATATGTATGTAGTATAATATTGTACCATTCACATGACATAAACAGATAGGTTTGATATGTATGTAGTATAATATTGTCTCATTCACATGACATAAACAGATAGGTTTGATATGTATGTAGTATAATATTGTCTCATTCACATGACATAAACAGATAGGTTTGATATGTATGTAGTATAATATTGTCTCATTCACATGACATAAACAGATAGGTTTGATATGTATGTAGTATAATATTGTCTCATTCACATGACATAAACAGATAGGTTTGATATGTATGTAGTATAATATTGTCTCATTCACATGACATAAACAGATAGGTTTGATATGTATGTAGTATAATATTGTCTCATTCACATGACATTAACAGATAGGTTTGATATGTATGTAGTATAATATTGTCTCATTCACATGACATAAACAGATAGGTTTGATATGTATGTAGTATAATATTGTCTCATTCACATGACATAAACAATAGGTTTGATATGTATGTAGTATAATATTGTACCATTCAATGACATAAACAGATAGGTTTGATATGTATGTATGTATAATATTGTCTCATTCATATGACAAACAGATAGGTTTAATATGTATGTAGTATAATATTGTCTCATTCACATGACATAAACAGATAGGTTTGTATGTATGTAGTATAATATTGTCTCATTCATATGACATAAACAGATAGGTTTGATATGTATGTAGTATAATATTGTCTCATTCACATGACATAAACAGATAGGTTTGATATGTATGTAGTATAATATTGTATTCACATGTATAGGTTTGATATGTATGTAGTATAATATTGTCTCATTCACATGACATAACAGATAGGTTTGATATGTATGTAGTATAATATTGTCTCATTCACATGACATAAACAGATAGGTTTGATATGTATGTAGTATAATATTGTCTCATTCACATGACATAAACAGATAGGTTGATATGTATGTAGTATAATATTGTCTCATTCACATGACATAAACAGATAGGTTTGATATGTATGTAGTATAATATTGTCTCATTCACATGACATAAACAGATAGGTTTGATATGTATGTAGTATAATATTGTCTCATTCACATGACATAAACAGATAGGTTTGATATGTATGTAGTATAATATTGTCTCATTCACATGACATAAACAGATAGGTTTGATATGTATGTAGTATAATATTGTCTCATTCACATGACATAAACAGATAGGTTTGATATGTATGTAGTATAATATTGTCTCATTCACATGACATAAACAGATAGGTTTGATATGTATGTAGTATAATATTGTCTCATTCACATGACATAAACAGATAGGTTTGATATGTATGTAGTATAATATTGTCTCATTCACATGACATAAACAGATAGGTTTGATATGTATGTAGTATAATATTGTCTCATTCACATGACATAAACAGATAGGTTTGATATGTATGTAGTATAATATTTCCATAATATTGTATTCTCATTCACATGACATAAACAGATAGGTTTGATATGTATGTAGTATAATATTGTACCATTCACATGACATAAACAGATAGGTTTGATATGTATGTAGTATAATATTGTACCATTCACATGACATAAACAGATAGGTTTGATATGTATGTAGTATAATATTGTCTCATTCACATGACATAAACAGATAGGTTTAATATGTATATAGTATAATATTGCACCACTAACATGAAAAAGCACAATGACACTTCAACTTGATTGTAAACAATTTACTTGTAGAGTAAAATGTATAAAAAAATAAATATGAAATAAGACTCAATCACACTCATTCTTATGAATCCACAGTTATACCTACTTTGGGAAAAAAATAATTGTGTCAAAATTAAAAATAAAATCTGAGATACTTTTCCCTTTTATCTCTCTTACAATTTTGTACATTTGTATATTGCAAATAAAAACAGCAGATCATTTTACAGCATTTAGCACATTAAATATGATTGCTATGTGATGAACAATGTATACTGTTGTGAATATTTAATCACTTGTAATATACGTCCCCCCTTAAGATCAAGAGCTTATACAACTGATAATGGTATTTGGTTAAAATATAATTTATTTCATTCTAACTCACCTGTATGACAATATATATCGAATGTCCTTTCTTTTAATACAATTCATCTTTATTACATTCATGGTTTAATGTCACTTCATTAGACACATAATTTTATACCAGGGTAATCCATATTATCTCATACATATATAACATAAACCATTTGTTTGAAAATTGAATTCAAGTTGAAGTACAGTGTTCTGGTATATTTGTTATCCTATTTGTGGAGAAACAATAAGAAATAAATTCTGTGGTATCACATGGTACAACAAAAAGACAGTCCGGTTTCAACATTTCAGGTGTTGCCTGCTCCAATGAGCCAGATAATAGCTGCACTATAGGAAAGCCATGGTGAGGTTCTACGTATATGATAGCAGATTAATTTCATAGCATCCGTCAACCTGCCAAAAAAAAAAAAAAAATGGATATCTATATATTGTACAAATTTACTTTTACATAAAATAACTTTGATTTTTTAAACATGTTTATTAACTACTTTCAAAAGTATGTGAAAACGGAAAATAAAGGGGAAATGACTTTAATCTTGATCATACCAATAACAGACAGAAAGCCACATTGTGTCCAATTGGTGGAAGGGAGGTAATTCACTATTTTTTTCCAAAATATCTGAAAAACTATCGTACATCAAACCTGCCGAGAGCTTTTTCTGTCTGGTTGGAGGCGACGCCTTCAGAAAGAGCCCAGAGCTGTTGTAGGCTAGCAGAGATAGAATCCACACTGCCTAATCCCTGTAAAACACAGCAGCACCATCAGCTTCGTTATTAAAATGTTACATTAAATATATATTTAATAATAAACAAAAATGTAGTTATGTGTATTAATAACAATTCTATTATTTATGATTGTATTTTCTTCTTAGAATCCGATGAATATCATTTAATTTTACATAAGATTTTAAAAAACATGCGAAACTAGGTGAACAATGGATAACAAAATCTTCTCCATAGAAGATGCACAGTTTGTGTATGGTACGATGTAGGCATTAACTTACTAAAATGATAATCAAATATACAGAGCAAAAGCATTTGAAGCAAGAAAACCTATTCCCATATTAATATTCTAGGCATGAAAGCAATGTTTTTCACAGTAAATAACTGTATACCTCTATATATATAGTCTTGACATTAATGGAAAGGTATAACAGCATAAAGTATGGTTATGATGAACATGCTTACAACAAATTCATCGTTATAACATAGAAATAGAGTAATTTTTCAATCTCTGTCAAGGTTCTGTATACAACAAACTATTTCGTCTTTGCAAATTACAGAGTTAGCTCCCTTGCGGGTAGGTATCTATTGTAACGTCATTATTTTGTGAGCACAATTCACATCGTTTTCTCCAAAAAGCATGATGTTATACTCGCAAACACATGACGTCATAATCAATACCTACCCGCAAGGGCAGATTCTTTATTTGCATATTACACAGTTATCTCCCCTTAAGGGTAGCTATTGATTATGGTGTAGTGTGTTTGTGAACATAATATCATACTTATCAGAGAAACTAAACTTCACTTACAAAATAATGTCACATTAGATACCTATCTGCAAGGGAGATAACTTTGTAATATACAAGGAAGGAATATACATTGCAATTTCATACAAAAGGATATGCATGATATTTTTAGCAACCTAATTATTGTTATCATTACAATATACCTTGGATACACTGAAAGCTCTATTTTTTGACAACTTGGCAATTAGGATTCCTACTTCTACACAAAAAGAACAAGAGATCCCAGAGGGATCTTGGTGCCCACCAAAGAATGATCTATGTCTGACAATGGAAAGAGGGATCTTTTCCCTGCTTTCAAACTTTTTCAAACATACTACATATAAAATTTAAGACAGATCACTTCATCACTTTCTGAGAAACAGTGGTGAAATCCAAGACGGCGGCCGCTTGGCCATCTTGTTGACAGATTAGTCCCAAAGGTACTATGCACAACTAGGGCCCAAGAGGAACCTATGCATGGAATTTGTTAAATATCCCTTCAGTAATTTCTGAAAATAGCCGTAACCATCAAAATCCAAGATGACGGCCAGGTGGCCATCTTGTTGACCAATAAGTCCCAAAATGCAATGTGAACAACTAGGGCCCTAGGGTAACCTACATATGAAATTTGAGACAGCTCCCTTCAGCATTTTATGAGAAATAGCAGTAACAAACTTGAATTATCTAAATCCAAATTAGCAGACTGTCAGCCATCTTGTTGACCAATCAGTCTCAAAATGCATTATGCACAACTAGGGCCCAAGGGGAACCTACATATGGAATTTGAGAGAAATCCTTTCAATCTTTCTGAAAAATAGTGGTAACAAACTTCAACTACCAAAATCCAAGATGGCGGCTGGTCGGCCATCATGTTGACCGATCAGTCTCAAATTGCAATATGCACAACTAGGGCCCTAGGAGAACCTACATATGAAATTTGAGAGAGATCCTTTCAATACTTTCTGAGAAATAGTGGTAACAAACTTCAACTACCAAAATCCAAGATGACGGCTGGTCGGCCATCTTGTTGACCGATCAGTCCCAAAATGCAATATGCATAACTAGGGCCCTAGGGGAACCTACATATGAAATTTGAAAAAGATCCCTTCAGCACTTTCTGAGAAATAACGGTAACAAGAATTGTTAATGGACGGACGGACCACGGACGAAAGGCGATTTGAAAAGCCCAACATCTGATGATTTTGGGCTAAAAAGAAAACTTCCAAAAATCTGTGCCATTTGCCCAAACAGTATTAAGACAGTTATATTTTGATAGACACTAATATTCCAGAACAGGAATTAACTAGATTAATTTAATTAATATTGCTGTATGTCAGTTTAAAGCAAATTTGAAAAATAAAGTAAAAAAAGAAAAAGATTGCATTTCATTACCCTTTGAATAAAAAGGATATAAAAACTTGAACCGTACAAAACTTTGTATAAGAAATTCTATTTGTGTCAATGATCCATATAGAAATGGTGCAAGAAATCCAACAAATGCTGTACAGTCTACATTCATAAAGAAGTTATACTTGCACCAAAATAACTTACACAAATAAATAGCTAATGCTAATTAACACCTTTCACTGAAATAAAACCTTGGTCAATCTATAGGTTACCGGTAACTCAACATCTGACATCCTCGCAAGCAGATAATTTAGATTCGGTTTCTTCTGATTTTTCTTGTGATGCTGCAAGTCAAATTTACTTACTTATACATGCCACAAAGTTACAAATGATAATAGCTACATGAAAGTTTCTTCACTCATTACAGTATTATTATACAATCAAACAACCAGTACATGGTAACATAATTACTCACTAAATCATTAACAGTGTTGAAATTGTTTTGTGCTGTTCAGAAAAATATGAAAGCCATATATGTCTCCGTTATTATATACAAGTTTCACTTCTGTATTCTATCCAGTAGCAAAAATAGGTTATAAAATAAAAGGGATGAAAATGTTACTACAGTTATAATTTGTCTAAACCGGATATTTATGGGACCAGTCCATTTGTTAGGTTTGTACAGGAGTCCGGTTTGTAGCGGATATAACCTTTCCATGGTTAGCTGCGATGACAAAGTTCTGAACGACCAATGGCAGATGTCAGAGCAATGACTTATCAACCATAGTGTTGCTAAACATCCAGCAGTGAAAATGATACAATTGACATGAGTCAAGTAATTCTAACATAAACTAATCATTTATTTACCCACTTCCATGTATAATTTTTTGTAAGCACATTTCAATGGCTCGCATCTCTGATACGGCTCACTTGGCCACCATAATATGTCTTGTTAGAAAATATCATGCTCCAAATACTGCAAGGTTACCTTTAAGTAATGACCTACAATATATTACTACGACAGAAATAAAATTCCACAGACCTTGCCATGAACAGATTGGAGGCAGGGTATGATTACGTGAAAAGTATTCACAAATCATGTCCAAGAGATCTTGGAAGGATCTTGGTGCCCACCCGAAGATTGATCTATGTCTGACAATTGAAAAAGGGATCTTTTCTCTGCTTTTCAAACTTCAACATCCAAAATCCAAGATGGCGGCCGGTTGGCCATCTTGTAGACCAATATATCCCAAAATACAATATGCACAACTAAGCCAAAGGGTAAATGTCATCTGAATGTCTTATTTACAACTCTGATCTTGAAGACAGCATGTCAATAATGTTGTTACGTATCAGTTGATGTTAAAAACAAATTCCAAAGTGACAAAATGATAACAAACAATGAACATGTTTTGATCACCACCATTTCTTGTGATATACATGTACAGTGGGGAGTTATTGCCCTTGATTTCAAACTATAAATCTTAAGATAAATACAAACGCATATAAAAGTGTTATAGACTAATCTGAGCAACACGTAAAAGCAATAAATGTGTAAATTGAACTATTTAATAATATTATCTACACAACAGTGCAAACTGGAGAATGATGTTAAGTGACAATAATGAAAAAAAAAACGTGACTTGACGATAAATATATAAACGTTATAAATGACTATAATGATAAAATTGTGAGGTAAGCAGGAAAATAAAAAAAAAATTAAGCATATCTACAGTACTAAAAGTAGTAATAAATGTTTAATTCACCAAACATATTACAAAAACCGCCTTATTAATAATAAATCTTAAAATCCCTATTCTTGTTATTACAAAATCAACAGTAGAAGGGAGACAACTCAGGCCAGTAATTGCTACTTTAAATGTACATGTAGTTTGAGAAGGAGGATAAAAAATGAATAAAAAAAAAAATCATCATAGCAAAGCGTTATTCCATAAGTTTCAGACCAACATTTTTGTTGTGATTTAATAACAATATCAACACCATGACACCAATGATTGACCTTGACATTTACGAAACACCAACATGGAACCAGCACCACAGATAAAAGCCATAACATCTGTTGCCTATTAACCACTGTAACACATTAGTGGAAATGTTGAGTGGAACTGGAAGGATACAATTAAGTGCAGGTTATGGTCACATTTTAGGTATAGGAAAGTAAGTTTCTTCTATATTGCAATATTTCTATGGATATCTTCCATGCACAAAGTTTTTGTATCTTATCGACTATTAAAGCATCCTCAATACTACAGGGGTTCTGATCACTTGCGATGTCTACACCCCTGGATTATCTCATAGTAAAACTGGAGGCATCTCAGGGGAAAAAATCTGAACCAATCACAGGCCTGCAAAGATTTCCTTTGAAGACTACAGAGACATCGACCCCAACTTCAAAGCCACACAGTCAACTACAGTGTACTGTTACATGTATATGGCTCTTTTCATGTACATCAAAGGACTAAATTACCTGTTCAGTTCTGTTGCCTCCAGTTTTGCTATGAAATAGTCCAGGGTTGTAGATATTGTAAGTGATCAGAATCCCTGGAGTATCAAGGATACTATTAAAGACATTATACCAAAGGCTGTGAACAAATTTGTATGAAAACTTTTCTGCTAGTCCTTTGATAAATGATGATGCCAATATCTGAATTGAACAGAGTCGTTTTTTTACATCCTGTATAAGGTATTGTTTGCTACATCATTGTTTCATTACCTTTACTTTACATAAATTTATATATACATGTCTGTTGTCATTCACTCAAAAAATAAAATGACATTACTTAAGCAAGTCAGTATGCATTAACACCTTTATACAAGAGAAAATCTGTCTACAGGATGAAATGACTAATGTTTTCAATTCTATAAACTGAATAACAATACTGAAGAAACTTATGTATCAAACCCATACCATAGAATGCAAATATCTAAGTGTACTACATATTGAACAGCATTACATAAGCGTTCCTATTAACTGTTATTTGATTTGAACCTGCCACTACAATGATGAAGGGTAGAAGGTTCCACCTTACCGGCACATTTCCCCCATTTTGTAGGGGGGCTACATCTGTTTCCTCGTCATAGCTTACAGAACTATCAAAATGCTGGACAAACACAAATATGTATCAGTGTCAGTGAAGTAGTCATCCTATAGTGGTTCAATGTTCCTGGGGACCTAATCAAAGTTTACAATAGTACAGAAACAGCAAGTTCCAGTAGGTCTGTATCACACACCTGGAACTATCAGTCGATTCTAGTGATTCAGCACTTTATAACACTGATTCCATGGACTTATTGGGCTGCTTTTTAGGCTAGTATTTTGAAGAACTTTTCTTATTGGGCTTCTCTTAGACTAGTTATTTTTACCCTAATGAGTTCTCACTTTGACTAACCTATGCTTCTCTTATTTATAATGAGAAATTCTGGTTAAAATCAACACTTTATGACATTAGTAGTGATTTAAAGAAAACAATGAAAATCAATCAACTCTTTGTATCATGATATTAGCATCAGCTGTTTGGCAAGATGAAACAGAAATGTTCAATGATATTTTTTATCGTACATGCACATAAAAACAATAATTACGAACTCTTGAATGAATGCGGTAAGTGTGAATTTGGTAGGCCCCAAAAGATGAAGGTTCAATCTATAAATCATGCATAATAACATGAAAATCATTCGTTTGAGGATAGGGAAACATTTCTGTTAAAAATCTGAGCTAAGTCTAAAAACATGTCTGTTGAACCTGTTCTAAGATTAGTTATAATGGATTTCTAAAAATATCTACTGTAGTCTGTTCATGGTATGACCATTGTTTATTTGTACCTAATATTTTTAAACATAAGTTCCTCTATCTACATGAACTAGTATATGGCTACATTCTTAATACAAACTAAACCATAGCTACAAATTAACAATAAACTGACCTGACAGGACAGACATGGATAATACTACGTCAAGCTCCCCTCATTTCAAGACAAGACAATATAAAACTGTAACAATCTTTTATTACATTTAGTAAACTTTCACAGCAAGCAGTGTTTCTATAACTGGACATCACATTCAGCTCTGATAAAAACAGTCTACTGGTGTAAGTATTTGGAATATCTATAGATCAGTGTATAGTCTGGGTATATCTATAGATCAGTGTATAGTCTGGGTATATCTATAGATCAGTGTATAGTCTGGGTATATCTATAGATCAGTGTATAGTCTACTATATCTATAGATCAGTGATATAGTCTGGGTATATCTATAGATCAGTGTATAGTCTGGGTATATCTATAGATCAGTGTATAGTCTACTGATGTAAGTATTGGGTATATCTATAGATCAGTGTATAGTCTGGGTATATCTATAGATCAGTGTATAGTCTGGGTATATCTATAGATCAGTGTATAGTCTGGGTATATCTATAGATCAGTGTATAGTCTACTGATGTAAGTATTGGGTATATCTATAGATCAGTGTATAGTCTGGGTATATCTATAGATCAGTGTATAGTCTGGGTATATCTATAGATCAGTGTATAGTCTGGGTATATCTATAGATCAGTGTATAGTCTGGGTATATCTATAGATCAGTGTATAGTCTGGGTATATCTATAGATCAGTGTATAGTCTACTGGTGTAAGTATTTGGTATATCTATAGATCAGTGTATAGTCTGGGTATATCTATAGATCAGTGTATAGTCTGGGTATATCTATAGATCAGTGTATAGTCTACTGATGTTAAGTATTGGGTATATCTATAGATCAGTGTATAGTTTGGGTATATCTATAGATCAGTGTATAGTCTGGGTACATCTATTGATCAGTGTATAGTTTGGGTATATCTATAGATCAGTGTATAGTCTACTGATGTAAGTATTGGGTATATCTATAGATCAGTGTATAGTCTACTGATGTAAGTATTGGGTATATCTATAGATCAGTGTATAGTCTGGGTATATCTATAGATCAGTGTATAGTCTGGGTATATCTATAGATCAGTGTATAGTCTACTGATGTAAGTATTGGGTATATCTATAGATCAGTGTATAGTCTACTGATGTAAGTATTGGGTGTATCTATAGACCAGTGTATAGTCTACTGATGTAAGTATTGGGTGTATCTATAGATCAGTGTATAGTCTACTGATGTAAGTATTGGGTATATCTATAGATCAGTGTATAGTCTACTGATGTAAGTATTTGGTATATCTATAGATCAGGTATAGTCTGGGTATATCTATAGATCAGTGTATAGTCTGGGTATATCTATAGATCAGTGTATAGTCTACTGATGAAAGTATTGGGTATATCTATAGATCAGTGTATAGTCTACTGATGTAAGTATTGGGTATATCTATAGATCAGTGTATAGTCTACTGATGTAAGTATTGGGTATATCTATAGATCAGTGTATAGTCTACTGATGTAACTATGGGTATTGGGTATATCTATAGATCAGTGTATAGTCTACTGATGTAAGTATTGGGTATATCTATAGATCAGTGTATAGTCTGTGTAATAGTTTCTATAATCAGTGTATAGTTGGGTATATCTATAGATCAGTGTATAGTCTGGGTATATCTATAGAGATCAGTGTATAGTCTACTGATGTAAGTATTGGGTATATCTATAGATCAGTGTATAGTCTACTGATGTAAGTATTGGGTGTATCTATAGATCAGTGTATAGTCTGGGTATATCTATAGATCAGTGTATAGTTTGGGTATATCTATAGATCAGTGTATAGTCTGGGTATATCTATAGATCAGTGTATAGTTTGGGTATATCTATAGATCAGTGTATAGTCTACTGATGTAAGTATTGGGTATATCTATAGATCAGTGTATAGTGTACTGATGTAAGTATTTGGGTATATCTATAGATCAGTGTATAGTCTGGGTATATCTATAGATCAGTGTATAGTGTATAGTCTGGATATATCTATAGATCAGTGTATAGTCTGGGTATATCTATATATAGATCAGTGTATAGTCTGGGTATATCTATAGATCAGTGTATAGTCTGGGTATATCTATAGATCAGTGTATAGTTAAAGACAGTGTATGTCTGGTACTATTAGTGGTTATCTATAGATGTGTATAGTATGGGTATATCTATAGATCAGTGTATAGTCTACTTGATCGTGTATAGTCTGGTATATCTATAGATCAGTGTATAGTCTGGGTATATCTATAGATCAGTGTATAGTCTGGGTATATCTATAGATCAGTGTATAGTCTGGGTATATCTATAGATCAGTGTATAGTCTGGGTATATCTATAGATCAGTGTATAGTCTACTGATGTAAGTATTGGGTATATCTATAGATCAGTGTATAGTCTGGGTATATCTATAGATCAGTGTATAGTCTACTGATGTAAGTATTGGGTGTATCTATAGATCAGTGTATAGTCTGGGTATATCTATAGATCAGTGTATAGTCTGGGTATATCTATAGTGTGTATAGATCAGTGTATAGTCTGGGTATATCTATAGATCAGTGTATAGTCTGGGTATATCTATAGATCAGTGTATAGTCTGGGTATATCTATAGATCAGTGTATAGTCTGGGGTATATCTATAGATCAGTGTATAGTCTGGGTATATCTATAGATCAGTGTATAGTCTGGGTATATCTATAGATCAGTGTATAGTTGGTATATCTTAGATCAGTGTATAGTATTCTGATGTAAGTATTGGGTATATCTATAGATCAGTGTATAGTCTGTGTATATCTATAGATCAGTGTATAGTCTGTGTATATCTATAGATCAGTGTATAGTTTGGGTATATCTATAGATCAGTGTATAGTCTACTGATGTAACTATTGGGTATATCTATAGATCAGTGTATAGTGTACTGATGTAACTATTGGGTATATCTATAGATCAGTGTATAGTCTACTGATGTAAGTATTGGGTATATCTATAGATCAGTGTATAGTCTGGGTATATCTATAGATCAGTGTATAGTCTTGGTATATCTATAGATCAGTGTATAGTCTACTGATGTAACTATTGGGTATATCTATAGATCAGTGTATAGTGTACTGATGTAAGTATTTGGTATATCTATAGATCAGTGTATAGTCTGGGTATATCTATAGATCAGTGTATAGTCTGGATATATCTATAGATCAGTGTATAGTTTGGGTATATCTATAGATCAGTGTATAGTCTACTGATGTAAGTATTGGGTGTATCTATAGACCAGTGTATAGTCTACTGATGTAAGTATTGGGTATATCTATAGATCAGTGTATAGTCTGGGTATATCTATAGATCAGTGTATAGTCTGGGTATATCTATAGATCAGTGTATAGTCTGGGTATATCTATAGATCAGTGTATAGTCTGGGTATATCTATAGATCAGTGTATAGTCTACTGATGTATGTATTGGGTGTATCTATAGATCAGTGTATAGTCTGGGTATATCTATAGATCAGTGTATAGTCTGTGTATATCTATAGATCAGTGTATAGTCTGTGTATATCTATAGATCAGTGTATAGTTTGGGTATATCTATAGATCAGTGTAAAGTCTACTGATGTAAGTATTGGGTATATCTATAGATCAGTGTATAGTTTGGGTATATCTATAGATCAGTGTATAGTCTGGGTATATCTATAGATCAGTGTATAGTCTGGGTATATCTATAGATCAGTGTATAGTCTGGGTATATCTATAGATCAGTGTATAGTCTGGGTATATCTATAGATCAGTGTATAGTCTACTGATGTAAGTATTGGGTATATCTATAGATCAGTGTATAGTCTGGGTATATCTATAGATCAGTGTATAGTCTGGGTATATCTATAGATCAGTGTATAGTTTGGGTATATCTATAGATCAGTGTATAGTCTACTGATGTAAGTATTGGGTATATCTATAGATCAGTGTATAGTCTGGGTATATCTATAGATCAGTGTATAGTCTGGGTATATCTATAGATCAGTGTATAGTCTACTGATGTAAGTATTGGGTATATCTATAGATCAGTGTATAGTCTGGGTATATCTATAGATCAGTGTATAGTCTGGGTATATCTATAGATCAGTGTATAGTCTGGGTATATCTATAGATCAGTGTATAGTTTGGGTATATCTATAGATCAGTGTATAGTCTACTGATGTAACTAGTGGGTATATCTATAGATCAGTGTATAGTCTACTGATGTAAGTATTGGGTATATCTATAGATCAGTGTATAGTCTACTGATGTAACTAGTGGGTATATCTATAGACCAGTGTATAGTCTGGGTATATCTATAGATCAGTGTATAGTCTACTGATATAAGTATTGGGTATATCTACAGACCAGTGTATAGTCTGGGTATATCTATAGATCAGTGTATAGTCTACTGATGTAACTAGTAGGTTTATCTATAGATCAGTGTATAGTCTGGGTATATCTATAGATCAGTGTATAGTCTACTGATGTAAGTATTGGGTATATCTATAGATCAGTGTATAGTCTGGGTATATCTATAGATCAGTGTATAGTCTACTGATGTAAGTATTGGGTATATCTATAGATCAGTGTATAGTCTGGGTATATCTATAGATCAGTGTATAGTCTGGGTATATCTATAGATCAGTGTATAGTCTGTGTATATCTATAGATCAGTGTATAGTTTGGGTATATCTATAGATCAGTGTATAGTCTACTGATGTAAGTATTGGGTGTATCTATAGATCAGTGTATAGTCTGGGTATATCTATAGATCAGTGTATAGTCTGGGTATATCTATAGATCAGTGTATAGTCTGGGTATATCTATAGATCAGTGTATAGTCTGGGTATATCTATAGATCAGTGTATAGTCTGGGTATATCTATAGATCAGTGTATAGTCTACTGATGTAAGTATTGGGTATATCTATAGATCAGTGTATAGTCTGTGTATATCTATAGATCAGTGTATAGTCTGTGTATATCTATAGATCAGTGTATAGTTTGGGTATATCTATAGATCAGTGTATAGTCTACTGATGTAACTATTGGGTATATCTATAGATCAGTGTATAGTGTACTGATGTAACTATTGGGTATATCTATAGATCAGTGTATAGTCTACTGATGTAAGTATTGGGTATATCTATAGATCAGTGTATAGTCTGGGTATATCTATAGATCAGTGTATAGTCTGGGTATATCTATAGATCAGTGTATACTTTCATTCATTCATGTCTTTATTCCTCCAAAATTTGAAGAGTTACAATGAACGTATTATATTATGGTGAACAGGAAAACAACAGAAACTTTAGGTAAATAAGGAGAACATTGGTACAGTGCAGAACAATCAAAATAATAAGTGATAACTATAAAATATGACAAAAAAAAACACCCACAAAAAAGGGAAAAAATACAGAGTGTAGGATGCATTGAGACATACTCTTACTAGTTAAACGTTAGCTGTGAAGCTTTTTCAGAATAAATGCAGCATTCTTTAGCAAATGACGCAAAGCATCGGTCCTCGTCAATAAAAATATCTTTCAATGTGGCTGGTGGACTGCCGAGGAGCATTGAGATCTGAACTTCCCTTGAGGAGTTGGTTAAAAAGGTGTAAACTTGTACTGGGTAGTCATTGACTATCTTCGTGAAAAAAACGTCACGGAGAGATAGCAATGCGCGACTACGACAGTCTAGCAAAGAATGTGCCACTGCATCGTATACATAATCATTGCACTGGGCACAAGAGAGTTCGCAATTTGGTGAAATGCACCATAGCTTAGCAACATTTTTAAACGTTCTATCAAGATATGGGTAACATTTAGATAAGAACCATATCGGCGAAGGACGCATATCACACTGGAGGTTTTTAAACCTCTCAAACTCTTCACAGACAGTGAGGCGTTCACTCCACTGTGAGGTGTACTCGCCAAGAAGGACAGCCTTAATGAGATGTTTCCAATAATGCTTCACTGGGAAAATCCCATCTTGCAAGAATTGGTACAAGAAGTCTTGCAATTCATATTTGTGAAAAATGTTCCAAATGTCGACAGCAAAACCATTTTCGCTACAGTAGGTACCAAAATATACATGAAAGAGACGTAGTATGAAGAGCCTCTTCGCAGTAAAGCGTATATCTGCTCTGCATAATGCAGAAAAGAACCGAAGTTTCGAAAGTTCAACATTTAACCGTATGGATGTTAACCCAAGCATACTTAGGACAATATCTGATCTGGTGCGCCTTGGAAAACCTTGAATAAGCTTAGCACACAAATGGTGAACTGTTTCAAGGCGGTTCCATTCAGTTTCAGATAGTGAGAACCAGAGTTCACATCCAAAAAGGCTACCTGGCATAACTACCGTCTTGTACAACTTAGCAGCGGTCAATGGATTAATTCCAATACCAAATAAATTACAGTTTAACAAAGCAAAACATTGACTACGAAGCTTGTTAACTGTCTCATTGACGTCTGGACAACCTGGTTTGAATTTATTTAGAAATATACCGACATGCTTGGTATTTATAGATTCTGAGACTGTATCATTGCCGAGTTTCCACAGCCGTTTTGCTTTCGAAAATGAACTTTTGCTTTCGTTAAAAACAATCACAGAAGACTTAGATGCATTGTAACTAAATCTCCATTTACAACTGTAATTGTAACAGATATCCATAAGACAGTCCAAACCACGTTTACAAAAAGACAGAAGGGTAATATCATCAGCTTGCGTTGGACAAGTTACATTTATATCTTGTATGATAAGAGAGTACTGAGATGAACATAAATCATTAAGTAGGTCATTAATGAAAACTGTGTACAGCCACGGAGAAATAATACTTCCCTGGCGTGTACCTTGGTGTATCTTGAACCAATTTGAAACCAAACCTTGGTGCAATACAGCACTATACATGTTCGAATATAGAGAAACAATAATATTGATATACTTTGATTTAAAACCTAAGTTTTGAAGTTTGTAAAAAAGACCATTGTGCCAAACACAATCAAACGCTTTAGCAGCATCGAGAAAACATGTAAAAAGTTTGCTGTTATTTTCTTTTGCAAATGTAATAGATTCATTAACCAGAAATGACGTCATTGTACTACTGACGTGCTTTTGAAAGCCATTCTGTAGAGGATTTGGAATAAACAAATTTGTTTCTTCAAGTCTACCAAGCAAAATTTTTTCAAAAACTTTCAAAATTACTGGTAAAAGAGATATGGCACGATAACTGTTAGGGTCAGTTTTTGGCTTGTTGTGACCTTTATACAGTATACAAATCAGCCCCTTTGTAAGTACAGGAGGGACATATTCTACTCTAACGAAAGCATTAAAAAGAGCATGAAGGCAGTTGTACAAGTTATCGTTGGCAAAAATCAAATGTTCGTACACAATGTTATCATATCCAGCTGTTTTACCACGTGGTAAACATCTACATACCCTTTTAACAACCTGCAGTGGAATTTCATCAAAATCTTGAGACTTTACCGAATGACTGGCTAAAGTATTGGTAACTGATTTATTGATTTCGGCTTCGAAATTTGAATCAAAATGATCACATGTTGACAGAGAGTAAATGTTTTCAAAATACTGACCCCAGCAGGTGGTTAAAAGAGCAGGGTCTCTTACGACTGACCCGTTAAAGTTCATTTCTGCACCGACAGCACCCGATGATGATTTACAGCGACGTTTAACCAAAGACCAAAATGAACTTTGACTAACGTCCGCACATTTTTCTATTTCGTTATTCAGGTCTATAACATGATCTTCTGAAATATGGCGATGTCTTTTTCTAAATAAACACTTTGCATTTTTGTAGAGTCTAAATGTAGCAGAGGAAGGATCGCGGGGTCGTCCTGCAGCTATCCATTCCTTACGCAGACGCCACATATTCCGATGGAGGTCCTTAAGGTGCTCGTTCCAATACGGTTTTAGGAACTTGCAGAATTTCCGTTTCACCAGAGATCTTTCAGACGTACTCTGTATACAGGTAACGAGTTCGTCAGTAAACTTATCAATGTCATCCTCACACGTAAGTTCTCGCGTGTTTGCTAATGTTGATTGCTCGATGGCTTCTTCTAAGCTTTCCCGATAAGCGGATACGTTCTCAGAAGTTCCAGTAGTAATCCACTTGTAAGAAAATCGCATCATCTTACTACAATGATGATCCATACGTTCCGGAAGAGGAATGCGTAGCTCACATAACAAAGGTCTGTGGTTTGAGACATCGAGGAATCCGTGTTCTAGTACAGCGCAATCACAAACAAGATCAACCTTAGACGAGTTGATGATGATATGATCTATAAGGGACGACGATCCATCATCCGACTGGACATACGAGAATAATGGGCCTCTACATACATCAGAGGTTGACAAAGCGCAAAGCTGATGCCGGTCCATGAGTCTCTGGAGCAACTGGCCACGATGATTTACATAATTAGGTACGCGTGGGCCACTCAACCGAGCATTAAAATCTCCCATAAGGATTACGGATCCATTAAGAGAAAAGTTTGTACATATATCATCGAGTTTCGCAATGTAATCCGTGAAGATATCTGCACCGTACCGAGATGTAGGAAGGTAAACTTGGATAAAATACCAAATATCAGTCCCTGTAACAAGTTTAACAATGGCGATCCTGTCATCGTCTGAATCAACAACGGATATCATATCACTGAATTTTCTGTGCCACATTATAGCAACACCACCTTTACGACAGCGTTGATCCGCAAGCGTATGGAGAGAAAAGTCTGAAATGACGACTGCCTCGTAATCTTTGTGAATGCTATAGAACAGATGCCTGTTCTCCTCATAGAGCCAGTGCTCAGATATTCCACAGATATCGATGTGCTCCCTGTTCAAAGCCTCGTGTAGATGAGATGCAGCCGACATAATACCGGTTACATTCCATGACATAAACCGGATGTTCAGCGACATGGCTAAAATGAGGCACAACAGGTAAACTATGTAAATAACCTTATACATTATCATTATTGTCAGATCGCGAGTTGTCATTGTAACCATAGAACTGATTATTTGAAATCCACTTGCGACACCGAATGCCTTTTGGCCAGAACCCAGACTCCTTTATCTTTGACATGTCGGCCGATATTACGTTGACACGAGCAGACATGGTAAATTTTCGTTTGCTTTTGAGCAGCCGAACAAATGTAACGCTCACATTACGAGACTCGAGGTATGTTCTAATATCATCTACGGAACATCTTTCCGACGACATACCGCTGAGAAAAAGGCGAGTCGTTTTCTTCCGAGTCACTGCCACAAACCCACTTGAATCGACACTGCTGACCTTGTCAAATGGTTGTTTTGCAGGAAGCGAGAATGACGATCCGGATTTAGCACCGTGATCTTTACAAACTATTCCACGTGATGCTTCAGCATCTACATTCTCGTGGATAGGCAGATGTGATTCGACAGGATGAATGTTTGCACAATTAGCACTAATGACCGAGCGCCGAGGAGCTAGCTTAGATGTATCATCGTGACGCGATGGGGTTCCACAATCGGGAATATCCTTCTGGGGTTCGATGTGATTAGCGATAGAAGGGATATCGCTACATGGGACAGAAGTATTGTCAGAGGTCACAGGTGGAACATTGACCATTGAAGAAGTTTGAGTATTAAGAATTACAAATTGTTCCATCTCAGATAACTGAGTGCTGAGTTCCTGCGCGAATGCTTTCACCGCTATATCTGTAGTTTCTTTGGTCTTGTTAGAGACAGCTTTAACATCAGACTCAACTTGTCGTATACGTGACTTCAGCGAAGAAACACTGTCAACTACCGAGGAAGTGTTGTGCTTAACATGACTAATGTCGTTTTCTAGCACTGCCATTTTCTCTTTAGTAGCCTTGATATCACCGTGGATTGCCAAAGAACTTCCAAAACTTTTATCATTCAAGCGTGATAACCCAAGACTGTTGTCCTCTAATGACTTGGAAATATCGGAAATCTCCTTAGTAACCGAATTCCTCGATTTCTCTAGATTTGTGACTTTAGAGGCGATGACACCAAGCTTTCCAGGAAAATCTTCAGATGAGGATATACTAAAGTGATCTGTGCCAAAGACATTGGCAATAGCATCACATGCCTTGCGAAGATCAGATTTAATGCTGGATATATCATGAGTCAAGCCCTTCTGAGTTTCTAAAATAGAATCAATTCTGGTGTTTGAAGTTTCTCTACACTCATGCAGCGATGTACGAAGACTAGCTAATTCAGCCTTTAACGAGTCGATGTCACTACGATTCACTGGGAGACACTCCTCGGTGTTATTCATAGTAACATTCAAAACAGAGATGTCAGGTTGACTAACGGACTGACGATTCATTTTCTGAGATGAGGAGAATACATCAGATAATTCGGATGCTGAGTCTCCATCGAGAAATTGTTGAAGAACATAGCAGTCTTTCGCATACTTCTCCTGGGCTTGTCCCTTGTTAGTAGTTTTGCGGGTGACCAGTTTAGACGACGATGGACATCCGTCAATATCCTTAGCACGGTCATAAAGAATGGCCCGATACCAGGAGATCTTGCTTTCAGAATTAGCCGCAATCTCTATTAACTTCGAGATGTATTCACTCTATAGATCAGTGTATAGTCTGGGTATATCTATAGATCAGTGTATAGTCTGGGTACATCTATAGATCAGTGTATAGTTTGGGTATATCTATAGATCAGTGTATAGTCTACTGATGTAACTATTGGGTATATCTATAGATCAGTGTATAGTCTACTGATGTAAGTATTGGGTATATCTATAGATCAGTGTATAGTGTACTGATGTAACTATTGGGTATATCTATAGATCAGTGTATAGTCTACTGATGTAAGTATTGGGTATATCTATAGATCAGTGTATAGTCTGGGTATATCTATAGATCAGTGTATAGTCTGGGTATATCTATAGATCAGTGTATAGTCTGGGTACATCTATAGATCAGTGTATAGTTTGGGTATATCTATAGATCAGTGTATAGTCTACTGATGTAACTAGTGGGTATATCTATAGATCAGTGTATAGTCTACTGATGTAAGTATTGGGTATATCTATAGATCAGTGTATAGTCTACTGATGTAACTAGTGGGTATATCTATAGACCAGTGTATAGTCTGGGTATATCTATAGATCAGTGTATAGTCTACTGATATAAGTATTGGGTATATCTACAGACCAGTGTATAGTCTGGGTATATCTATAGATCAGTGTATAGTCTACTGATGTAACTATTGGGTATATCTATAGATCAGTGTATAGTCTGGGTATATCTATAGATCAGTGTATAGTTTGGGTATATCTATAGATCAGTGTATAGTCTGGGTATATCTATAGATCAGTGTATAGTCTGGGTATATCTATAGATCAGTGTATAGTCTGGGTATATCTATAGATCAGTGTATAGTCTACTGATGTAAGTATTGGGTATATCTATAGATCAGTGTATAGTCTGGGTATATCTATAGATCAGTGTATAGTCTGGGTACATCTATAGATCAGTGTATAGTTTGGGTATATCTATAGATCAGTGTATAGTCTACTGATGTAACTAGTAGGTTTATCTATAGATCAGTGTATAGTCTACTGATGTAACTAGTAGGTTTATCTATAGATCAGTGTATAGTCTACTGATGTAACTAGTAGGTTTATCTATAGATCAGTGTATAGTCTGGGTATATCTATAGATCAGTGTATAGTCTGGGTATATCTATAGATCAGTGTATAGTCTGTGTATATCTATAGATCAGTGTATAGTGTACTGATGTAAGTATTGGGTATATCTATAGATCAGTGTATAGTGTGGGTATATCTATAGATCAGTGTATAGTTTGGGTATATCTATAGATCAGTGTATAGTCTACTGATGTAACTAGTAGGTTTATCTATAGATCAGTGTATAGTCTACTGATGTAACTAATAGGTTTATCTATAGATCAGTGTATAGTCTACTGATGTAACTAGTAGGTTTATCTATAGATCAGTGTATAGTCTACTGATGTAACTAGTAGGTTTATCTATAGATCAGTGTATAGTCTTCTGATGTAAGTATTGGGTATATCTATAGATTAGTGTATAGTCTACTGATGTAAGTATTGGGTATATCTATAGATCAGTGTATAGTCTAGTGATGTAACTAGTGGGTATATCTATAGATCAGTGTATAGTCTACTGATGTAACTAGTAGGTTTATCTATAGATCAGTGTATAGTCTACTGATGTAACTAGTGGGTATATCTATAGATCAGTGTATAGTCTGGGTATATCTATAGATCAGTGTATAGTGTACTGATGTAACTAGTGGGTATATCTATAGATCAGTGTATAGTCTACTGATGTAACTAGTAGGTTTATCTATAGATCAGTGTATAGTCTACTGATGTAACTAGTGGGTATATCTATAGATCAGTGTATAGTCTACTGATGTAACTAGTAGGTTTATCTATAGATCAGTGTATAGTCTGGGTATATCTATAGATCAGTGTATAGTCTACTGATGTAACTAGTAGGTATATCTATAGATCAGTGTATAGTCTGGGTATATCTATAGATCAGTGTATAGTGTACTGATGTAACTAGTAGGTTTATCTATAGATCAGTGTATAGTCTACTGATGTAACTAGTAGGTTTATCTATAGATCAGTGTATAGTCTACTGATGTAACTAGTAGGTTTATCTATAGATCAGTGTATAGTCTAGTGAAATTGTGTATCTGTATAATCTATGTGATACCTCTATAATAATACCTTAATAGGAGGATGCTGTGAGGTCATAAAGAAATATTTACATTACTTCTAGATCATACCAAATATACAAATTATGTATCAAAATGTCTTGTACATGTGCTGACAATTCTAATGCATTTTTCCTCAAAAATGTATGTTCTTACTGATATCACCCAAATCGATTTTTATGATAATATGATGTCCTTGATATTGGTGTCATTTTTAGTGTTTTAAACTTTAAATGATAGTTTCTGTATGAGCCCAGTGATATCATGATATACTGCTATTGATATTTATATATTGTGGATATTTCACATTGTCGAACAGTAAGTATTTATTACTGTCAACTCAACAGCATATCAGACACGTTATATAATACATGCTTACCTCAATTCTTTTCTTGCTGGAGCTGTTCGACGCTTCTTCTATGAGCCAGGCTGGCAGTGGCTGTGGTCGATTTGACTAAGGAAAGTATAATACATTTGATTTAAATCAAAAGATCACATTTCAACGCCATGTTGTAAACATGCATTTGTATCCTTGAGCACTCCTAATGGGCCATCCTCGATACTCCAGGGGTTATTATCACTGAAGTTGTGTCCACCCCAGTACTATCTCATAGTAAAAATGGAGGCAGTGTAGGTGACAAAAACTGGCCAATCACAGACTTGCAGAAACTTCCATAGGAGATTACAGAGAGAATGACACCCAAATTCAAAGCCACACAGTCAACCACAGTGTACTGTTGTTCGATTCCTTTCATGTACAGCAAAGGATATAATTACCTGTCTCTTCTGTTGCCATCAGTTTTGCTATGACATAATCCAGGGATGGATATAACAACAGTGATAGTAACCCCTGGAGTATCGAGAACGCTCATTGTCTGGAAATCCATTGTAATGTCATTTCTTGAAGTCAGTAAACAACTACGTAAAGCATCAGGATTTGTCACAAAATGGCAGCCACCACTGGATTTTTGCAACACATTTTGACATTGAAATTCCTGGAAAAGGTTGTTGTAGATATGTGATAAAAAGTGGCTTTGATTTGTATTCATTGAATTCATATGAGATTTTTTAAACAAGACTTAAACAAAGAAAAACTTCTTAGGCTGACATTATAAAATCTCAAATGAAATCAACCCTTAATATATACATTACCATACCTCGATGTTAATTTCCTGATCCTATTAGAGTGTTACTTTACCTCTGTTGTGCGATATAGTTTGATTTCTTCCAGTCGGAAATCCTTCCAAACAGGTGAAGGCTGCTGTAGAATTAGACGCATTCCGGTGAGTTGAGTCAAGTCAAATCCAAACTGTCAAAAACAAACGTTTAAAAATCACAAAATTAATTTATCATAAGCCTCCACATATAGACAAAGGCTCCCCCCCAAAAAAAACAAACAACAAAACAAAAAAAAAAAAAATTCTAAACTTGTATTATTGTATTATAAATCTAATATGAAGGAAAACTCATGACAGACCCTCTATTAATCTTTATTACGAAAAAAAAAGAAAACAACTCTCAGATAATACCACAAATCATCTGATAAACTTAATTTAAATAATGATTTTAATATTTGTTACAAGATAAAAAAAAAAAGAGCCATGTCCCTATGCCCTATGACACAGTCTGCATTGTCTTATATCAACTGTTGTGAAGGATGACTAAAAAAACTTTATAAAAAATACTCAAAATGGCGGACATAGTATATGATCACTGAAAAGTACAGTCGCATGTTACACATTTGAATACCAGCATGACTAATGGTAGACAACATTGATTAGTTAGTTAAAAAAATATTCTTGTTTCCGGTAAAACCCTTTAAAAATGAAGGGTCGGTCGGTAGGTAGGGATTTTTTTAAAATTTTTTTTTTTAATATTTTTTCTCTTCATCCCTGTTTCTTGCAGTGAAAAACTGAAATAAACTTTATTAAACCTTATATAAACCATGGATTTGATTCCCAGGGTATTATTGGTGTCTTAAATTTTCAGAATTTGTACCCATATTCCTGATTTTGTGCAAATTTAAAAACCAAAACAAAATAATATTGTTATTTGTTTGCTTGAGGGCAAAACTGATAATTTTTTTTTGGATTAGGCACTGATTTTATTTAGGGTCGGTGGGGTTTGTTTGTATGGCCTTAGACATAGTGATATAGTAGTACTAATGCCATCTCCAAGATGTACTGGCCGATCCACAGTAACCTGATTTGTCCTTTAAGACTCTTTCATATGTGGATATTAAGGAAAGCAATATTCTACCCAAGAGTCACAAAATGTAGTAATTTAAAACTTCAAGCTTGTATCATTTTGATAATTAAGTTTGAAGAAATATATGGAAATTGCTTGATATTTTTAATGCAAATCCAGTTGTTTTCTTTCTTTAGAGTAAAACCAGCATAGTTTATGAAAATAATGCAAGTGCATTGATACTCCCGAAGATAGGAGAGAAAAAGCATAAAAACTTCCCTATAATGGTGCAATCTTACATGTTTCTGTGATATACAGTAGTAATCCTGAGATCCCGCCTCACAATGTGGGTTGGGCATCAGACGCATTCTTCGCACACATGTCCGCCATTTTATCTCTGCTGTAAAGCACACCAGTACAATTAACATTTAGTATCAGGAACAACAATTGGTATAAAGTATAAGACATTATCTGGTGGACTTATGTCATACAAGTACTTTATTTTATAGTTCACCTGATGATGCTAAGTTCCAGTGCCGGTATATTTAGTTAGATTGTTATTTGACTATATGGTAAATTTCAAATATTTCAATGTTGTAATGTGCCAAGGCCTGAACCAACAGAATGGTCACCCATCCAAGAGCAGGTCGCCCTCAATGTTGTAATGTGCCGAGGCCTGAACCAACAGAATGGTCACCCATCCAAGAGCAGGTCGCCCTCAATGTTGTAATGTCCCGAGGCTGAGGCCTGAACCAACAGAATGGTCACCCATCCAAGAGCAGGTCGCCCTCAATGTTGTAATGTCCCGAGGCTGAGGCCTGAACCAACAGAATGGTCACCCATCCAAGAGCAGGTCGCCCTCAATGTTGTAATATCCCGAGGCTGAAGCCTGAACCAACAGAATGGTCACCCATCCAAGAGCAGGTCGCCCTCAATGTTGTAATGTGCCGAGGCCGGGACCTGAACCAACAGAATGGTCACCCATCCAAGAGCAGGTCGCCCTCAATGTTGTAATGTGCCAAGGCCGAGACCTGAACCAACAGAATGGTCACCCATCCAAGAGCAGGTCGCCCTCAATGTTGTAATGTCCCAAGGCTGAGGCCTGAACCAACAGAATGGTCACCCATCCAAGAGCAGGTCGCCCTCAATGTTGTAATGTCCCGAGGCCTGAACCAACAGAATGGTCACCCATCCAAGAGCAGGTCGCCCTCAATGTTGTAATGTCCCAAGGCTGAGGCCTGAACCAACAGAATGGTCACCCATCCAAGAGCAGGTCGCCCTCAATGTTGTAATGTGCCGAGGCCAAGGCCTGAACCAACAGAATGGTCACCCATCCAAGAGCAGGTCGCCCTCAATGTTGTAATGTGCCGAGGCCAAGGCCTGAACCAACAGAATGGTCACCCATCCAAGAGCAGGTCGCCCTCAATGTTGTAATGTGCCGAGGCCAAGGCCTGAACCAACAGAATGGTCACCCATCCAAGAGCAGGTCGCCCTCAATGTTGTAATGTCCCGAGGCTGAGGCCTGAACCAACAGAATGGTCACCCATCCAAGAGCAGGTCGCCCTCAATGTTGTAATGTGCCGAGGCCAAGGCCTGAACAAACAGAATGGTCACCCATCCAAAGCCAGGTCGCCCTCAATGTTGTAATGTGCCAAGGCCGAGGCCTGAACCAACAGAATGGTCACCCATCCAAGAGCAGGTCGCCCTCAATGTTGTAATGTCCCGAGGCCGAGGCCTAAACCAACAGAATGGTCACCCATCCAAGAGCAGGTCGCCCTCAATGTTGTCATGTCCCGAGGCTGAGGCCTGAACCAACAGAATGGTCACCCATCCAAGAGCAGGTCGCCCTCAATGTTGTAATGTGCCGAGGCCGAGACCTGAACCAACAGAATGGTCACCCATCCAAGAGCAGGTCGCCCTCAATGTTGTAATGTCCCGAGGCCTGAACCAACAGAATGGTCACCCATCCAAGAGCAGGTCGCCCTCAATGTTGTAATGTCCCGAGGCCTGAACCAACAGAATGGTCACCCATCCAAAAGCAGGTCGCCCTCAATGTTGTAATGTGCTGAGGCCGAGGCCTGAACCAACAGAATGGTCACCCATCCAAGAGCAGGTCGCCCTCAATGTTGTAATGTGCCGAGGCCAAGGCCTGAACCAACAGAATGGTCACCCATGCAAGAGCAGGTCGCCCTCAATGTTGTAATGTCCCAAGGCCGAGGCCTGAACCAACAGAATGGTCACCCATCCAAGAGCAGGTCGCCCTCAATGTTGTAATGTGCCGAGGCCAAGGCCTGAACCAACAGAATGGTCACCCATCCAAGAGCAGGTCGCCCTCAATGTTGTAATGTCCCGAGGCTGAGGCCTGAACCAACAGAATGGTCACCCATCCAAGAGCAGGTCGCCCTCAATGTTGTAATGTCCCGAGGCCTGAACCAACAGAATGGTCACCCATCCAAGAGCAGGTCGCCCTCAATGTTGTCATGTCCCGAGGCCGAGGCATGAACCAACAGAATGGTCACCCATCCAAGAGCAGGTCGCCCTCAATGTTGTAATGTCCCGAGGCCGAGGCCTGAACCAACAGAATGGTCACCCATCCAAGAGCAGGTCGCCCTCAATGTTGTAATGTCCCAAGGCCGAGGCCTGAACCAACAGAATGGTCACCCATCCAAGAGCAGGTCGCCCTCAATGTTGCTTAACTATGAAACATAGATGCTGACACTCATCCACATAGCCACAAAAGCATTTTACACTTATACAAATTATAAAATTACCTTATATAAAGACTACCTAGTGTTTGCCATGATACCACAGATTTACTACATAATTCCCAAACAGAAGTCCAGCTATTTAACCTAAGATACTACATGATTCCCAAACAGAAGTCCAGCAATTTAACCTAAGATACTACATGATTCCCAAACAGAAGTCCAGCAATTTAACCTAAGATACTACATGATTCCCAAACAGAAGTCCAGCTATTTAACCTAAGATACTACATGATTCCCAAACAGAAGTCCTGCTATTTATTAAGATAAGAATAGTGTTTAATATTAATCAATAGAAAACTAATAAATATCTTAGACACTTCTGGATTCCCAAAACCAATAACTTGTTTAGAATTTGCTCTGGGTATAGTTACTTTATACAAAGAGTCCAGATAATGATTATGTTAGGTTGTTAGGTTTAAGGTCTGGGTATGATAGATTATCATTGTTACTCACGAGTACCAGCGTCACTCCCTGGCTCCTGTGGTACAGGCTTCTGTTTGACACGCACAGACAGGTAAGCTACATAACTGTTCTTAAAGTGGATTTCTCCTACCTGATTCAAAAGGAATTCAAATTCAGTAAATCTGGTCTGATAGCTATTAAAATCAAATCCCACAGAATTATAATGATACAATATGATACAGTATAACTGCTGTACAAGGATCTATGCTGGTTACTATAATGTCATTCACACCAACTCAAGGTAAGGGCAGATAATTATGCAAGGGGATGCTTCATATTGGCTGGATAAAATCACATGATACACTAAATACTTGGTATTATACTTAAAATAATATATTATTTTCCTTTCATAGTTTTTAAATGAATTCAAACTAGTATACAATAGAGTAAAGCATGTACTGTATTTGACCCAATAAGAGTACAGGGCCCTTAAAAAGACAGGACGTTTAGTGGAACCAAATTTAGACCTTTTACAAATTCTTTGCAAAATAGTAAGCCATATTAAATCAATTTCAGATACAAATATAATTAAGAAATATTATGGTATTTTCAGTCTGCATTTAATATGATTTGAATATAAAACTTGAGGCCCCAAAAGGGGGGAGTTGATACTTTAAGGACATCAGGGATGCTTATTGGATCAAATATTATATGGTACGTAAAATTATACTTAAGCATTCACAATGACTTTACATATTGCACATTGGTACATGTATGTAAGCAAACATTTATCTACTAAACCTTTAAACACCCAGACTCACTGACTGACAGAAACTGTACAACAGATCAATTATTTCTACTATTTCTATAATTAGAAACATAAATTATATAATGATAAATACACAAAAAACCTAATACCATATAATACTTAACAAATAACGAAACATCATAAAAACTGTTAATTACCTGTATAAATAAATATTTATTTTTTACCATTATAATTTATATAACCCATGTCATTGCAAAATTAATTATGGAACTATTAATTATACAATAAAATATATAGTTATCAGTATACATATAATGACCACCACACATAAGGCTGAAACACCAAGGTAGGAAAGTCAAAAATTACCCTGTCACACATAGACAGATTAATGGTTGTATTCTGAAAAAAGAATAGTAAGATACTAATTATATATATATATTATATAAATATGATATCATCTTTTGCAGCAGATAAAATTGTTTGCATTTCCAGGTGATACTTAGAAAGGCATAAATCATATATAATTAGTGATATGTTGCTACAGGTCCATGTGTATTGTATTTTCTTAAAGTGAATAGCTGGGCAAAGAAAACCAGTCTAAATGCGTTCATTGGCCTTCCAAAAGTTCTCACATATTAATATGACGGCCAAGTTCTGCTTACATTTCCCAGTTCTGACCATTAAAGTAAAGGAAAGTTGAAAGCATTGAAAGCGAGGCTGCGTGTAAATGTAACCACGGACATAGTCAGCCGGGAGGACATTTTAGGATTCCTATAATTTAGATTAATTTCTTCGTACGCAGACAGATTTTGGCGAGAGATTTTATTTTTCTATTTCATAAGAAATTATACTGGATACATTCACACCATTTTTACCGACTTTAGCCATCCTTGCCCGACTGTTCACTTTAATTGTAAGGTAGATCATGGATTATAATATATACATTAATATAGATACTCAGCTTTCCCTGTTTCACCTTACAAACTATAACAGGCAAAATATGGTATCTCATTTAGAACATGAGCATTGAAAACATACATACACAATTCATCTATGTATTATTATCAAATATAAATATATTTTGTATATGATACTTTGATCATTTAAATTTAAAAACATACATTAAAGTATTTGAAACAACTACAGATAGATTTCATTAAGTTACTGTACTAGTAGTAATACTAAAAATCAACGACCTTGAATACATACTTACTATGTATCATTTAAAGACCATTGGAAGAAGACACACAGAAACTATGACCTTTGCAGGACAATGGGAACACGACTGGCTATGTAGTGCAACGTCATCTCCACTGGCAAACGCAACAAAATCCACCACAACTACACTCTCCATTTGACACACTTGAGCACAGTAAATACTTAGGCCTCAATGCAAAACAACCTCCAAACACATAAACAACATCAAATGCAAACAGAACACTAGGTTTCCTAAAACGAAACCTCACAATCAATTCACCACACATTAAAGAACACGCATATATAAAGCACTTGTTAGATACTTGAGTACTGCTCCTCTATCTGGGACCCACACAATACTGGCCAAATACAACAAATAGAAATGCAAGATATGTACAAAACTGATATCATAAAATCAGTATATGTTATACACACTCCAATGGCCACTACAAACACGCCGTCTACAATCACGACGATAGTTACTGTACTAGTAGTATACTAGGTTAAAAATTCTTTGGTTGTCACTTCCTATGCTTAAATTGGACTCTGTGAGTTGTATGTAGTCTGGTGATTTGAACCAGCAATAAAATGGCAATGTAATGTGAGCAAGGAGCTATGTGGCATACCGGGTATGCATCCCTGCTGTGAGTAGCCTGCTTTGACACACCATGAATGAGGACACACCTGACTGATCATAATGATTTACAGTACACATATAAGATGATTGTGAGTGTCCATGGCACTGTCCATTTACCTGTAAAGGGGTTTTAGCCGTCACGTTTGACTGGTTACAGTTTAAAATCTAAGTGAAATAGTTAATACTATGTGTATTTACACGAGTATATGTTACATGTAACATGGTTACAATAAAATGCAATGTCAAAGACACTACTATACTGTACTGTAGGCTAGATCATAATGTAAAAAAGTGAAGGTAAAGATTTCTGATTATTGTATACCACTGGTTAAAATCTTCTTCAGGTTGAAGCCAGACCGTCAATGTGGTGACCACTTGCGATATATTTATAAAACTGGACAGTGTGTTGTACAACTATGGTATTGAGAAATGTCATTAGATTTTTAACAGCAAAAACTAAAATGTTCATTTTACCTCTGGATTGGTGACATTTGGAAATGTAATGTCGATAATTTTGCAGCCAGAATGAAATTCATTTTTAGCGTCTGCGATATTAATGGGTACAGGATTCTTTATGGTACAGTGGATTGGTCTATCCGCCGCCATATATAAAAGTTTGAAGGCATACGTAGCCGTTCTCTGAAAAAATGTCCTTTCACTCACAGAGTAACTAGAGAAGCCATCCGCGTTGTGCGAATGCTTAATATCCCACATTCTATAAAGCACACCAGTGATCAAGATGTGAAAAGGATAATAAAATTTTCTTTTATAAAATTAAGTCAAAATTCAAAATAACGTATTCGTGTAGTTCTAATTTTGTATTTTATTAGAAATAATATATGTTTGAAAATAATTGAACGAGCGAGCAATCTGACAGAAAATGAGATTCCCATGATCCGCTAGAAGGCGTGACTGACAGTCGAGCAAAATGGCCGATTTCGGTGAACCCATCTCCGACCAAGAGAAGGTAATTTCTTGTAATTTTGTTATATCTAAGGATGCAATTCTCAAATTTGTTCAGTCATTTTGTAAATATGACTATTTTCATTTGATGAAGAAGTATGTTTGATATATCTGAGTTGTAATTGATGCTAAACGTCCATAGCGGTTTGTGATGATAATTTTCTTGATCACTTCCGCTTTCAATACTGGTGTAATCACTACATTTTGTGAGGGGTCAATCGCCATGTAACTCTAGACAGTGAGTCATCATTAAATTACAACTCGGACACGAGCCTTATATGGCATTATGATCTTCTGTTAGGTCTCGGATTATTTGACGTTACTGCCATTAATATACATATTACCATTGAAGCCGAGGACAGGAAGTAAACGAACTAATGACCAATGCCATTGATCTCTATGTCAATGTCATCATCACAAATAGATCAGCTTGAATTTAATTTTAAAAACGACAAATACATTACATAAAATAGAGCACACAAAACGATTTTCACCTTGCAGACTAAGTAATGTTGAAACAAAAGAAACTAAGTGAAATAATATATATTATATATGTGAATCTAACTTGCTATTTTGCTTTATTGTGTGATTATCTAATGAAATAATTTTGAGGAAAGATAAAAGTTTCTGCTCCTGTTTATGTTCATCCTAAAGGAAGTCAGTGGGGTGACTGTTTTGCCACACCCTCGGTACTCCAGGGGTTATTATCACTCATAGTTTAACTGGAGGCAGTTAATTAGGAGAAAATAACTGACCAATCACAACCCTACAGAAACGTCCTTTGGAGATTACAGAGAGAATGACAGTCAACTTCAAAGCAACACAGTCAACTGTGTGCACAGTGTACGATTATACAATTCCTTGTTTATTTGATGTTTTGTACATCATTTAAAAGATCAAATTACCTGTATTCTGGTGCCTTCAATTTTACCGTCCAATAGGGATGTCACGGTTCATGTTTTTTCAGCTCGGTTCGGTTTCAACTTTTTTTGATCGGTTTTCGGTTTTTTCGGTTCGGTTCAGGCAAATCTCAATTACACTTTTTAAGTCTATTTTCTATCAAAAGCAAGTTCTGCTTTAGATTTAAAGATGGTATATCACTTAAACAAATGTTTTTTTTTTTTTTTATCAAGATTTCACTTCTAATTAAAAACATATAATTTATTGCGCCCTGAAAAATAATCCACAGCACTATATCCTATATACATTGAAGTTCTAAAAGTGCATGCAGCAAAGAAATTCATTAATTATTCTATATCATTTTGTGTCTTAATTAGACATATAACACGATTAAATACCAATTTTTGTTCAAATATTGAGTATCATTTATGATCTCTCAGCAGTGGAACATCTTTAAAAAACATAATTGAACATTTTCTTATCTTTTTAACTCTTTCAGTACTATTGACACATTAATCAGTCACAGAGAGATATATGTCCTCGTATCCTTTATGATACATTATTTCGTCACTAAAACTTTTCTCGTATCCTTCATGACGCATTATTATGTGATGATTGACATGTGAAAATCGTAAGTTTTACCGCAAATCAATACATCGGTATTATCCCAGAAAAAAGTGTTTTTAAAAAGTATTATGCATTGGAATCATAATAGAGATAAACATTATTACGTACCAGGTGCATGTTCAATCGTAAAATGGTTTAATTCACGGAATATTGGCCGACGGAAACGCGATTGTTTACAATCGGCAACACAATGGCGGCTTGATTTAGCTGCCGATATTCTGCGGGATTAATGTTATCGGAAAAATACATAATAAAAAATTATCAATTATAAAATATCAAACATTTAGTGAAATATATCATTTAGATATTATGTATGTGAAAAATCATGTCCGAAGACAGCAAAAAACGATCGTCTGAATGACTGAACTTGCACACGTGTTACACATATATGTCGGTCAACAGGTGTATTTCTCGGGATTCTGACAAACAACTTCGCCGTATTTTCAATGAAATAATCTGCAATACACTTTATACACGTAAATTACAGGTATTATAGGACAGTTATTTTTTTAATGAACCGAACCGAAACTTAGAGTTATCGTACCGAACCGAACCGTACGGTTGAATTTTTCGGTTAACCGTATTTTCGGTTAACCGTGACACTCCTACCGTCCAAGGATGGATATAATGTCATTGAAAGTAACCCCTGGAGTAGTGAGGATGGTTTTGCGCATGGCATTGTCAGTGTATTGTGATTTAATGGAAATCCAGATTAGTTGATGTCTTTGGTAGTTTGCTTCAGTGAGATAATACTTTATCATTACAAAGACATATATTAAAGTGCAACCATCTCCCACTTTGACTCATTACACACAAGGCAGCTATAGCGTCATTCAAATGTTAACTACGTACACATACAAGTAATTTAAATTGTCCTCCTACTAATTAACCAAGTAGGATATCTTTTATTCTTTTATTATGAATAGGAAAAACATCTACATTTATTGAAAGGTCAAATAAGGAAGAGTCTTCTTGCAAACCATATTTTGATAGAAATTACAGTTTCTATCACATGATAAAAAAAATGATAAGAGTAGTTTTATGTGGATCAAATATTCATGTTCCTCCAATTATGTTACAAGTTGAATCTGGATCCAAAATGCATAATTTTATATGGTAGTATTCAGTATTTATCCTGTTCTATATATACATTGGTTCATATAAAACACAATGAAGGTCTTATCTGGGTCCTGAATCTGTCCATAAGTTTTATTGTCCATATATTTAAGTAGTTTATGGTTATTTCATCATCTACTTAACAAAACCTCCAGTTTATTTTTTAAGCAACTTTATCAGTACCGGGTATATAAATCAGTATATATGCTGTATGTCTGTATTTTTCTTTAATAAATTTGTGAAATTTATAACTCTACATGTGTGATATTCCTCCTCTCTTTTGTAGATAAACATTACAACAAACTTTATTCTTCATGCACCTCCAGGGGAATTCAATGAAGTCTTTAATGGTTTGTATTAATTTTTTCAAAGTCAAAGACATATACATGTAAACCAACTTTCTTTCATGTGCAATTTACTTTCGCGAAATACGCTAAATACGCTATCCAAATAATTTTGCAAAAGTTGATCTCTGCTAATTAATAATTATTAAATAATTTACATATTAAATGTAAATTCTAACATATTTTCATTCTGCAAAAATTAATCTCAGCAAACCTGTTTTGAAACTGAAACCGCAAAATTTAATAGCCGTGTTTGAAACTGAAACCGCAAAATTTAATAGCCGTAAAAAAGGGTGGTTGATACCATCTTTATTGGTGTGCCATGGCAGCATTAAAGAGAATGACACCATCTTTATTGGTGTGTCATGGCAGCATTAAAGAGAATGACACCATCTTTATTGGTGTGTCATGGCAGCATTAAAGAGAATGACACCATCTTTATTGGTGTGTCATGGCAGCATTAAAGAGAATGACACCATCTTTATTGGTGTGCCATGGCAGCATTAAAGAGAATGACACGATCTTTATTGGTGTGCCATGGCAGCATTAAAGAGAATGACACCATCTTTATTGGTGTGCCATGGCAGCATTAAAGAGAATGACACCATCTTTATTGGTGTGCCATGGCAGCATTAAAGAGAATGACACCATCTTTATTGGTATGTCATGGCAGCATTAAAGAGAATTACACCATCTTTATTGGTATGTCATGGCAGCATTAAAGAGAATGACACCATCTTTATTGGTGTGTCATGGCAGCATTAAAGAGAATGACACCATCTTTATTGGTATGTCATGGCAGCATTAAAGAGAATGACACCATCTTTATTGGTGTGTCATGGCAGCATTAAAGAGAATGACACCATCTTTATTGGTGTGCCATGGCAGCATTAAGAGAATGACACCATCTTTATTGGTGTGCCATGGCAGCATTAAAGAGAATGACACCATCTTTATTGGTGTGCCATGGCAGCATTAAAGAGAATGACACCATCTTTATTGGTGTGCCATGGCAGCATTAAAGAGAATGACACCATCTTTATTGGTATGTCATGGCAGCATTAAAGAGAATGACACCATCTTTATTGGTGTGTCATGGCAGCATTAAAGAGAATGACACCATCTTTATTGGTGTGCCATGGCAGCATTAAAGAGAATGACACCATCTTTATTGGTGTGCCATGGCAGCATTAAAGAGAATGACACCATCTTTATTGGTGTGCCATGGCAGCATTAAAGAGAATGACACCATCTTTATTGGTGTGCCATGGCAGCATTAAAGAGAATGACACCATCTTTATTGGTGTGTCATGGCAGCATTAAAGAGAATGACACCATCTTTATTGGTGTGCCATGGCAGCATTAAAGAGAATGACACCATCTTTATTGGTGTGCCATGGCAGCAGTAAAGAGAATGACACCATCTTTATTGGTGTGCCATGGCAGCATTAAAGAGAATGACACCATCTTTATTGGTGTGCCATGGCAGCATTAAAGAGAATGACACCATCTTTATTGGTGTGCCATGGCAGCATTAAAGAGAATGACACCATCTTTATTGGTGTGTCATGGCAGCATTAAAGAGAATGACACCATCTTTATTGGTGTGCCATGGCAGCATTAAAGAGAATGACACCATCTTTATTGGTGTGCCATGGCAGCATTAAAGAGAACGACACCATCTTTATTGGTGTGCCATGGCAGCATTAAAGAGAACGACACCATCTTTATTGGTGTGTCATGGCAGCATTAAAGAGAATGACACCATCTTTATTGGTGTGCCATGGCAGCATTAAAGAGAATAACACCATCTTTATTGGTGTGCCATGGCAGCATTAAAGAGAATGACACCATCTTTATTGGTGTGCCATGGCAGCATTAAAGAGAATGACACCATCTTTATTGGTGTGCCATGGCAGCATTAAAGAGAATGACACCATCTTTATTGGTGTGCCATGGCAGCATTAAAGAGAATGACACCATCTTTATTGGTGTGCCATGGCAGCATTAAAGAGAATGACACCATCTTTATTGGTGTGCCATGGCAGCATTAAAGAGAATGACACCATCTTTATTGGTGTGCCATGGCAGCATTAAAGAGAATGACACCATCTTTATTGGTGTGTCATGGCAGCATTAAAGAGAATGACACCATCTTTATTGGTGTGTCATGGCAGCATTAAAGAGAATGACACCATCTTTATTGGTGTGTCATGGCAGCATTAATGAGAATGACACCATCTTTATTGGTGTGTCATGGCAGCATTAAAGAGAATGACACCATCTTTATTGGTATATATACCATAACATCATTAAAGAGAACAAACCATCTTTGTTGGTATATATACCATGACATCATTAAAGAGAACAAACCATCTTTGTTGGTATATATACCATGACATTTTTATAGAGAATGATACCATCTTTGTTGGTAAAAGTTTTTATATCCAACTTGATGTAACAATGCAAGTGTAGATTAGAGAAGAAAATCATATACATTAGAGTAATATAAAAACATGTATTCCTGTTTACCTGTTTAAGTGTTTTCATCTTTAGTCTTGAGAGAACCTAGAGATGCCATAATCCTATAATATTCTAGGGCGATAATGAGTTTATAATTTTTTTTTCAGATGTGAGGATTCTGCTGAACAATGATACCTTACTGAAGGAAGGAGGATCAGGGTAGGATTACGGTTTTATATTTGATTACTCTCAAACCCCTATATCCTTTTTATGTCACAACTAAATGTTAGTATTCATGATAAAAAACTGTTTTGTACCTCAGACGTACAGAAATGTCCAAAAAATATTTTTGAGTTGATGACAGATGTGAATCTAAAAGTCTGCTAGCTATATATAGCTGATTGGTAAACGATTTCTAGAAAGAGTTTTTATAATGCTACATCACCTCACTATCATATTAATTTGATTTTACAATGTTTTTAATCTTTTGATCATCTTTTGAAAAGGATATACTGAACAGTAGCACATTTCCTTTCAAAGGAGTAAGGGAAATAACTTGTAGTACCAATACATTATGCTCTAGGGTTTGCAAGAATTACTTAATTAATGAACTATCAAACAGAAACACCACAAGCTCATGTTATATGTCCTTTTAAGTGAATGATGAATGAACAGACATTATTTAAAATAAATGTTTTCACAGAGCCTTTGTAAATAGTTTATTAATGATCAATGATCTTGTTCACAGAGCCTTTGTAAAACAGTTTATTAATGATCAATGATCTTTCCACAGAGCCTTTGTAAAACAGTTTATTAATGATCAATGATCTTTTCCACAGAGCCTTTGTAAAACAGTTTAATTAATGATCAATGATCTTGTCCACAGAGCCTTTGTAAAACAGTTTATTAATGATCAATGATCTTGTCCACAGAGCCTTTGTAAAACAGTTTAATTAATGATCAATGATCTTTTCCACAGAGCCTTTGTAAAACAGTTTATTAATGATCAATGATCTTTTCCACAGAGCCTTTGTAAAACAATAAATTAATGATCAATGATCTTGTCCACAGAGCCTTTGCCCAGTACAATAAGGATCAATTCACTCCATGTAAAGTAGAGGATTCAGAAGAACAGGTAGGTTTACTCTTGGCTGCCTTTGACTCTCGTGTATGAGTGAGGTTAATGTTATTTATAGTAATGTCAGAGAGGTTGGACCTCTTCTTGTTCTTTTATGAATTTAAGATGATGATTTTATATTGTTTCAAACAAGCCCTGACAAAACCCTCACAAGCTTGTATAAAAAATGCAGGTCAGACAGGATTTATACTTGTAATAATAACTTTAACAAACGGTTGTTTTGAATAAACCTTCACCTTCCATATAAAATCTATTTTTTGCATACTCGAGTAAGAACCCTGTGCGTTTGACTGCCGATGTAATAAATCTATTGACCCAAGACTTACGAATGGAAGGCAGGACAGTATAACTGTGAATTTGCTGTTAGTGGACATATCTAGGGATTGATTGTCAAAATGCAGGCATATAATATGTGTATTGCATGAATGATTACCACATTGTATCACTCACATCTGAAAACACATTTATGCTATTCTAAATCAAAGACTAGACCAGCTGCCCATTATAAAATTTCAGGGTTGAATGAGTTAAAGATTACCAAGTACCTTTAAAGGCAAAATTTTGATTAAGTAATATCTCCTAATAAAGCCATACAAGTATAATATAGAAATTATTATTATTAATTTTGTGTGGAGGAACTTTTTGTGATCATATATACTAGTGTCTTGAGAAGCATGGATAATCATACAAACAACAGAGTGTATGGCGTGTATCTAGTTATTTACCAGCACTTCATCATCTCCTGGGTAATTTGATTAAACTTTTTTTGCTAAATGGTGTGACATTTGATATACTTTCCATTGTTTTCTAGGTTTTGATATCTGAACATGGTGATCTAGGAAATGGTAGATTCCTTGACCCAAGAACCAAGAAATCATTCAGGTTTGTGTCATTCAGAAGGAGATATATCAATGAAGAATGGGGGAAAACTGCAATGTTAATTATATAAATCTAGGTTGTGAAGAAAGGTTGGTAGGGATGAGAGAATATGATGACCTTCAGTCTTCATTCTTATTTATCCTCTCATATATAAAGGCTACCAAGCCAATGTGGCATCACATCAACAGAAATATTGTGTCCAATCAGTATGACATAATCAGTAACATCTCCTATTGTGTCCAAACAGTATGACATAATCAGTAACATCTCCTATTGTGTCCAAACAGATATGACATAATAAGTAGCATCTCTTATTGTGTCCAAACAGGTATGACATAATCAGTAACATCTCCTATTGTGTCCAAACAGGTATGATATAATCAGTTACATCTCCTATTGTGTCCAAACAGGTATTGTGTCCAAACAGGTATGACATAATCAGTAACATCTCCTATTGTGTCCAATCAGTATGACATAATCAGTAACATCTTCTATTGTGTCCAAACAGATATGACATAATAAGTAGCATCTCTTATTGTGTCCAAACAGGTATGACATAATCAGTAACATCTCCTATTGTGTCCAAACAGGTATGACATAATCAGTAGCATCTTCTATTGTGTCCAAAAAGGTATGACATAATCAGTAACATCTCCTATTGTGTCCAAACAGGTATGACATAATCAGTTACATCTCCTATTGTGTCCAAACAGGTATTTTGTCCAAACAGGTATGATATAATCAGTAGCATCTTCTATTGTGTCCAAAAAGGTATGACATAATCAGTAACATCTCCTATTGTGTCCAAACAGGTATGACATAATCAGTAGCATCTCCTATTGTGTCCAAACAGGTATGACATAATCAGTTACATCTCCCATTGTGTCCAAACAGGTATGATATAATCAGTAGCATCTCCTATTGTGTCCAAACAGGTATGACATAATCAGTTACATCTCCTATTGTGTCCAAACAGGTATTTTGTCGAAACAGGTATGATATAATCAGTAGCATCTCCTATTGTGTCCAAACAGGTATGACATAATCAGTAACATCTCCTATTGTGTCCAAACAGGTATGACATAATCAGTAACATCTCCTATTGTGTCCAAACAGGTATGACATGATCAGTAACATCTCCTATTGTGTCTAAACAGGTATGACCATCTGAAGAAAGAGGCTTCTGAATACCAGGATGTAGATGGCGACCGGACAGTGGAGCCATGGAGGTCAGCGATAGAGAGTGCATTAACAACTTATAGAGACGAACACTACAAATTCGGAGTAGTTAGCGTTTACGGCAGTGCACAAGGAGGCAATATAACCATTATAGCCTGTATTGAAAGCCATCAATTCCAGCCCAAAAATTTCTGGTCAGTTCTTCAGTCATCAGATTTCCTGTGTTGTATTTGTTGAAACTAAATGAAAACATGATAAAGCTGTAGCTTTAAATCTTAATTTAATGATGTAAATATAACGCAATAATCAACACATTTAGGTTACTCAACTGCATTGTAAAAATTGGGGGGAAATGAGGGGCGCTTGATAGGACTAAATTTGGACTAGTCTTTTACAAAGTTATTGCACAAAGTTAGCCATTAAGCAATTTACAAAAGTAATCAAACAAAGAAACCTACACAGCTTTCATAGCTTCTGTCTGCATTTGAAGCGAGGTTAGTGAAATTGTGACATCAGAAAATTGGGGGCGGCTCTAACAGGGAGAGGGTACTTATTTGGTTGAATACGGTGCTCATATAAGTAAGGTTTAACTTGGTCATGCTGTACTTGTGTTAATTAGGCTTGACTTTATGTATTATGATGTCAGTATGGAGAGAAAGCATATTTTGAAATAGAACTTATCTTTGAAAAACAAAATATCTTCATTCCCATTTTGTAAGGTATGTACATTGAATAAAGGGTAAAAAGTTTAATAATGCATTAGAAAAATGATGACATTTTAAAATGTTAGCATAAGAAAATCGAAGACAATTTTGATTTTTATGATTGACCTATCGTTGTCTATAGGAATGGACGATGGCGATCCCAATGGTCAATGACATTTCCCAGCTCTGGTGGAAAGGTGGACCTAACAGGAGTGTTTAAAGTTCAGGTGGGTCAGAGGGACGCTACTGGGGGATATTTCAGGATGAGAGGGAAGCTACTGGGGGATATTTCAGGATAAGAGGGAAGCTACTGGGGATATTTTAGGAACAGAGGGAAGCTACTGGGGATATTTCGGGGTAAGAGGGAAGCTACTGGGGGATATTTCAGGATGAGAGGGAAGCTACTGGGGGATATTTCAGGATCAGAGGGAAGCTACTGGGGATATTTCAGGATCAGAGGGAAGCTACTGGGGATATTTCGGGGTCAGAGGGAAGCTACTGGGGAATATTTCAGGATCAGAGGGAAGCTACTGGGGATATTTCAGGGTCAGAGGGAAGCTACTGGGGGATATTTCATGACCAGAGGGAAGCTACTGGGGATATTTCAGGATACGAGGGAAGCTACTGGGGGATATTTCAGGGTCAGAGGGAAGCTACTGGGGGATATTTCAGGGTCAGAGGGAAGCTACTGGGGGATATTTCAGGATCAGAGGGAAGCTTCTGGGGATATTTTAGGGTCAGAGGGAAGCTACTGTGGGAAATTTCAGGATCAGAGGGAAGCTACTGTGGGAAATTTCAGGATCAGAGGGAAGCTACTGGGGATATTTCAGGATCAGAGGGAAGCTACTGGGGATATTTCAGGATCAGAGGGAAGCTACTGGGGATATTTCAGGATCAGAGGGAAGCTACTGGGGATATTTCAGGGTCAGAGGGAAGCTACTGGGGGATATTTCAGGGTCAGAGGGAAGCAACTGGGGGATATTTCATGGTCAGAGGGAAGCTACTGGGGGATATTTCAGGATCAGAGGGAAGCTACTGGGGATATTTCAGGATCAGAGGGAAGCTACTTGGGATATTTCAGGATCAGAGGGAAACTACTGGGGATATTTCAGGGTCGGAGGGAAGCTACTGAGGAATATTTCAGGATCAGAGGGAAGCTACTAGGGATATTTCAGGATCAGAGGGAAGCTACTAGGGGATACTACTAGGGGATATTTCGGGGTCAGAGGGAAGCTACTGGGGATATTTCAGGATCAGAGGGAAGCTACTGGGGGATATTTCACGATCAAAGGGAAGCTACTGGGGATATTTCAGGATCAGAGGGCAGCTACTGGGGGATATTTCAGGGTCAGAGGGAAACTATTGGGGATATTTCAGGGTCGGAGGGAAGCTACTGGGGGATATTTCAGGACCAGAGGGAAGCTACTGAGGGATATTTCAGGATCAGATGGAAACTACTGGGGGATATTTCATGACCAGAGGGAAGCTACTTGGGATATTTCAGGATCAGAAGAAGCTACTGGGGATATTTCAGGATCAGAGGGAACCTAATGGGGATATTTTAGGATCAGAGGGACGCTACTGGGGATATTTCAAGATCAGAGGGAGCTACTGGGTGATATTTCAGGATCAGAAGGAAGCTACTGGGGGATATTTCAGGATCAGAGGGAACCTACTGGGGATATTTCAGGGTCAGAAGAAGCTACTGGGGATATTTTAGGATCAGAGGGAAGCTACTGTGGATATTTCAGGGTCAGAGGGAAGCTACTGGGGATATTTCAAGATCAGAGGGAGCTACTGGGTGATATTTCAGGATCAGAGGGAAGCTACTGGGGGATATTTTAGGATCAGCAGGAAGCGACTGGGGGATATTTCAAGATCAGAGGGAAGCTACTGGGTGATATTTCAGGATCAGAGGGAAACTACTGGGGATATTTCAGGGTCGGAGGGAAGCTACTGAGGAATATTTCAGGATCAGAGGGAAGCTACTAGGGATATTTCAGGACCAGAGGGAAGCTACTAGGGGATATTTCGGGGTCAGAGGGAAGCTACTGGGGATATTTCAGGATCAGAGGGAAGCTACTGGGGGATATTTCAGGGTCAGAGGGAAGCTACTGGGGATATTTCAGGATCAGAGGGAAGCTTCTTGGGGATATTTCGGGGTCAGAGGGAAGCTTCTGGGGAATGTATAATGTAAAACCTGTCAATACCGGACCTTATCTAATCTGGATACTACTGTATTAATGTTTAATTTTATGACTGTTCCTTCTTAATTTTATGGTAACAATAACTTGTATATACGTACGAGCCAAATATACTGCTCCCAAGGATGTTTATCAAGTTTAACAAGTTATACTGAATGTGTTTTGTCTCAAGTTTTATTTGTTTATTCTGTTATTATGAATCAAAGAAAAGAGTGGTATATTGGGTCAAGGGAAACCCTATTGACAGTTACTAAATTATAAGCAGTCCTATAGTTACACTTGTGTTGATATTTTGAACAGGTACATTATTATGAAGATGGTAATGTACAACTAGTGAGCTCTAAGGAAGTGAAGAAGACACTCAATGTAACGGTAGGTGACCACTTATTTACATTGCATTGCTTCTAGTGGGTACCATCTTTGTAGGTATACATGTCGAAAATACGACAAGCAATACTCGTATATATCTGTTCATAAACTTTTTAATGTTAGTGTGTATTTAGAAAGAGAACAGCCAACAGATTTGTGAAGTGTTGTTTCTAATATTTCAGTCACCAATCACAATATCTTAATTTTACATACAATTAACATATATTGTGTTATGTAGAGATAACCTTATACTGTGCTGTGGAAGAAAACGCTCTTATTGATTATAAAGGGAAAAAAGAAAAGCAAGCCAGAATCAAGAAATCAGTTTGTTCTGTTTTCCTTCAGTTGTGATGGAAAGTTGATGAACCTGTTCAGGATTAAATAGAGTGTTAATTAAAAGTTGAATATGATCAGAATTTAATAGATTTTTAATGGAAAGTTGAATATTATCAGAATTTAATAGATTTTTAATGGAAAGTTGAAAATGATCAGAATTTAATAGATTTTTAATTGAAAGTTGAATATGCCCAGAATTTAATATATTTTAATGGAGAGCTGAATATGATCAAGATTTAATAGATTTTTGAAGAAAAGTTGATTTAATCGATTTTAATGGAGAGCTGAATATGATAAGAATTTGATGGATGTGTATCATATATATGAACTACAAAGATGAAGTTGTAATTTTTGTTTATATTTTCACTAGAGCGAGCAACAAACAGCCAAGGATTTTATAAATTTGGTCCAAAACGCGGAGGAGGAATATCAGGTTTGTTTGCTGAAATGATATACAATGAAATTTCATTCATTCAAATTCAGTAAGACTATTATTAAACACTTAGACTTGGTATTAATTATATGTGCTGAAATGTTCATACCGAAAAATCAAAGAGAGTCTTTATTATGCTATTCATAAATCAGAAATTACACACATTATGAGAGTTATAAAACTTACATGCATAGATTATAATTTTACAAAATTGAAAAATTAAAAACATTTTGTATAATTTTACAAAATTGAGGAATTAAAAACATTTTGTATAATTTTACAAAATTGAAGACGAATTCAAAACATTTTGTCAGTATTTCTGAAAATCATGATATTCACAGTTAAGAAGTTACAGTATTTATTTGAAATGTTTCATCTTAACATTCATAAAAAAAACCACAAACAAAGTACTTCGTAATGTAACAAAGTCTGTTTTGTTACTAATGCTTTTTATAAACACCTCAAGCTCACATATTTGTTGTTGACTGTTTCCCAAAAATGGGAACTTTTCAATAAGTTTCAGGAGAAAAATCAACAAGTCTTAAGTGAACCAATAGTGGCATAGAAAACTAATCATGAAGATATTTGAGTGTCAGTTAATGAGATTCAACAGTATATTGTAAATTGTAATGATCTTTTCACTGTAGAATTACTGTGTTATTATGTTGTTGACTTAAAGTGAATAGTCGGGCAAAGAAAACCAGTCTAAATGTGTTCATTGGCCTTCCAAAAGTTCTCACATATTAATACGACGGCCAAGTTCTGCTTAGTTTCCCAGTTCTGACCATTAAAGTAAAGAAAAATTGAAAGCATTGAAAGCGAGGCTGCGTGGAAATGTAACCACGGACATAGTGAGCCGGGAGGACGTTTTAGAATTTTCATACTTTAAATCAATTTCTTCGCACGCAGACAGATTTTGACGAGAGATTTTATTTTTCCATTTCATAAGAAATTATACTGGATACATTCACACCATTTTTACCGACTTTAGCCATCCTTGCCCGACTGTTCACTTTAATATTGTCATCATGAGCAATTTGTACTTGTACTTGTACAAAGTGTCGTATATTAGCATATTGGAAAAAATAAAATAAAAAAAAATTGTTCGTTTTTACAGATTATATGTCAAGTAGAAAATGGTTCCTTTTTAGATTTTTTTTGTTATTTTGAAATTTGTTTTATTCCTCCACAGAATGCCATAGGTGAAAATTACCAGACCATGTCGGATACAACATTCAAAGCTCTTCGTAGACAGCTACCTGTAACGAGGGCCAAAATAGACTGGAACAAAATAGTGGGATATCAAATAGGAAGTCAAATCAGCAAGAACAAAGCATGAGAGCAGTGAGTGTGTGCATAGCAGAAATGAAAATGGCTGAACTAGGCAACGACATCGGCTATATACCAAGGCTTGCCAGATGGAAATGGTAGTGACACTGGTATGTCAGGATTTGGGCCACAGGAATTGGGCGCACAAAACTTTCCATAATGTTTTGATGATTGGCAAGACTGGCTTCAGATATGTTCACCACTGTGATATTTAATTAATAATGATTCTCTACCTATATATGTATTACATTAACAATGTCGCCCTGCAAAAACAACCCTATCCAGCTGTGGTTGGAACCAAATCATGTTCACATTTATTAGCTTTTGGGAATTTGTTTATCTTTCAATAACTGACTAATTTGCACAGAGTATGATTTTACATTATGGTATATAAGTGATGTTATTTAAGTGCAATTTTAAGGATTTTGTGTCCTTTATCCATGTAACTTTGAGCATTATATTTTGGGAGAATTTCAATTGAATGTCCGTTGAGATTGATTTGCGATTATAGACGTACATTCATCAGTTACATAGATAGCCCACTGTTAAAGGTGCTTTACAGGTATTTGGAGGCCTCCTTTCGATGACTTGTTTAGTCATTGTCCTGTAGAAGGCCTCGGGTGAAGTCTATGTTTGATTTGTTGAAGTAGATTTGACCTTGACATCATCCACTGAGAATTCATTTAATTTCAGCTCTAATTTATTAAATGGTTTATATTTCCTTTTAAAACTCAATCCATGAGATTACTGACTTTTAGATTACACCTAGATATAAATAACACCACACTGATTATGTAAGATATGGGAATGAACTTTATCGTACTGGCATAAACTTATCATTTTAGAATGACCTTGATAATTTAGGAATGACCTTTATCATTTTAGAATGACATGATCATTTAGGAATGACCTTGATCATTTTGAAATAACCTTGATCATTTTGAAATAACCTTGATCATTTAGGAATGACCTTGATCATTTTGAAATAACCTTGATCATTTAGGAATGACCTTGATCATTTTGAAATAACCTTGATCATTTAGGAATGACCTTGATCATTTTGAAATAACCTTGATCATTTAGGAATGACCTTGATCATTTAGAATGACCTTGATCATATTGTCATGAACTTGATCATTTCATTTTAGAATTACCTTGATCATTTTAAAATAACCTTGATCATTTAGGAATGACCTTGATCATTTAGGCAAACCTTGATCATTTAGGAACGACCTTAATCATTTATGCATGACCTTGATCATACTCTATAACATGAAATTAATGTCGTGTTTCAAGCCACGAATAGGAGATCCATGAATATTTCATGTTACACAGTATATGAATGACCTTGATCAAATAGAAATGACCTTGATTATTATTGCTAATTTTGGTGCAACTCTTGTTATCATGCAAGATCCATTAGACTTTTTTTCAATTTTAGAAATACACATATTATGATACAAATCAACAAATGTATTGAGACCTGTTACTCAGTTTACAACAAGCTGATTATATTAAACAATGTATAAACCTTATTCTATTACTTAAAAACAATATGTCCTTACTTCTAGAAATAATTTGAAGTTTAATCGATATGTTATCATGTATAATACAAATGATTTTAAAATTAAAACTCAGTAGCATTTTGAATGGCCCTGGTCATAATTCTTATGTCTCAGATTTTGTATATTATGACATCAAATGAGGATGGATATTCCCAATTATTTCTATGATAAGCAGCTTTAGTGCTAGGGTGATTCAACTAAAATATTAAAACTCTTAAGTAATTTGTACACAATTGATAATTCCTGTAAGGTTATTCTGTATATAATCCAAATCTAATTATAAAATGATGTATTGTACAAAGCGCTATTTTTGTATGTATTGTCTTAAAGGAACAAGTCCCAGGTAATTCCATTCATTAACTGTAAACCAACCATCTTTAAGCGGGTACGGAGATAAACGTTCACGAATTTACTGTGAATGAGAAATTCTCGAAAATATTTTGCATGCAAAAGAAAGTTGGTTTTCAGTACCACCTGCATGGTACCGACATGTCACAGCTTCTCTACCCTGTTTGTACGGAAATCATAAATAAATGGTAAACTAGCATTCCAGACCAATGAACACAGGTATCGTAAGGATTTTTTTTTGTCGCTAGAACAATGGATATATTTCTTGTTACTAGTGTAAGAAACATTGCTGTCTACAGTACATGTGTATCAAATTTTAATGTAAGGTGTATTTTGTTTTGTACAGGGACATATTTGTCAAAGTACCTAGTTTCATATCTGTTGTACTTGATGCTGAACTCTTAATACTGAAGATAGAGTATTAAAGAATACTTTATATTCAAGAGTTAGCTCCCTTCGATTACTGTTTTAATAAAAACTAGACAAACATTTTTTCAAGTTAACTATTCAGATAGAGATTGATTTCTGTGTATGATAGCCGCAGGGTGCTTAGAATATCCTGACTTTATACTAACTGATTTTAAGGACTGTTCTTCATGTTCAGGTTACTGCTGATTGAGATACCACATATTTAAGTGGTACAGTGTATCATGCTGGCAAGCTAGTTAAACAGAATTATTACTAATAATTTAACCTTTCAACTGGATTTTGTTCCATTATCAATTATTACACCATTATCAAATCTGCTTTAGATTTTCTCTTTATTATGATAATTTGTTACTACTAGACAAGTTCTGTTATGCCAGTATCCTGTAATAAAATACCTATTTGAGAACTGTAAGGTTAGGATATTGTGTCTAGGGTGGTTACATACCTTCAGTACCCTGTAATAAAATTACCATACAAGAACTGTAAGGTTAGGATATTGTCTCTAGGGCGGTTACATACCTTCAGTATAACAAAGAATGGAAATGTTCCTTATAGAATCAGAACCAGTGGAATTTAGATATCTATTTTTCACTGTAAGCTTTGTCATGTGTTGTCGACTGTTTGAATGTTTTAAAGTCGGCTGATTAATGAATGTTTATTTGACTGATGGTTTGAGATTCATTTTAGGGTAAAACATTCTGCACTAACTGTTGGTAGTGAAGCAGGACAAGAGATTTGTGGGGTCAGCAAATGGTACCTAGTGTATTTAGGACTTCAGCAATGTAAATCTTTTTAATAAATATAAAACAAATTATGAAATGTGCTTTCTTTTCTGATTTTTGCCCTGGAATATGAAGTCTAATGTACATGTACGGTGGACTCTATCTTTGTTAACTGGAATCTGGTCTATTCAGTACTTTCAAGTAATTAAGTCATGAAAATGTATTCATTGTTTTGATCTGTTTAATCTGGACTATTTTGTAATCTGGCCGTAATTTGATATCCCACTTCTATACACATCGTGACATGTTAACCTACTCGTTTATATCAGCATTGGTTATATGAGTTTGGAAGCAAACTGATATTCATCCATTTGGAGAAAATAAAAAAGATGAATCAAGAGTCTACATATAGGCCAGTTCAGAGAGAGCCCAAAGTATATGTACAGTTGTTTGTTGGTGGAGGAAAGCCGGAGTACCCGTAGAAAAAAACCAAATACCAACAGTCAGTACGTGGCAACCGTCCCACATAGGATTCTAACAAGCTTGTGGTAATAGTTAGAACATTTTAACCTCACGGCCATCGGGGCAAGACCGTACCTTATCCAGCGGCTTCGCTAAAACAGTCCTGTATAGGACATGTATCACAGACTCGAAGTCACCGGATTGCCATATCGCACTAAAACAATCACCGAAGTGCTGTATATCATTTCCTCGTTAGCTCTCTAAAAGTGAGAAACGGAAATTAATATTCATTGCCGACAGTAAATGAGTAAAATTACGTAACAATGTTGCAGATAAAATCTTTGGAGAGTGATTTGGTTGTGCCGGGGAGGCAAAACAACAAAGCAGGCCATAGAGTAAGCACTGCTAAATCTAGAAAACTTCATACGGGAATTTGGCAACATATTTATATTAGTATGGACAGGTACTTGTGACCTGGGAAGAAAAAGATAATATGGACATATTGAACTGAGTGACTTGCTGCCAAATAATATAATCGTTCAATACGACTTGTTGGTGAAGCTACAAAGGGAAAGTTTCCGTCGCGATATTAGAATGCCCATAATATTCGATGTTGACATGGAACAAATAAGGATAGGGAGGCGCCAAAACCACAACTGGAGGACCAAAAAGTTCTTAAAGACAGATTAAAAGAACTAAATAGGCTTATACGAGATCTCAACACAGAAAATAATCAGGATACTCCAAAACTGTCTCTGGATTGAACAAGGGAGGTGAAAAGCAATCTAAACCGCTACAGAGAGGTTATATGCATCAAGCAACTATATGATGTGATCCATACTAGCAATTTAATCTGCAAACTTCGGTCAACAAAAATTGAACTGATGATTTGGAAATTTACTGTAAATAAAAAGACAAGAGTAAATAAACCAGGATGACTATAACGAGGGTAGATTTAAAAAGAAAACGTAACGGTAGCGATGGGGATTTCAACAGTCCATCATGTGGAGTAATAGTAAATTCAGGCAAACAGTCGCTAGGTCATGTGAAATGTGCGAAATATGTTATCCGTTTAGAATGCACAAAGCTCCCAGCAAGCACTTTAAGAGCTATGATTGAGGGCGAATCTGACGGAAGACTAATGTGGTTTGCCGTGTATGCAAACAACTTTCCTCGAATGACCATTAATTAAGGAATATTACAAATAAAGATTATTACAGATAAAAGGCTGACGGATGTAGAAAATAGGTTAAAAATCATAGTTCCAGAGAATACAGAAAGTCTGACACAGCCCATGAAGGGAACTATCCTAACAGAAGTCAAAGGGGACCTAGGTCAAGTGGCGTATGAAAGACTGAAGGAAAGAACGGATCAAAAGCATAGAGAATATTGAATCTGATACCGTGCAGCTTTCCAGAATGCGCAAGCGAAGATCCTAATAAAAGGAAAGAAGAAGGTGAGAGTAAACTAAAAGAATTCTCAAAGTCTCTCGGTATTGAAGACTTAAAGTACAAACATGTCATCAGATTTGCAGAAGTCAGTTAAAGTTGTGTTTACAGACAAGGAGAACAAGGAACTTACTCGAAAATTGTCGTAATCATTCCAACCACAAACCAACCAATGTTCAAGAAATTAATAGTGGCAAGAGTAACACCGAAACAAAGGCAGTCACATAAGCAATTATGGAAAGAACTAAGTGAAAATCAGGGATGACAAAGTAGTCACAATAGGCAATAAAGAATCAAGTAAAAGCGGCCATGGGAAACAAACACCAAAAGTAGGACCTAAACCGACAGACCCATTAAAGAAAGTAAAATTATAGAATAGGTTCATTAAGCAATGTATTGGTATGAGACTCCAATAAGATAAACAAGCATGCACATTGAAATCAGACTTGATGAGTGGCAACTGTGCTACCTCAGGTCTTACGTTAATATTAACACGCATATTGTTTCACAGGAACTTTGGATTGTGTTGTGAGAATGATCCAGGACATGGGTTAGACCTGATGAGTGGAAACTGTTCTACCTCAAAAAACCTAATGGATCAATCAAACGACATCGACCCATTCATGGCACAAACTATTGTGGATGAGAAATGTGATGAAGGGAACATATAGAATACTGATAGTTTTTGTTTATTTGTTTGATCAATTAACGTCCTATTAACAGCTATGGTCATGTAAGGACGGCCTACCATTTATGCAGTGTGTAGCGTGTGTGAAGTGCGAGGTGCGTGTTTTGGGAGACTGCGGTATTTGCATGTTGTGTCTTCTTGTATAGTGGAACTGTTGCCCTTTTTATAGTGCTCTATGGCGATATCGAGGAAGAATTCATGACTCCTGATTTCAAGGAAATGATGTGGTTTGTAATTTCAGTAGTAAGCGACAAAGGGAAGGCAGAGGAATTGGATCATTTTTTCTCCAGTTTATTTACAAAGGAAAATATCAACTCTGTGTCAGATATTGAAAACATTCTCGATTATAGAATAAATCCTCTTGAGAACATCGACATCACTCAGTATACAAAAAATATCCAAATTAAACACTTAAAAATCACAAGGACCAGATGAGATGCATCCAAAACCCTTAAAAGAAACAGCAGGGAATATCGGTACACCGTTATCAATAGTATTCAAAAAGTCAACGAGAGAATCTTACCAAATATCTGGAATAAAGCAAGTATCACACTACTATTTAAGAAAGGAAACAAAAAAGAAAAACATAAAATTACAGACCTGTGAGCCTAACAAGTTTGATATTGAAGTGTCTTTAGTCTATTTTAGTGAATCGGCTAAGCAAACAAATCGTTCAAAGAATGGATGAAACTTTGCATATGGCTTCTTTAGGACATAAGGTCAAAGGAAAAAATGGATCCCAAAACATCACGGCCTCAGGCGGCCGCTATATTGATTTTCCCAATGGCCGCAAAAATCCACCTTCTGCGACCAATATCTCACGTTCTATATTAGCTAGACCCCAACTTTAAACGTCTACAATTTGGCGAGCTTTATTTGTATATAATACATATAAATGACCATATAATAATATAATGATTGGCTAAGCTGACTCTAAGTAAATAAAACACAAGCAAATACACTGAGTATTTATATTTTGTAGCGTTTGATACAAAATAATTCTATTCTTATTTAATTTTCAAAATGGCCGCCAATCTGAAATCAAAGATGTCTGACAGCATTAAATCAAAGATAAATGAATTAAGCGAAACGGCTGATAATTTCTTAAACATTACTTTAAAGCTTAAGTCCTAAATGTTAATAACTTCTGTAAATATTACACTTAGCATTATTCTCTGAACCAATCTGAATAGATGAATTAAATGCAAACGTATATTTCCATTAAGCGTGTCGTTTATAATCCCCGATGTCGTCCGCTGTTGGCTTTCACTACGGGTTTTAGTAATTATTTAATAATTTTATCTTTTCGGACAGGTATCGGATATTTAACTCTTTCAGTGTACAACGGCTTGAAAACATTAATATTTCATATCCATTTTTTTTTACTAAAAGATGATTATAGTTCTAGAATCATATTTTACCCGATAGCAATATTTGTCATTATGGAAAGAACACCCATACAAAATCTTGTATTAATGCTTTAACTCTAAAAAAGAAGCTTTGGCAGAGACTCTTTAACACAAAATGTAAGTTCATATTTAATAAGTAAAAATCACAAAATGCTCTATGAAATCGTTTATATCATGTAATTGGAAATAACCTTTCATGAAGAAATCTTCAGTTCACCAGCACAATGTTTGGTATACCATACACTGTCTACAAATGCAAGATGTGTCAATATCTGATAAACTGTAGCGAGCAGAATGGGTATTTCCGAAAGATAAGATACAAATTGTAAAGAACAAAACCAATTGAGGATCATCTCCTTTTTTGATTGTGGAATGTAAGATATTATTTTCAGCAAAAATTGAAATATTCATTACGATATAAGAATATATTTTGGCTACAGCAAGAAAGCATCCAATGCTTCAAATGATTTATAATAACTGCAACTATTCAAAGCATATGGATGATAATCTCACACCTCTATTCCTGACCACTGCAGGGAAATTATCAGAAAATATCTAAGCGATATCATTTTGGCAGTCGTCCGAGAGATACTTTGTGTGAGATTCACCTTATCATTAGACCTGCAGGCGGAAGTACTAAATACAAGGATACCATTTGGGATTCGTCTTCTAAAGGAGGCTTCATGGAGGAGATGGCCGCTATTATATATTGCATAACCACGTTCATGCCAGACCGCCAACCTTATCCCAGGAATATGATGTGGATTCAACGGAAGATATTCCCTCTGTTGTTAATAATCAGATAACATGTCAGGGAAATTGGTTCGATGTAATTTTCTGAACGACTCCCAACAACACCAGGAGACTCTATTTAAGAAAGGAATTCATAGGAAGGTTTTGTCGCCAAAGCTTGGATGTCTACCTCGTCTGACATAACCCCTTGTGGTATGTCTATCAAATTCACAGTGGTGGTATTAGAGTTAACCACATACAAGTCCTTGTGAAGATAGGCATAAGTACCTCTATGTCAAAACGTTACAAACGTTAGCTGAACCTCCGAGCTAGAACTCCCAATTTTATTACTGGCTTAGGAGAGGAAGATGGCGAAGGAAAGAAAGATGATGATGTTGAATTAAGAACAGATGTGAATCGTTTTGCTAGCAGATTAGTATATGCAAGATAAAGCCACCTTAAACAAGCAACCGTCAGAACATTCATACGGCACCAAGGACTGGATAAAAATAAATTGTAGCGATGGAGATAAGAAGAACAGTAAGCCTTCAAACTGATTGCAAACAATGGTGATGATAGAGAATATAAATGATATTGGGACAACATAGACAGCAAACTAAATAAGTGAGATATTGGTCATTTGGAACCTTGACGAATTTAGTTCTGGTTGACGTCGATGTATGACAAAATTAGGACCGATTGTGCTATCAGGAACTTAAGCACGTTCTTCAACCCCAGCTCCTCAAAGAAAGTATACCGGTTGCCGTGGGAAAGTGCAAAGTATATTGCCAGCCAGACATCTGGAAAAGAGAAAAAACACTAAAAGGAAATACTTTCATCAACTTTGTTAAAGAATAAATAGGGATGACAGACTTCTGTAGAAGGAATTCATACAAACACATGAGAAAAAAGGTGGATTGTGTTCTCAGACACCATTAGGTGAAATGTGTGTCTACATGTTCTCAAGTGGTTATGGATGATTTGACAGTTCTATATGAATAACACTGTGAGGAAGGATTTGAAAAGAGGTAGACGATGTATTAAGTTTTGGTAGAAGATACCAATACCCTAGAATGTAGGAATGGGAGTTCGTGTTTCCTGCACGTTCAACTTAAAAACTATTGTTAACATTAGAAGTAATAGGTGGTGACAAGAAATCAACTGTCAAAAACGGTATAAGTGACAATGTATGCGTTGAGTGTTATCTGCAAATGGCAGAGTGATTTGGTCAATCGATGTTGACTTGCGACTTTGAAGTTGTTCCGGTTGAGGAGACGATCCTGTAATGACGCCCGTAGAGTTGCGATTCATGAATTTATTCCAATATTATTCAAAGCATATATTAATATTTTAAGAGTGTTAATTTGATTTTTCCACTTACAGAGCAAAATACGGAAACGACTCTTTATTTGAAAGGCCATATTAGATTTCAAAATGGCGGTCATGTTGAAATAATAATAAAAAAGTATCAAATGATTTATGTATCAAACGATACAAAAACGTAAGTACTTTCACTATATTTGTTTGGAGTCAGTTAAGCCCATTCGATGCATTATATATAAAGAACAAGCTCGCAAAAAGAAATAAATACAAAAATGGCGGTCCTTCTACATGAAGTTTAACACTACCACTACCAGAATATTTCTAAGTATTGATGATATGGGTGTAGAAGTTTAAAGTTTGGCTCTAGCTGGTATAGAAAGTGAGTTATGGGTCGCAGAAGGTGGTTTTTGGCGGCCATTTTGAAAACCAATATGGCGGCAGCCAGGGACCGTGATTTTTTTGGTCCCTGATTGTGATTTTATTGGTTTAACGTCCTATTACAGCCAAGGTTATGTAAGGTCGTGCCAGGTTTGTTGGTGGAGGAAGGCCGGAGTACCCGGAGAAAAACCACCGGCCAGCGGTCAGTACCTGGCAACTACCACACATGAAGATTCGAACTCGCAACCCAGAGGTGGAGGGCATGTGGTAATATGTCGAGACACCGGGCTTTTTTTCTGAAACCTTATCTCCCAAAGAAGCCATATGTAACGTTTCAGGCTTTCTTCAAACTTTGAACGATTTTGCCGAAAAATCGACCTTAGCCGCTCCACTATTATTAGGGATTATATTGTCAGGGGGTCGAATGTGTCTTGGTATGCGAAGGTTTAATTTGGTATGCTAAGCAAATATGGCGTCGAATGGTCCACTTCGAGCGTCAACCTTGATCGGGAAAACACTCATGTCTCTTCTATGCTTCATGCAACACTCTTGTATATATTGCGTTTTGGAGACAAAATGATTGCAGTTTCTTAAAGTGCAACAGATCATTACTGCCCTCACTTAAATAAAAGTCTATTGATGAAAAACCATGCAATTTACACATAAAAACAGCACCTGGGCATGGTACAGGACTTTGTTTGGCTGAAAAAAAAATTGTGGTTCGATAGAACGGTTGTATGACAGAATCCTGTAAAAACACCTATAAACAATGTTTACGCTGTTTCCTTTGTGAGAAATTGCTGAATTTACAGTACCGATTATTTCATTTCGGTGTACGCAACCGTTGGTATGCGTAGTCGTGGACACCACCAGTTTTGATATTATGAAATTTAGTGTTTGACTTCTAAACTCGTATTTTAGAATATTTTAGTAACATGTTCTTTACCAAAAGCTAATGCTGTTATATGTAACAGATGATCAGTTTTGGTAAAAAAAAACCCAATGAACCTATCTGTTGCAGACACTTAGTATGTTCCATTTTTTGGAATCCCCCCGCCCCCGAACTTCATACACACTACACTTCATAATACAAGGGAAATTAGTTCGATGGATTTAGATCATTTCTGGGCTCTAGAAAGCAAGGGTAGAGGTGAATGGAGTGAAATTGGATAAGGAGGAAGTGGAGAGTGGCGTCCCTCAGGGAAGTGTATTAGGTCCCATTCTCTTCCTAATGTATATCAATGACCTACTAAATTCTGTTAGAAGTAATAACATCAAACTCTTCGCGGACGATAAAAAATTATGGAACCAGCAACAATATAAAAAAGGAAGGATTCAAGAGGATATAAATAAGTTTGGAACTTGGTCAGAAAAATGGCAGCTACGTTTTGATGTTTCCAAGTGTAAAACTCTGCACTTCGGAAAAAAAATTAGGCGTTACATTTTACACTGAGATGAAATTCAGCATTCACGCTGAGGCCGAACAGGTTGATTGGATTGATACGACGCACATTCACAGTTATGGATAAGGAAATGTTTATACCAATTTACAAGTCACTAATTAGGTCACACCTTGAATATGGGGTAACAGCATGGTGCCCAATATTACGGAAGGATATTATGGAACTGGAAAATGTACAAAGAAGGACAACAAAACAGGTTAAAAGATTACTAAAATACTTGGAATTCCAAGGCTCCAGTATAGAATAATTAGATACGACATGATTCAGGTATTTAGGATTCTCAATAAAATTGACGTAACAAGTGTAACATCAGGAGGTCTATTCATTCAAAATGAGGACAACAGAACATGGGGTGAGAGTTAAAAGCTCAAAAGAACCAACTCATGTGCGATTCGAGTTGTGAATGTGTGGAATAGTCTTTTGGAAAATGTCGTCAGTGCAGAATCACTCAACGCGTTTAAAATCAGCTGTTGAAATTCAGTCCTGATTGCTACTGATGATATCTTGTCAGGTCATAACTGCCACAAAAAGATATGGTTTGGATGTAATGGAAACAGTATACGTGTAGTACATCCATACTATACGCGTAATTTAAGTAATATGGTACATGTGTATATAAATAATAGACAGAAGAAAACACAGCTTTAAGTATGGACAGTTATTTTTAACTTCTAATTAAGTATGTGAACATCTATGAGTGTGACTCAGCGATGTATGTGCAACCACTGAAAATTCAAGTGACTGAAGTTTAAATTGAGGAGGTCAAGAGGTATTGGTGCCTATATAGACCGAAAATAAGGTAAATCAGGTAAACTATCAAATGTCTGAACATATTACCCGTCTCACTTACGACTGTTACAACATATGACAGACGTTGATAAATCTATGATGGCGACCTACTAGATCGATGGTGACAAGGGGGTTGTCTGCAAACAAGAACCCCCCCCACCACTTTTGGTCTTTATTTCTCCTCTGGATGGGGGTCTTGTTTGCAGTGAAATATGGTAGTCAATGGCTCTTTTTGATATTCCTTACTGAGGTAAAATTTGAAAAAAAATAGTGAAGGCTTGTCGGTATTGTGTAACTGGCTTAATTTATCTGGAGAACATTTTGCGGCCTTCTCTTTGATGCTTATTTACAGGGAGAAATTTTACGCATTTCTGAATTTCTAACACTTAAGTTGCTCAGATTATTTATTTGACTTGTCAATCCTTCCATTTCATTTGTGGACTTTTAAGTTTGCTGAAATAACATTAGCACGAATGCAGTCCAGTGTAACGCAGTATTGCGTCAAGCCTAAGTCGATGCACTTGCTGAAGTCGTCCTTGTCTTTCATGGAAGAGACAATGGTGTAGCCAACCATAATAACAAGTTGTCAAGTGACATTGATTTCTACCTTGATAAAGGATTAGTGTTGTGATGGGTATGAACAATCATCGTATGGTAGAAAATGCTAGATTTTGAGGAGGCCTCATTGCAGAAAGTACCAGGTGAAGGTTTTGATGCAATTGTTGAAATACTGCTATTCGAAACAACTGACATTGCTTTCTATATTAATAAATGATTGTTAGTGTTGTGATGGTTATGACCAATCATTGTAAGGCCCAATGGCAGAAATAACCAGGTAAGGGGTTTGCTGCTTGAAAATAATGATAACTTGGTGAGTTCGATAAAGCTTTCGTTGTGTAAATTATCATAATTACCTATTTCATATAGTTATGAATGCGTCTTTCTTAAAATTTGTAAAGAGTTTTGGTCTCTTGTTCATATTTCAAATTTTGACTAATTGGGAAACTACGATGACAAGAGGACTCTCATACATACACCTGTAATACTGGCTGGTCTAGGGCAATACACTCATGCTGCCTGAAGCTGTATTGCATGACTACCCATGTAATAAAACCTGGTGACGTCACGGCGTCAACAAAATGACTAATTTCTCGGTAATATTTTAACATTTTTTTCAGACACTATGCTGTATTTATTTTAAAAGATACAAACGATAGAATCTGCGTTGAAAATATTACGCAATTATCATGCATGGAGAAATGATTTGCATTCACTGATTTTTTTCGAATTCATTTTAAAATGGCGGAAAGTCGTAGTAGTAAAGTTGCAATTAAACGTCGATGTATGAGAGAAAAATACTCTTTCATAAGTGGATATGAAGGATAGGGAAATTCTACCCTCGGGATCACAAAATATTGTAAAACTCTCGGCAAGCCTCAGGTTTTACAACATTTTGTGACCCTCGGGTAGAATATCCCTATCCTTCATATCCACATATGAAAGAGACTTATATTATATACGAGTTCCAACCTCGATACCACAGGGATTCCGATCACTTAGGATCTCTTCACCCCTGAACTATCTCATAGTCAAATTGAAGGCAACAGAACAGAACAGGTAATTTAGTCTTTTGATGTACATCAAAAGAGCCGTATAGTGGTACACTGTGGTTGACTTTGTGACTTTGATATTGGACGTTGCTCTCTCTGTAGTCTTTAAATGAAATGGGCCTGTGATTGGTTCAGCTAGGGATAGTCCAGGGGTGTAAAGAACATAAGTGACCGGAACCCCTGGAGAATCGAGGATGGCCGAGTTCTTGTTGTGCTTTTATTTATTTATTTATTTATTTATTTATTGTTTGTTTGTTTTCTTAAATTATGTCCGGGTATTTGTGAATCATCAGTTTATAAATTAACATGTCTGCTTCTAAAGAGTTTTTTTATTACCTACCGCTGTACAAAATGCTTTGTTACTGGGTCCTTGAACAAACATTACATATATAGTGTCTGTATAGAACTAGAATAAAACTCCTATGGTACGTGTATAACATTAACAGTGCAGATTGTGTAATTTAGGTCATACGAGATATACAATGTACACCTTAGATAGCTTTATCTGCACACTCCTCTATTTTTAACCACGTTTCTTGGAAAACGTGTAGTTGTTTTTTCATTCTTTTACTTCTCAGAATTAAAACACAGACTGTATATCGGGGTGATACACACCTCATCTCTGGATTAAAATTTCCCAAAAGTGTAAGTATATTAAGTCTTTTATCGATTGTTTATTATAATTCTGTTTGTGTTAGAATACTGTTCTCGTGTTGAAGTGTGTTGTTCGATGTCACTAATTTTGTTTCTCCAATTGTTCATATTCTTGGATAATTTCCAAACTAATAAATGAGGATAGGCAAATCCTGTGTGAACTATAAAATTGGTTCGAATAAATGGGTTTGACATGTGAATTTATTTCCATCTTAAACAGATACATATAGATTTTGGATCTCGAATTTTGGGGAATTTTACTAATAATATAGTTTGTTTTTACATCGAATGCATGAGTGAGTGCCGAAATATTTTTGCTTTATATTATGTGAAAAATAAAGATTTTTGTTTTAAATCATTCATATTCATTATTCCAGTCAACGGAAAAATAGAAACAACGTATTTCAAGCGAAAAGCGAAACATTTATTAATCTTCAACATATTCTATAACACACACAACCATAGACCATATGATGTTTACAGTATACATGTATATAATCAGTAGGTAGGATGTCAAATCGCACAATTACGTATGTTGAAGACAGGTCTGGTCATATTGCAATATTTAAATGAGTTGTGACCTTGTCTGACCTTTGTTAGGGGTAACCGCCGTCCTACCGTTATCAATACGTCTGGGTATAGCTATGCCTACCTGCATACATTGTCTATCATGTACACAGGTAAACACGTTATTTAAAGCACATTATATTGTACAGTGGAACCAGGCTATATTGAAGTCCTCGGGGAGTGGAAATCTCCTTGAAATAATCTGATTTCAATATTATCAATGAGAGAGACAATGGACATATGTGAACAGGGATTATAATTCTTTCAAATTAACCAGTATTTCAATGCAACCGATTTCAAATAGAATGGGTCCCACTGTAAATACGTAATGTTGATAATATCTCCAGGCTAGTTATTTTTGCGGGTCAGTTAAAACGACATACAATTTCGTTCGATTTATATGAGTTTATACAATTTATATCTTACTTACTTTTTCACGAATTAAATTTCCGAGACCAAATGATGTCCCTCGAAAATGTTATTCTCAAAGAAATCACCAGCTTTATACATGTACAGACAGACTGCAGCATAACATCACGCACTCTTCAAGCATGTTTTATCTCAAATTAATATGGTGTAATTAACAAGAATATAATGCTAAATAAATTGTGATAATAAAAAGTAAATGCACCCTTCGCAGTCATCTGTATATCGTCACCAGGCCAAACAGACCAGATAACCAGAAATCCGACTATCTGATCTTGATTGCACCTTTGTGGTTTCCAACTTATTTATTTTCAGTAGACATTTCAATCCTAATAAACTCTATACCATGTCAATGGCCGGTATAATGCGAGAAGTCAATGCTTTCGTACTACAAATGTACTTAACTTTTTATGATATAATATAATTTGATGCAGTTCTAATATATTTACATCTTTGCTCCTTTAATTTCAGAAGCAAAACAGTACCTCAGGACATGTGACACGTCACATGTTTTATATATGCAATATAAATACGAAAATATCGAAAGTACTCAAGTATTAATGATAGCAAATATCTAGATTTGTAGGTTCTATTGGAAGTAATGATATTAACACTTATATATACTTATATAGTTTATAAATTCAAGCCATTCAGTTATGGAAATATAAAAAATCATATTTGCTTTTTCAATGTTATTATTATGTATTTAACCTTTAACCCCAAATTAAATTTCTCTGTAATTCTTAAAATATTTCCTATATTTTATATTTTATTCTATAAATAATTAAACTCCAGCCATATCGCACCCTACGTAGCCAATCACAGGATATAAAGCTAACCAGGTTGATTTAAGTCCACATAGACAGCACCATCTCTTACGAGCAGTGCTTTAAGCGAGGAGGTGAAAGGTCATGGTCAACAGGTAAAAGCATGTGTAATATACAAAATATTCAAAATTAATGAAGACCTTTCATATGAAATTCATTATGTCCCTCATTTTAAGCTAAGTTCGAATAAGTTCTGGAATTTTTTTTCTGATAAATCGTTTAGGATTTTGTCGTAACATGATTTCAACCATTGACCATCATCTTTGAGTATAGACTGAACAATCCTAATCGAATATCCCTCAATGTAATCAAATTAATCTAAAATCGAATTTTCACTAACCCACAAAAGTGGATAATTGATTCATAAAAATAAAACAAATTTATTTAAAATGAAATTTCCGATTATCAAATATGAAGTTATTACTGGTAAAACAAACTAATTTAGAAAAAAAAATCCAATATTTCAACTTTATTTAACAAATTGAAGTAGATAGACTCCCTTTTTTGGGACTCAAACCATTACACTCTGCCACCCTCTTGTTTGGATGCTGATCTATTATCGGCGAAAAAAATAGTCAGTTAGTAGTAGATATAGTCAAACATAACATGTAGATTTCCGAAAGATAAGATACAAATTGTAAAGAACAAAACCAATTGAGGATCATCTCCTTTTTTGATTGTGGAATGTAAGATATTATTTTCAGCAAAAATTGAAATATTCATTACGATATAAGAATATATTTTGGCTACAGCAAGAAAGCATCCAATGCTTCAAATGATTTATAATAACTGCAACTATTCAAAGCATATGGATGATAATCTCACACCTCTATTCCTGACCACTGCAGGGAAATTATCAGAAAATATCTAAGCGATATCATTTTGGCAGTCGTCCGAGAGATACTTTGTGTGAGATTCACCTTATCATTAGACCTGCAGGCGGAAGTACTAAATACAAGGATACCATTTGGGATTCGTCTTCTAAAGGAGGCTTCATGGAGGAGATGGCCGCTATTATATATTGCATAACCACGTTCATGCCAGACCGCCAACCTTATCCCAGGAATATGATGTGGATTCAACGGAAGATATTCCCTCTGTTGTTAATAATCAGATAACATGTCAGGGAAATTGGTTCGATGTAATTTTCTGAACGACTCCCAACAACACCAGGAGACTCTATTTAAGAAAGGAATTCATAGGAAGGTTTTGTCGCCAAAGCTTGGATGTCTACCTCGTCTGACATAACCCCTTGTGGTATGTCTATCAAATTCACAGTGGTGGTATTAGAGTTAACCACATACAAGTCCTTGTGAAGATAGGCATAAGTACCTCTATGTCAAAACGTTACAAACGTTAGCTGAACCTCCGAGCTAGAACTCCCAATTTTATTACTGGCTTAGGAGAGGAAGATGGCGAAGGAAAGAAAGATGATGATGTTGAATTAAGAACAGATGTGAATCGTTTTGCTAGCAGATTAGTATATGCAAGATAAAGCCACCTTAAACAAGCAACCGTCAGAACATTCATACGGCACCAAGGACTGGATAAAAATAAATTGTAGCGATGGAGATAAGAAGAACAGTAAGCCTTCAAACTGATTGCAAACAATGGTGATGATAGAGAATATAAATGATATTGGGACAACATAGACAGCAAACTAAATAAGTGAGATATTGGTCATTTGGAACCTTGACGAATTTAGTTCTGGTTGACGTCGATGTATGACAAAATTAGGACCGATTGTGCTATCAGGAACTTAAGCACGTTCTTCAACCCCAGCTCCTCAAAGAAAGTATACCGGTTGCCGTGGGAAAGTGCAAAGTATATTGCCAGCCAGACATCTGGAAAAGAGAAAAAACACTAAAAGGAAATACTTTCATCAACTTTGTTAAAGAATAAATAGGGATGACAGACGTCTGTAGAAGGAATTCATACAAACACATGAGAAAAAAGGTGGATTGTGTTCTCAGACACCATTAGGTGAAATGTGTGTCTACATGTTCTCAAGTGGTTATGGATGATTTGACAGTTCTATATGAATAACACTGTGAGGAAGGATTTGAAAAGAGGTAGACGATGTATTAAATTTTGGTAGAAGATACCAATACCCTAGAATGTAGGAATGGGAGTTCGTGTTTCCTGCACGTTCAACTTAAAAAACTATTGTTAACATTAGAAGTAATAGGTGGTGACAAGAAATCAACTGTCAAAAACGGTATAAGTGACAATGTATGCGTTGAGTGTTATCTGCAAATGGCAGAGTGATTTGGTCAATCGATGTTGACTTGCGACTTTGAAGTTGTTCCGGTTGAGGAGACGATCCTGTAATGACGCCCGTAGAGTTGCGATTCATGAATTTATTCCAATATTATTCAAAGCATATATTAATATTTTTTAAGAGTGTTAATTTGATTTTTCCACTTACAGAGCAAAATACGGAAACGACTCTTTATTTGAAAGGCCATATTAGATTTCAAAATGGCGGTCATGTTGAAATAATAATAAAAAAGTATCAAATGATTTATGTATCAAACGATACAAAAACGTAAGTACTTTCACTATATTTGTTTGGAGTCAGTTAAGCCCATTCGATGCATTATATATAAAGAACAAGCTCGCAAAAAGAAATAAATACAAAAATGGCGGTCCTTCTACATGAAGTTTAACACTACCACTACCAGAATATTTCTAAGTATTGATGATATGGGTGTAGAAGTTTAAAGTTTGGCTCTAGCTGGTATAGAAAGTGAGTTATGGGTCGCAGAAGGTGGTTTTTGGCGGCCATTTTGAAAACCAATATGGCGGCAGCCAGGGACCGTGATTTTTTTTGGTCCCTGATTGTGATTTTATTGGTTTAACGTCCTATTACAGCCAAGGTTATGTAAGGTCGTGCCAGGTTTGTTGGTGGAGGAAGGCCGGAGTACCCGGAGAAAAACCACCGGCCAGCGGTCAGTACCTGGCAACTACCACACATGAAGATTCGAACTCGCAACCCAGAGGTGGAGGGCATGTGGTAATATGTCGAGACACCGGGCTTTTTTTCTGAAACCTTATCTCCCAAAGAAGCCATATGTAACGTTTCATGCTTTCTTCAAACTTTGAACGATTTTGCCGAAAAATCGACCTTAGCCGCTCCACTATTATTAGGGATTATATTGTCAGGGGGTCGAATGTGTCTTGGTATGCGAAGGTTTAATTTGGTATGCTAAGCAAATATGGCGTCGAATGGTCCACTTCGAGTGTCAACCTTGATCGGGAAAACACTCATGTCTCTTCTATGCTTCATGCAACACTCTTGTATATATTGCGTTTTGGAGACAAAATGATTGCAGTTTCTTAAAGTGCAACAGATCATTACTGCCCTCACTTAAATAAAAGTCTATTGATGAAAAACCATGCAATTTACACATAAAAACAGCACCTGGGCATGGTACAGGACTTTGTTTGGCTGAAAAAAATTGTGGTTCGATAGAACGGTTGTATGACAGAATCCTGTAAAAACACCTATAAACAATGTTTACGCTGTTTCCTTTGTGAGAAATTGCTGAATTTACAGTACCGATTATTTCATTTCGGTGTACGCAACCGTTGGTATGCGTAGTCGTGGACACCACCAGTTTTGATATTATGAAATTTAGTGTTTGACTTCTAAACTCGTATTTTAGAATATTTTAGTAACATGTTCTTTACCAAAAGCTAATGCTGTTATATGTAACAGATGATCAGTTTTGGTAAAAAAAAAACCAATGAACCTATCTGTTGCAGACACTTAGTATGTTCCATTTTTTGGAATCCCCCCGCCCCCGAACTTCATACACACTACACTTCATAATACAAAGGGAAATTAGTTCGATGGATTTAGATCATTTCTGGGCTCTAGAAAGCAAGGGTAGAGGTGAATGGAGTGAAATTGGATAAGGAGGAAGTGGAGAGTGGCGTCCCTCAGGGAAGTGTATTAGGTCCCATTCTCTTCCTAATGTATATCAATGACCTACTAAATTCTGTTAGAAGTAATAACATCAAACTCTTCGCGGACGATAAAAAATTATGGAACCAGCAACAATATAAAAAAAGGAAGGATTCAAGAGGATATAAATAAGTTTGGAACTTGGTCAGAAAAATGGCAGCTACGTTTTGATGTTTCCAAGTGTAAAACTCTGCACTTCGGAAAAAAAATTAGGCGTTACATTTTACACTGAGATGAAATTCAGCATTCACGCTGAGGCCGAACAGGTTGATTGGATTGATACGACGCACATTCACAGTTATGGATAAGGAAATGTTTATACCAATTTACAAGTCGCTAATTAGGTCACACCTTGAATATGGGGTAACAGCATGGTGCCCAATATTACGGAAGGATATTATGGAACTGGAAAATGTACAAAGAAGGACAACAAAACAGGTTAAAAGATTACTAAAATACTTGGAATTCCAAGGCTCCAGTATAGAAGAATTAGATACGACATGATTCAGGTATTTAGGATTCTCAATAAAATTGACGTAACAAGTGTAACATCAGGAGGTCTATTCATTCAAAATGAGGACAACAGAACATGGGGTGAGAGTTAAAAGCTCAAAAGAACCAACTCATGTGCGATTCGAGTTGTGAATGTGTGGAATAGTCTTTTGGAAAATGTCGTCAGTGCAGAATCACTCAACGCGTTTAAAATCAGCTGTTGAAATTCAGTCCTGATTGCTACTGATGATATCTTGTCAGGTCATAACTGCCACAAAAAGATATGGTTTGGATGTAATGGAAACAGTATACGTGTAGTACATCCATACTATACGCGTAATTTAAGTAATATGGTACATGTGTATATAAATAATAGACAGAAGAAAACACAGCTTTAAGTATGGACAGTTATTTTTAACTTCTAATTAAGTATGTGAACATCTATGAGTGTGACTCAGCGATGTATGTGCAACCACTGAAAATTCAAGTGACTGAAGTTTAAATTGAGGAGGTCAAGAGGTATTGGTGCCTATATAGACCGAAAATAAGGTAAATCAGGTAAACTATCAAATGTCTGAACATATTACCCGTCTCACTTACGACTGTTACAACATATGACAGACGTTGATAAATCTATGATGGCGACCTACTAGATCGATGGTGACAAGGGGGTTGTCTGCAAACAAGAACACCCCCCCCCCCCACCACCACTTTTGGTCTTTATTTCTCCTCTGGATGGGGGTCTTGTTTGCAGTGAAATATGGTAGTCAATGGCTCTTTTTGATATTCCTTACTGAGGTAAAATTTGAAAAAAAATAGTGAAGGCTTGTCGGTATTGTGTAACTGGCTTAATTTATCTGGAGAACATTTTGCGGCCTTCTCTTTGATGCTTATTTACAGGGAGAAATTTTACGCATTTCTGAATTTCTAACACTTAAGTTGCTCAGATTATTTATTTGACTTGTCAATCCTTCCATTTCATTTGTGGACTTTTAAGTTTGCTGAAATAACATTAGCACGAATGCAGTCCAGTGTAACGCAGTATTGCGTCAAGCCTAAGTCGATGCACTTGCTGAAGTCGTCCTTGTCTTTCATGGAAGAGACAATGGTGTAGCCAACCATAATAACAAGTTGTCAAGTGACATTGATTTCTACCTTGATAAAGGATTAGTGTTGTGATGGGTATGAACAATCATCGTATGGTAGAAAATGCTAGATTTTGAGGAGGCCTCATTGCAGAAAGTACCAGGTGAAGGTTTTGATGCAATTGTTGAAATACTGCTATTCGAAACAACTGACATTGCTTTCTATATTAATAAATGATTGTTAGTGTTGTGATGGTTATGACCAATTATTGTAAGGCCCAATGGCAGAAATAACCAGGTAAGGGGTTTGCTGCTTGAAAATAATGATAACTTGGTGAGTTCGATAAAGCTTTCGTTGTGTAAATTATCATAATTACCTATTTCATATAGTTATGAATGCGTCTTTCTTAAAATTTGTAAAGAGTTTTGGTCTCTTGTTCATATTTCAAATTTTGACTAATTGGGAAACTACGATGACAAGAGGACTCTCATACATACACCTGTAATACTGGCTGGTCTAGGGCAATACACTCATGCTGCCTGAAGCTGTATTGCATGACTACCCATGTAATAAAACCTGGTGACGTCACGGCGTCAACAAAATGACTAATTTCTCGGTAATATTTTAACATTTTTTTCAGACACTATGCTGTATTTATTTTAAAAGATACAAACGATAGAATCTGCGTTGAAAATATTACGCAATTATCATGCATAGAGAAATGATTTGCATTCACTGATTTTTTTCGAATTCATTTTAAAATGGCGGAAAGTCGTAGTAGTAAAGTTGCAATTAAACGTCGATGTATGAGAGAAAAATACTCTTTCATAAGTGGATATGAAGGATAGGGAAATTCTACCCTCGGGATCACAAAATATTGTAAAACTCTCGGCAAGCCTCAGGTTTTACAACATTTTGTGACCCTCGGGTAGAATATCCCTATCCTTCATATCCACATATGAAAGAGACTTATATTATATACGAGATCCAACCTCGATACAACAGGGATTCCGATCACTTAGGATCTCTTCACCCCTGAACTATCTCATAGTCAAATTGAAGGCAACAGAACAGAACAGGTAATTTAGTCTTTTGATGTACATCAAAAGAGCCGTATAGTGGTACACTGTGGTTGACTTTGTGACTTTGATATTGGACGTTGCTCTCTCTGTAGTCTTTAAATGAAATGGGCCTGTGATTGGTTCAGCTAGGGATAGTCCAGGGGTGTAAAGAACATAAGTGACCGGAACCCCTGGAGAATCGAGGATGGCCGAGTTCTTGTTGTGCTTTTATTTATTTATTTATTTATTTATTGTTTGTTTGTTTGTTTTCTTAAATTATGTCCGGGTATTTGTGAATCATCAGTTTATAAATTAACATGTCTGCTTCTAAAGAGTTTTTTTATTACCTACCGCTGTACAAAATCCTTTGTTACTGGGTCCTTGAACAAACATTACATATATAGTGTCTGTATAGAACTAGAATAAAACTCTTATGGTACGTGTATAACATTAACAGTGCAGATTGTGTAATTTAAGTCTTACGAGATATACAATGTACACCTTAGATAGCTTTATCTGCACGCTCCTCTATTTTTAACCACGTTTCTTGGAAAACGTGTAGTTGTTTTTTTCATTCTTTTACTTCTCAGAATCCAAAACACAGAATGTATATCGGGGTGATACACACCTCATCTCTGGATTAAAATTTCCCAAAAGTGTAAGTATATTAAGTCTTTTATCGATTGTTTATTATAATTCTGTTTGTGTTAGAATACTGTTCTCGTGTTGAAGTGTGTTGTTCGATGTCACTAATTTTGTTTCTCCAATTGTTCATATTCTTGGATACTTTCCAAACTAATAAATGAGGATAGGCAAATCCTGTGTGAACTATAAAATTGGTTCGAATAAATGGGTTTGACATGTGAATTTATTTCCATCTTAAACAGATACATATAGATTTTGGATCTCGAATTTTGGGGAATTTTACTAATAATATAGTTTGTTTTTACATCGAATGCATGAGTGAGTGCCGAAATATTTTTGCTTTATATTATGTGAAAAATAAAGATTTTTGTTTTAAATCATTCATATTCATTATTCCAGTCAACGGAAAAATAGAAACAACGTATTTCAAGCGAAAAGCGAAACATTTATTAATCTTCAACATATTCTATAACACACACAACCATAGACCATATGATGTTTACAGTATACATGTATATAATCAGTAGGTAGGATGTCAAATCGCACAATTACGTATGTTGAAGACAGGTCTGGTCATATTGCAATATTTAAATGAGTTGTGACCTTGTCTGACCTTTGTTAGGGGTAACCGCCGTCCTACCGTTATCAATACGTCTGGGTATAGCTATGCCTACCTGCATACATTGTCTATCATGTACACAGGTAAACACGTTATTTAAAGCACATTATATTGTACAGTGGAACCAGGCTATATTGAAGTCCTCGGGGAGTGGAAATCTCCTTGAAATAATCTGATTTCAATATTATCAATGAGAGAGACAATGGACATATGTGAACAGGGATTATAATTCTTTCAAATTAACCAGTATTTCAATGCAACCGATTTCAAATAGAATGGGTCCCACTGTAAATACGTAATGTTGATAATATCTCAAGGCTAGTTATTTTTGCGGGTCAGTTAAAACGACATACAATTTCGTTCGATTTATATGAGTTTATACAATTTATATCTTACTTACTTTTTCACGAATTAAATTTCCGAGACCAAATGATGTCCCTCGAAAATGTTATTCTCAAAGAAATCACCAGCTTTATACATGTACAGACAGACTGCAGCATAACATCACGCACTCTTCAAGCATGTTTTATCTCAAATTAATATGGTGTAATTAACAAGAATATAATGCTAAATAAATTGTGATAATAAAAAGTAAATGCACCCTTCGCAGTCATCTGTATATCGTCACCAGGCCAAACAGACCAGATAACCAGAAATCCGACTATCTGATCTTGATTGCACCTTTGTGGTTTCCAACTTATTTATTTTCAGTAGACATTTCAATCCTAATAAACTCTATACCATGTCAATGGCCGGTATAATGCGAGAAGTCAATGCTTTCGTACTACAAATGTACTTAACTTTTTATGATATAATATAATTTGATGCAGTTCTAATATATTTACATCTTTGCTCCTTTAATTTCAGAAGCAAAACAGTACCTCAGGACATGTGACACGTCACATGTTTTATATATGCAATATAAATACGAAAATATCGAAAGTACTCAAGTATTAATGATAGCAAATATCTAGATTTGTAGGTTCTATTGGAAGTAATGATATTAACACTTATATATACTTATATAGTTTATAAATTCAAGCCATTCAGTTATGGAAATATAAAAATCATATTTGCTTTTTCAATGTTATTATTATGTATTTAACCTTTAACCCCAAATTAAATTTCTCTGTAATTCTTAAAATATTTCCTATATTTTATATTTTATTCTATAAATAATTAAACTCCAGCCATATCGCACCCTACGTAGCCAATCACAGGATATAAAGCTAACCAGGTTGATTTAAGTCCACATAGACAGCACCATCTCTTACGAGCAGTGCTTTAAGCGAGGAGGTGAAAGGTCATGGTCAACAGGTAAAAGCATGTGTAATATACAAAATATTCAAAATTAATGAAGACCTTTCATATGAAATTCATTATGTCCCTCATTTTAAGCTAAGTTCGAATAAGTTCTGGAATTTTTTTTCTGATAAATCGTTTAGGATTTTGTCGTAACATGATTTCAACCATTGACCATCATCTTTGAGTATAGACTGAACAATCCTAATCGAATATCCCTCAATGTAATCAAATTAATCTAAAATCGAATTTTCACTAACCCACAAAAGTGGATAATTGATTCATAAAAATAAAACAAATTTATTTAAAATGAAATTTCCGATTATCAAATATGAAGTTATTACTGGTAAAACAACTAATTTAGAAAAAAAATCCAATATTTCAACTTTATTTAACAAATTGAAGTGAGATAGACTCCCTTTTTTGGGACTCAAACCATTACACTCTGCCACCCTCTTGTTTGGATGCTGATCTATTATCGGCGAAAAAAATAGTCAGTTAGTAGTAGATATAGTCAAACATAACATGTGTGTGTGTCCCCCCCTGCTTTTAACCAATAAACACGCTTCACGTGTTAGGTAATAAACATTAACCAAAAGTAGTAGCGAAGTTTAAAGGAATATTATTATACATTTTTGTATTTGTCCAGTCAAGATTTTCATTTTTATCTGTGTTTATCCGTAGCCAACAACCGAAAAATAACGATGACTTATTAATCAGATGACAATTACATACTTCTAATGAATAATTTAAAGTATTAAGGAACTGAACTTATGGATGGCAGACTAGAAATGGCTTTTTAAATTTAAATTTAAATACACGCATTGTTCAATCAAGTGACTTCGCACAACCTCACTTTATGAAAATATAACATGGAATGAAAAAAAAAAGAATTAAAATGAACATATAACGCTTAGTTACAATTTGTCACGGGCCTTCACTAACATTATCAAATGCATATATATGATATTAAACGATCAAAACCTAACAAATAAAAATGCAGGTTAATCATAATTGTTTTTTCACAACAAAACTATAAAACGAAATTTGAGAAAAGTGCTCATAACAAATTGTACATATTACACACGTACAAACAAATATACAATAGTACACACATATCTAAAAAGCTACACTTTGGATACAGCAGAATTGATAATCATTTGGACAGAAATTGTAAATCAAGTTAAATCTAATAAACACATAAAATATACCACACAAGACTAAATAAAACAGTTATTATATCTCATTAATAACAATATTATTATAATCTATTATAAATAACAATACTATTATAACAATATTATCACCATCTATCCGAAATAACAGTACTATCATCATAAATCATACATAACAATACTATCATCATCTATCATACATAACAAAACTATCATAATCTATCATACATAACCATACTACTATTATATATCATACACATCAATACTATCATCATCTATCATACATATCAATACTACTATCATCTATCATACATAACAATACAATACTATCATCATCTATCATACATATCAATACTACTATCATCTATCATACATAACAATACTAACATCATCTATCATACATATCAATACTATCATCATCTATCAAACATATCAATACTACTATCATCTATCATACATAACAATACTAACATCATCTATCAAACATAACAATACTATTATCATCTATCATACATAACAATACTATTATCATCTATCATAAATAATAACACTATTATCATATATCATATATAACAGTACTATGATCATCTATCATACATATCAATACTATCATCATCTATCATAAATAATAACACTATTATCATCTATCATAAATATTAATACTGTCATCATATATCATAAATATCAATACTATCATCATATATCATAGATAATAATACTATTATCATCTATCATAATAACGATCTATAATTATCATATATGATTCATATCAATACTACTATCATCTATCAAAGATAATAATATTATTATCATCCACCATATACAATCATACTATTATCATCTATTATAAATAACAAAACTATAATTATTCTTTTATATATTATAATATTATGATATATCATAGATAATACTATTATTGTCTATCATAAATAATGATACTATTATCATCTATCCACAATAACAATACTATTATTATCTATCGTAAATAACAATACTATTATAATCTATCATAGATAACAATACTATTTTAATCAATATTATCATCTATCATCAATAATAATACTATTATCATCTATTATCAATAATAATACTATTATCATCAATCATCAATAACAATACTATTATCATCTATCCACAATAACAATACTATTATCATCTATCATCAATAATAATACTATTATCATCTATCATCAATAATAATACTATTATCATCTATCCACAATAACAATACTATTATCATCTATCGTAAATAACAATACTATTATAATCTATATTATCATCTATCATCAAAACAATACTATTATAATCTATATTATCATCTATCATCAATAATAATACTATTATCATCTATTATCAATAATAATACTATTATCATCTATCATCAATAATAATACTATTATCATCTATCCACAATAACAATACTATTATCATCTATCGTAAATAATAATACTATTATAATCTATCCACAATAACAATACTATTATCATCTATCATCAATAATAATACTATTATCATCTATCATCAATAATAATACTATTATCATCTATCCACAATAACAATACTATTATCATCTATCATCAATAATAATACTATTATCATCTATCATCAATAATAATACTATTATCATCTATCATCAATAATAATACTATTATCATCTATCGTAAATAATAATACTATTATAATCTATCATAGATAACAATACTATTATAATTTATATTATCATCTATCATCAATAATAATACTATTATCATCTATCAACAATAATAATACTATTATCATCTATTATCAATAATAATACTATTATCATCGGTCATCAATAATAATCCTATTATCATTTATTCGGAATATCAATACTATATTGTTTTATCATTTACCCTAATAACAATACTATTATCATCGATGATACATAACAATGGATGACTACGAAGGGTTTGCAAAACCAACACGTGACATATGTACATTAACATTATAAAACAAATCTTCGTTTGTGGTTATATCATATCTATATTATAGCAACTGATATTTACTTTAATACGTAAATATCAAACTTAAATCTACAGAAGACACTATTCCGTCTTTACATTTTACAGAGTTAGCTCCCTTGCGGGTAGGTATCGATTGTTACGTCATTATTTTGTGAGCGCAATTCACGTCGTTTTCTCCTAAACGTATAACGTTACGCTCGCAAACACATGACGTCACAATCAATACCTACCAGCAAGTTCGGAATTTTACCCTGGGCCATCCTGCGATCCTTACTATGTTCAGGGGTGGATATAACGATAGTGTTAGTATCCCTTGGAGATTCGAAGATGACCCTGAGTCGATTTCACCAAATACCTGTCACTTACCTGATGGGGTCATGTTGAGATGATGAAGTATATGATTTTCTTAAATTTAAGCCAAAGATATCCACAAATCCGACAACGGTTCAAATGTAGGTATCTAATAAATCTACAACAAATTCAAGGCGATTGTTTTTGCATCACTGACCAGTTATAACCATTTTGTTTCTTTCTGATGGGTCGGTGCAGTTGGAGTACTTCTGTTGAGGCTGCACAATCAGGGCGGCTGGAAGTAAAACAATATTGTATACAAACGTGTACGTTATTGGTGAATGTGCAGACATAAATTATGATGTCATATATAGGTAGGTAAGATAGTAATTTATGCTTATATAAGTCGATCATGTGAATCATATCCCGGTATGACTTAACAATAATTAATATATAAGATATTCATTGAGCTATTTCGAAGTTAGAAGTTGCTGGTAAAGCTATTAGCCTCCTAATATGACCTATCATGTTTAAAACAAATGTATCACCTGTAGTTTTTTGTGGTGTGTCGTTACTTTCACGCCTGTTGTTCCTCCGGTTTCGATACCATTTGACTGACACGTAGAATACAAGAACGATGGCTACAAATCCTAAAACTATTATCGAAACCTGTACTTTTCCACTTAATTTCGGATAGTCTGTATAAAAATAGAAACGTTCACATTATGTGACCTGCGTTAAAAAATGACATACTTAACATACATTTCTGGACGTATAGGTTAGTGGCTAATATGCCAACAAATCACACGCCTGCTATATCATATTGCATCCATACACCAACTAATAATTTATTTTTCAAGTTAAATTATTAATTACATATAACATGTTTTACTTAATAGTGATGACTGAAAACATAACAAAATGCACCAAAACGTTATCATGATTATTATGACAAGAGGGTTTATTGTGTGTTTTATTAGTTTAACGTCCTATTAACAGTTAGGGTCATGTAAGGACGTGTCAGATTTTGTTGGTGGAGGAAAGCCGGAGTACCCGGAGAAAAACCACCGACCAGCGGCCAGTACGTACTTGGCAACTGCCCTACATGGGAATCGAACTCGCGTTTCACAGATGGAGGACCTGTGGCAATATGTCGAGACATCTTAACTACCCTAAGAGGAACGGGAATGTATAGAGATTGACCTACCTCTATTATCTTGTGCTGTGTTACGATCTTCTGAAACAAAAATATAAAATATAATATAACAAACAAACAAAAAAAAAAAAAAAAAAAAAAAACCCAACAACCCCAAAACAAATAAATAAAAGTAGGTCCCAGCTTTGACTGTAGTCAGTGTTTCGTGTTATTTGATTTTTGATGTAATAGAAGGATATAATATTTACCTTGTAATCTGGTGGCATTGGTAGTTGGAAGAACTGTGGTGGTTGTTTGCAAAACTGAAAACAAAACATAAGCATTTAAGTCAATCTCTATCCATCAACATACATTTATATAGCTTGCAGTTTGTACTAGTCTAAAAAGAAATTAAAGGTATAAATTATGATAATACTTAAAAAATTGGTTTGGGAAGGAATGCTTGGCTCATTGTCCTATTTTAAAATAGAGTCATGTTAAGCCGGCTTCCCATGTAAACAATGCGTGTTTTGCATGCCAACAATGCGTGTTTTGCATGCCACCAATGTATCAGATTATGTACGACAAGCTCAAAGTGTATATATTGTATCTAAGGTATGCCAGCTGAATATGCTCAAGGAGTCTGTAAACATTTTGTGTAATTTAGATAGAAATCGGGTATATATCGGGTATATAAACAGAACCTTAAAAGAAATTATGGTTATAATGTTAATGCACTTGTCTTAATGGATGCTGACTAATGTAAAACAGAATACTCACGGCGTTGGCAGTAGTCTGAATGCTGACTAGTGTAAAACAGAATACTCACGGCGTTGGCAGTAGTCTGAATGCTGACTAATGTAAAACAGAATACTCACGGCGTTGGCAGTAGTCTGAATGCTGACTAATGTAAAACAGAATACTCACGGCTTTGATAGTAGTCTGAATGCTGACTAATGTAAAACAGAATACTCACGGCGTTGGCAGTAGTCTGAATGCTGACTAGACTAGTGTAAAACAGAATACTCACGGCTTTGATAGTAGTCTGAATGCTGACTAATGTAAAACAGAATACTCACGGCTGGCAGTAGTCTGAATGCTGACTAATGTAAAACAGAATACTCACGGCTTTGATAGTAGTCTGAATGCTGACTAGTGTAAAACAGAATACTCATGTCGTTGACAGTAGTCTGAATGCTGACTAATGTAAAACAGAATACTCACGGCGTTGGCAGTAGTCTGAATGCTGACTAATGTAAAACAGAATACTCACGGCGTTGGCAGTAGTCTGAATGCTGACTAATGTAAAACAGAATACTCACGGCGTTGGCAGTAGTCTGAATGCTGACTAATGTAAAACAGAATACTCACGGCGTTGAGTGTGAATGGATACTCAGGCGTTGTAGTAGTCTGAATGCTGACTAGTGTAAAACAGAATACCACGAAGTCTGAATGCTGACATGTCGTTGACAGTAGTCTGAATGCTGACTAATGTAAAACAGAATACTCACGGCTTGATAGTAGTCTGAATGCTGACTAATGTAAAACAGAATACTCACGGCGTTGGAGTAGTCTGAATGCTGACTAGTGTAAAACAGAATACTCACGGCGTTGGCAGTAGTCTGAATGCTGACTATGTAAAACAGAATACTCACGGCGTTGATAGTAGTCTGAATGCTGACTAGTGTAAAACAGAATACCAGGGAGTACTGAATGCGACTACGAATACTCACGGGTTGTAGTAGTCTGAATGCTGACTAGTGTAAAACAGAATACTCACGCGTTGTAGTAGTCTGAATGCTGACTAGTGTAAAACAGAATACTCACGGCGTTGGCAGTAGTCTGAATGCTGACTAATGTAAAACAGAATACTCACGGCGTTGATAGTAGTCTGAATGCTGACTAATGTAAAACAGAATACTCACGGCGTTGGTAGTAGTCTGAATGCTGACTAGTGTAAAACAGAATACTCACGGCGTTGGTAGTAGTCTGAATGCTGACTAATGTAAAACAGAATACTCACGGCGTTGGCAGTAGTCTGAATGCTGACTAATGTAAAACAGAATACTCACGGCGTTGGCAGTAGTAGTCTGAATGCTGACTAATGTAAAACAGAATACTCACGGCGTTGAGTAGTCTGAATGCTGACTAATGTAAAACAGAATACTCACGGCGTTGGCAGTAGTCTGAATGCTGACTAATGTAAAACAGAATACTCACGGCGTTGGTAGTAGTCTGAATGCTGACTAATGTAAAACAGAATACTCACGGCGTTGTAGTAGTCTGAATGCTGACTAATGTAAAACAGAATACTCACGGCGTTGGTAGTAGTCTGAATGCTGACTAGTGTAAAACAGAATACTCACTCGTTGAGTAGTAGTCTGAATGCTGACTAATGTAAAACAGAATACTCACGGCGTTGGCAGTAGTCTGAATGCTGACTAATGTAAAACAGAATACTCACGGCGTTGGCAGTAGTCTGAATGCTGACTAATGTAAAACAGAATACTCACGGCGTTGGCAGTAGTCTGAATGCTGACTAATGTAAAACAGAATACTCACGGCGTTGGTAGTAGTCTGAATGCTGACTAGTGTAAAACAGAATACTCATGTCGTTGACAGTAAATGCTGACTAATGTAAAACAGAATACTCACGGCGTTGGTAGTAGTCTGAATGCTGACTATGTAAAACTGAATACTAATGTAAAAAACAGAATACTCACGGCGTTGGCAGTAGTCTGAATGCTGACTAATGTAAAACAGAATACTCACGGCGTTGGAGTAGTCTGATGCTGACTATGTAAAACAGAATACTCACGGCGTTGCAGTAGTCTGAATGCTGACTAATGTAAAACAGAATACTCACGGCGTTGGTAGTAGTCTGAATGCTGACTAATGTAAAACAGAATACTCACGGCGTTGGTAGTAGTCTGAATGCTGACTAATGTAAAACAGAATACTCACGGCGTTGGATAGTCTGAATGCTGACTAATGTAAAACAGAATACTCACGGCGTTGAGTAGTCTGAATGCTGACTAATGTAAAACAGAATACTCACGGCGTTGGCAGTAGTCTGAATGCTGACTAATGTAAAACAGAATACTCACGGCGTTGGTAGTCTGAATGCTGACTAATGTAAAACAAATACTGTTGGATAGTCTGAATGTGACTAAAAACAGAATACTCATGTCGTTGACAGTAGTCTGAATGCTGACTAATGTAAAACAGAATACTCACGGCGTTGGTAGTAGTCTGAATGCTGACTAGTAAAACAGAATACTCACGGCGTTGGAGTAGTCTGAATGCTGACTAATGTAAAACAGAATACTCACGTGCGTTGGTAGTAGTCTGAATGCTGACTAATGTAAAACAGAATACTCACGGCGTTGGAGTAGTCTGAATGCTGACTATGTAAAACAGAATACTCAGCGTTGGATAGTTGAACTGACTATGTAAAACAGAATACTCACGGCGTTGGCAGTAGTCTGAATGCTGACTAATGTAAAACAGAATACTCACGGCGTTGCAGTAGTCTGAATGCTGACTAATGTAAAACAGAATACTCACGGCGTTGGCAGTAGTCTGAATGCTGACTAATGTAAAACAGAATACTCACGGCGTTGGAGTAGTCTGAATGCTGACTAATGTAAAACAGAATACTCACGGCGTTGGTAGTAGTCTGAATGCTGACTAGTGTAAAACAGAGATACTCAGTCGTTGATAGTAGTCTGAATGCTGACTAATGTAAAACAGAATACTCACGGCGTTGGTAGTAGTCTGAATGCTGACTAGTGTAAAACAGAATACTCATGGCGTTGATAGTAGTCTGAATGCTGACTAATGTAAAACAGAATACTCACGGCGTTGGTAGTAGTCTGAATGCTGACTAGTGTAAAACAGAATACTCATGGCGTTGACAGTAGTCTGAATGCTGACTAGTGTAAAACAGAATACTCACGGCGTTGGCAGTAGTCTGAATGCTGACTAATGTAAAACAGAATACTCACGGCGTTGGTAGTAGTCTGAATGCTGACTAGTGTAAAACAGAATACTCATGTCGTTGACAGTAGTCTGAATGCTGACTAATGTAAAACAGAATACTCACGGCGTTGGTAGTAGTCTGAATGCTGACTAATGTAAAACAGAATACTCACGGCGTTGGTAGTAGTCTGAATGCTGACTAGTGTAAAACAGAATACTCACGGCGTTGCAGTAGTCTGAATGCTGACTAATGTAAAACAGAATACTCACGGCGTTGGTAGTAGTCTGAATGCTGACTAATGTAAAACAGAATACTCACGGCGTTGGCAGTAGTCTGAATGCTGACTAATGTAAAACAGAATACTCACGGCGTTGGCAGTAGTCTGAATGCTGACTAATGTAAAACAGAATACTCACGGCGTTGGTAGTAGTCTGAATGCTGACTAGTGTAAAACAGAATACTCATGGCGTTGGTAGTAGTCTGAATGCTGACTAATGTAAAACAGAATACTCACGGCGTTGGTAGTAGTCTGAATGCTGACTAGTGTAAAACAGAATACTCATGTCGTTGATAGTAGTCTGAATGCTGACTAATGTAAAACAGAATACTCACGGCGTTGGTAGTAGTCTGAATGCTGACTAATGTAAAACAGAATACTCACGGCGTTGATAGTAGTCTGAATGCTGACTAATGTAAAACAGAATACTCACGGCGTTGGCAGTAGTCTGAATGCTGACTAATGTAAAACAGAATACTCACGGCGTTGGCAGTAGTCTGAATGCTGACTAATGTAAAACAGAATACTCATGGCGTTGGTAGTAGTCTGAATGCTGACTAGTGTAAAACAGAATACTCACGGCGTTGGCAGTAGTCTGAATGCTGACTAATGTAAAACAGAATACTCACGGCGTTGGTAGTAGTCTGAATGCTGACTAGTGTAAAACAGAATACTCACGGCGTTGGTAGTAGTCTGAATGCTGACTAGTGTAAAACAGAATACTCACGGCGTTGGCAGTAGTCTGAATGCTGACTAGTGTAAAACAGAATACTTACGGCGTTGATAGTAGTCTGAATGCGTTGACAGTTGTCTGAATGCTGACTAATGTAAAACAGAATACTCACGGCGTTGGCAGTAGTCTGAATGCTGACTAGTGTAAAACAGAATAATCACGGCGTTGGTAGTAGTCTGAATGCTGACTAGTGTAAAACAGAATACTTACGGCGTTGGTAGTAGTCTGAATGCTGACTAGTGTAAAACAGAATACTCATGTCGTTGACAGTAGTCTGAATGCTGACTAATGTAAAACAGAATACTCACGGCGTTGGTAGTAGTCTGAATGCTGACTAGTGTAAAACAGAATACTAACGGCGTTGGTAGTAGTCTGAATGCTGACTAGTGTAAAACAGAATACTCATGTCGTTGATAGTAGTCTGAATGCTGACTAATGTAAAACAGAATACTCACGGCGTTGGTAGTAGTCTGAATGCTGACTAGTGTAAAACAGAATACTCATGTCGTTGACAGTTGTCTGAATGCTGACTAGTGTAAAACAGAATACTCACGGCGTTGGCAGTAGTCTGAATGCTGACTAATGTAAAACAGAATACTCACGGCTTTGATAGTAGTCTGAATGCTGACTAATGTAAAACAGAATACTCACGGCTTTGATAGTAGTCTGAATGCTGACTAATGTAAAACAGAATACTCACGGCGTTGGTAGTAGTCTGAATGCTGACTAATGTAAAACAGAATACTCACGGCGTTGGTAGTAGTCTGAATGCTGACTAATGTAAAACAGAATACTCACGGCGTTGGCAGTAGTCTGAATGCTGACTAATGTAAAACAGAATACTCACGGCGTTGGCAGTAGTCTGAATGCTGACTAATGTAAAACAGAATACTCACGGCGTTCATAGTAGTCTGAATGCTGACTAGTGTAAAACAGAATACTCACGGCGTTGATAGTAGTCTGAATGCTGACTAATGTAAAACAGAATACTCACGGCGTTGGTAGTAGTCTGAATGCTGACTAGTGTAAAACAGAATACTCATGTCGTTGACAGTTGTCTGAATGCTGACTAGTGTAAAACAGAATACTCACGGCGTTGGCAGTAGTCTGAATGCTGACTAATGTAAAACAGAATACTCACGGCGTTGGTAGTAGTCTGAATGCTGACTAATGTAAAACAGAATACTCACGGCGTTGATAGTAGTCTGAATGCTGACTAATGTAAAACAGAATACTCACGGCTTTGATAGTAGTCTGAATGCTGACTAATGTAAAACAGAATACTCACGGCTTTGATAGTAGTCTGAATGCTGACTAGTGTAAAACAGAATACTCACGGCTTTGATAGTAGTCTGAATGCTGACTAATGTAAAACAGAATACTCACGGCTTTGATAGTAGTCTGAATGCTGACTAATGTAAAACAGAATACTCACGGCGTTGATAGTAGTCTGAATGCTGACTAATGTAAAACAGAATACTCACGGCGTTGATAGTAGTCTGAATGCTGACTAATGTAAAACAGAATACTCACGGCTTTGATAGTAGTCTGAATGCTGACTAATGTAAAACAGAATACTCACGGCTTTGATAGTAGTCTGAATGCTGACTAATGTAAAACAGAATACTCACGGCTTTGATAGTAGTCTGAATGCTGACTAATGTAAAACAGAATACTCACGGCTTTGATAGTAGTCTGAATGCTGACTAATGTAAAACAGAATACTCACGGCTTTGATAGTAGTCTGAATGCTGACTAATGTAAAACAGAATACTCACGGCTTTGATAGTAGTCTGAATGCTGACTAATGTAAAACAGAATACTCACGGCGTTGGCAGTAGTCTGAATGCTGACTAATGTAAAACAGAATACTCACGGCGTTGGCAGTAGTCTGAATGCTGACTAATGTAAAACAGAATACTCACGGCGTTGATAGTAGTCTGAATGCTGACTAATGTAAAACAGAATACTCACGGCGTTGGCAGTAGTCTGAATGCTGACTAATGTAAAACAGAATACTCACGGCGTTGATAGTAGTCTGAATGCTGACTAATGTAAAACAGAATACTCACGGCGTTGATAGTAGTCTGAATGCTGACTAATGTAAAACAGAATACTCACGGCGTTGGCAGTAGTCTGAATGCTGACTAGTGTAAAACAGAATACTTACGGCGTTGATAGTAGTCTGAATGCGTTGACAGTTGTCTGAATGCTGACTAGTGTAAAACAGAATACTCACGGCGTTGGCAGTAGTCTGAATGCTGACTAGTGTAAAACAGAATACTCACGGCGTTGATAGTAGTCTGAATGCTGACTAATGTAAAACAGAATACTCACGGCGTTGATAGTAGTCTGAATGCGTTGACAGTAGTCTGAATGCTGACTAATGTAAAACAGAATACTCACGGCGTTGATAGTAGTCTGAATGCTGACTAGTGTAAAACAGAATGCTCACGGCGTTGACAATTGTCTGAATGCTGACTAGCGTAAAACAGAATACTCACGGCGTTGACAGTAGAAGTGACACTGAGAGAGGTTCCCTCCGTCATAGTCCGGCGTGTTACACACATTTGGGTTACAGTGGAAACACTCCTGTCGGTGACAATATTCCGTTTTGATATTGCAGGACCACTCTCCGCACTGAATATCGATAAATTCGGGGGCGGGTTTTGCTGCTGTCGGGACGGTCATTGCAGTGGTCGCCAGGAAAATGGCAATCTGATATACCATCTCTTTCTTCATCCTAATTAAGTCAAAACATTTAATATCAACGAAATTACTTCTTACTGCGAATTCAACACGTTACAATCACGGATAGTATATGACAACCATATCAAAATACACACTGTGTACCTTTCTTTTACATACAGACTATATTGTATATACTAAAGTACTATATCTATTATAAACAAAGCGTATTTATACATCCCCACTCACCTTCAAACACACGCTACTTAAAAACCTTCACTTGATGATAATCACTTACATTAAATAAAAACGTTGCAGGTTAACAGAAAGAACATTTTAAATCAACTCACTGACAATCTTCCTTAGTCTACCTAATGATGCGTTTCCAGTTCTAGTTTTATAATAAGTGACTTATAAATTACCCCTGCCAGTAAGCAGTGACTAAGCAGTGGAAATTTTCGTTTATTTTTAGAGATGGGAAATCCAATGCTATACTTACCTTATTTTATGTGTTTTACCTACATGTATATGCCCATAAGACATGTGCACATGTGAAGTCGTACCCGGAAACGAATTATACGTTGCGGTACGTTAAACCCCTCAACTGAACTTGCACAGGTAAAACTATTCCTCGCTCAAAATGTTATCCTCAAGTTTAATGACATATAAAATGTAGATGTACGTCTTGATTATACCCCCGCAACGAAGTCAGTGGGAGGGGTATACTGGAATCTACGATGTCAAATTACAACTACGTTATTGAATAAGTTGTACATTTATAAATTGACAAAGTGTACATGACCATTTACTCTTAAGTAGTTTTTCTTTTATAAATTGACAAAGTGTACATGACCATTTACTCTTAAGTAGTTGTACATTTATATATTGACAAAGTGTACATGACCATTTACGGTGGGCAGGGCAATGTATCGGCGTGAGTTATTAGGAGACTGGTGAATCGGGATGTTAGATTTCAGTCTTGACCTTTGGTTCAGCTTTGATTGATATTGCAGCGATAACGTGACAAACAATAAAACGCAGGCTAACATCAGCTCGACATTCCCTGTAAATGCAGTCAGTTATATAGTATGTGGTCTTCAAATGCAACTTAGACGTTGTCTTGAAAACATGACTTCAGCCGATATAATTGTCTGTATATAGAAAACAACGAGGGGACGTAGTCTGCGTTTTATTGTTTGTCACGTTATCGCTGCAATATTAATCATAGCTGAATTTGTCAATTTATAAATGTATAACTACTTAAGAGTAAATGGTCATGTACACTTTGTCAATTTATAAATGTACAACTTACTTTATCAGGTAGTTGTAATTTGACAAGCTCAAAGGGCCATCGTAGGAATCAGCTTGTCTGTACGTACGTCCCTAGAAAACGTTTATCCAGACAACTCTTGCGACCATCATGCAGGTTGTCCTTTTGTTCAAGTTTTGGTTGTCATGGTAACCAGGTCATACGGGGGGTTTCGAGATCCCAAAACGACGTGGGTTAAATACAGTTTACCGTCGATAAGTCCCACCTTCCGGTGATTATGTTTTCAGATGAATGAGCTTAATTAACCTACATTTAAGGTCACAGGGGTCAAAAAGGGCTAAAATTCTTTAAACGACCTAACTAAGAGGCCTAGAAACATGGTATTGGGCATGTGACATGCCGGGATGAAGGGCTACCAAGTTTGTTCAAATCAATAACCTTGATTATAATTAAAGGTCACAGGGGTCAAATAGACTAAAACATTAAAACATAAATTTCTTGTGAATAAACAAAAGACCTAGAGACCTTATATTGGGCCTGTGACATGCTGGGATAAAGCGCGAGCAAGTTTATTCAAATAAATGGCATTGGCCTTCATTCAAGGTCACTGGGGTCAAACAGGCTAAAATCTTCATTCAAGGTCGAATTCATCAAATTAAAGAGTTCTTTGTATTGCCTTAATTGTTTGTCAATGCTTTATTCTTTGAGGTTCTTTGTTGTGCCAAGTCAGATGACCGTTAAGGCCAATGGGCCTCTTGTTATTGATAGTGTTATTTTCTTCAATATTGATACGTGATTTTAACATTGGTAACTTGGGTCATCTGACCCGAATGTTCAGGATGACCTATCGTCGTCATGTACCGTCCGTCGCTGGGATGAAGGGCTATCTGTTTAATCATTTTTTTCCAAATGAATGTTCTTGACCTTCATTCAAGATCACAGGGTCAAACAGGTTAAAATCTTTATTCAAGGTCAATTCATCAAATTAAAGAGTTATTTTGTATTGCCTTAATTGTTTGTCAATTCCATATCCTTTGAGGTGCTTTGTTGTGCCTAGTTCAGTTTTTCTTATTCTTAATTACATCACTAACACACACACGATATTACTATATAATTTTTTTTTCACATCTGCAAGCACACTCCAACCCAGTTCATACGCCTCTTCATTGTACTGTACACACACATGCATATAGACTAATAGAATCTTACCCTACCTAGAGGGTGTGGCAACAACAATCATAACCCGAGGGGTAATTCATGAACGGTCTAACCCGAGGTTTGCCGAGGGTTGGACATTCAGGAATTCCTCCGAGGGTTGTGATTTTGTTGCCACACCCTCAAAGGTAGGGAATGATTCTTTTTCTCCCGTATACAAAATAAAAAGATGTGATAGCAGCATTTTCACCGCGATACGAACATGATTCCGTCGTCTGCACGTCAATATTGACGACGTCATCGACAATGCACGCCACGGTCAAACGTCACGTAATGTCACGTCATGACGTCACGTAATTTTCTTCAGGTTCAAAAGGTTAGCGCGCGCAATCTGTCATACCTTAGGGGTTGACAGAGAAATCTCCCACGGCTAAAACCGTCGACAAATCAGTGAATGGTGGGAGAAACAATATCTTATCCAATAATTCAGCTTGGCCAATGACTGTGCCGCTTTAAAAATCCCCTGCGAAACCGTTTTGTATATATGACGTCATAATACTTGACGTACAATTCCTTCAGTTTATGGAAAATAAACCTCAAAGATCGAACCAATAGAAATGAGCGTTACATGTGAAATTAAATATTTAAGAAATACAATTGAGAAAAATATCGTTTAACGGAATTATTTACAGACCATGTCGATCTGATTTTCTAGATAGGATAAAGAAGAGGAGGACTATGATACTCTTTACTGTAGACGATGATTTCACCTTTTCAGATTTACGTAGGTAAAACATCATGGAGTAATACATCTAGCTCTGTTGTGGTTGGATGTCAATCAATGATCTAAACTTTTTGCTTTATTTGATTTTTAAGATGTTTCAATTTTAGTCGAAACACCACTGATATTGTTATGAAATTCGTTAAATACTTTGGTTAACATGGCAGTATTTCTTCCATATTCAATTGGAATGCAAGATAATGTCATCATTTTCCTCTTAAGATATTACCAGATAGCGCAAAAAATGTTTCGTCTCCATTATTGACTTTAATTCGCAATTCTTTATCAATTTCGTAGGGTGGGAACGTTAACATTGTTAATATAGTACAGTAAAAAGTTATTCATTAGTTGTGAGGTTCATTTGTAAAAAGACAAGTTTATCTACGTGTATTTGACTCCAAAAGTAATTGGTATCTTTAAGCTATCCCAAATGTTTTATTTATATGCTAATAAGATCGATATCATTGATTGGAAAAACATCACAACACTTTCATTTAGTACTACATACGTAAATCCGACAAGGTGAAATCGTATTCTACAGGAAATAGTGATCTTGCATAATATCATAATGATTACCCTTAAAAGACATTTATATTATCAGTTCGATATGTCATTGTAGAATAACCTAGATAATATTTGTTCATTTCTAAATCTACCAATTTAAATTTCAGCAAATAATTCTCTGCAGAAAGCAATTTGTCCATACATTGAAAATAACGTTGATAGCTAGCATGTCATTGTTTGTCACATTATCATTACACTATCGATCAAAGCTGAACCTAGGCCTGTACACTTGTCATGTTACATTATCACCGTGTACAACTAATTCAGTTAGGTAACTTGACGGCTGATATAGGTCACCGTACAAATTTTGAACAGACTGGAATTCCAGATGCTATTTTGATTTAATGTTTTATAAATAATCGCATTGTAATCTTCCTATTAAGAGAAAGTCCCTTGCTGTATATGAGTGAGACAAGACTAAACACACAGGATATACACTGATAAGAAAATTATCAACACTAATTATATACACTTACACCTGAATTAAACTTTCTCTAATAGGTAAAAAGTCAATTCAACCTGAAATTCACATAAAATGACCTTAATTTTGCATTTGAGTTTCATTTAAATTCATGTCAATTTTATGTGGTTCTTGGTTAGAATTTTGTGTGTGTAAATTCATGTAAATCGGTTAAACGAACAAATTAGGAATCTAAAGTGATTCGTGTATCGTGTACATGTATAAGATATATCGAGAACATACGCACGCGACCGTTACTTCATTCATAAAATCGGAATAACCAATGCTGCACTACCTGACAACTTGAGCGTAATATCTATTGTTATGTGTTACAAAACAAACAAAAGAAATCGTGTTCGAAGTTTGTAGGGACCATCATATAACTCCAGTGCGGTATACATCTGTATACACTGATATATATATTGAATGGATTTGCTTTACCTGTGGCAATAGACTACTTTTAAACCTGCTTTATTGGCCCACAGCTTTTCCGAGATTTTCACGAGACGTCTCTTAATTTTTGAAATGGGAATGTTAAACGAGATTGATGTATATACATAATTTTATAGTTATTAGCTTACCGATAATACTATTACCGCCTTCTGAAGAACCTACTTAAAATAAATCAAATGTTAATTTTCAGAACGCGGGTCGTCTTATGTCTCCCGCCGCCGTCCAAATGACCGTGCGTTAGTCGACTCTCAATGCGCCAGACGGCAAAACAGCGAATTCAATATGCACTGTTCACATAAATTACGCATTTGTTTGGTGTTGTGACATCAATTTAGGCCATGTATATATGTTTTGTATATTATTATTGTCATAAGAATTTTTTATTTTTTGTTTCGGAAACATAGTAGGCCTTGTAATACATGTGTGTACAATAATTTAACAACCAAGCGACAGCGACATAGAGGGGGAAGACTAGCGATAGTTGAACACTTTAGAAGTCATCTACTATGGCTTAGAGAACTAGCCACTTATGTCCACCATCCTAATATTTTTCTATATCATATGTATGAACGATAAGGATATTCCACCAACCTCAGGGTCACTCAATTAGATATCCTCTTCCTTCATACCCTCATATGAAAAGGCAGCTAAGTAGTTAGCTTATTTATGCATCGGAAACACCAATACAAGTTTCATTTTATTAGATATATGTATTTGTTTGTGTTAATTATGTCCTTTTCTATAGCATATAGACTATTTCGAGTTATGCCTATTTTATGGATTTTACATTTTTGACAGTACGAGTTATGCCTCTTGGGGTAGAGAAGGGGCATTTGATCGGTCAATGTGTCCGAAGGTTCCCAGACCCCAAATATTTCAGCAGAAGCCTTAGCGTCAAGCAGCCATATTGATTTTTTTCTGCATCGACAGCTTTAACCTGTTTTGAATTTGGCTTTAAAACTTTAATTTTAACTCCCTCCCTTTCCCATCCTATAAAGGTTTTACTTTGTATATCCCACATATGTTTTTTTTTCGTGCTTTTACTTCATGAAACAAATATATTTTACATGTATTTCCCGGGTTTCATACTTTGTAAACTTTGGTGGCGGTGTTTTTTACTTTGTAAACTCCACATTGGCTTTTTGGTTTAATAATTCTTGAAACAAATATTGTTTTATATGTATTTCACATAAGTTTTGTTATGTATTATATTGGATTATCATTTATCTATTGATTAGATAAATACCCTGTTACCCTCTGTGCGGATGGCCTTATTCATTCAATATGGTTGTTGAATTGTTACTTGTACAGTAAGTGTGTAGATGCATAAAGAGTCCTATAAAAACGTGACAACAAATATACATGTATAAAGGATATATAAACCTGCATCGATTTCATTTAATTATTCCATCCAAGGATATATTATATTACAATAATTTACTGAAATCCATGTTCTCACTTTCTGACGATTGAGTAAATAACTTTATATTTTTAAAATAATTATTTAAATAGGATGTATGCACATATATGCATATACTGCTATAGGTAACTCAAAATAAAACCAAAATACACACACACAAGCAAAGCTAGTGCATGTTTTATTGAAATCATACACAATTTTTGAAGGATATAAATTAGTAATACTATAATAATATAAAATGTATCTACAGAGTATGAATTACATGTTAAGAAAAAGGCTTATTTACCATATGGTGCTCCTGTTAGTAAAACACAATATCATTTGTTAGTTTAAATAGTACACAAATAAAGCTTTATAAACAATGTTCAATTAAAAGGCATATGTTTTTGTATACATAAATGCTTATATAGCGATTAATAACAAATTGACATAGTGACATGCTAATATAGCATAATCTAAAAGAAATTTGAAGATTTAAGGATTGAAATAAGAAACCCAGAGAGAGAGAAAATGATTAAACATCAAAATAAAATACAATACTGCTCTATGAGAATAATGAATAGTCCTGGACAAGATTTCGTTTAAAGATGCTCCACCGCTGACAAACGGCGTTTTTTCACTATCAAAAACAGGAGCAGACGATTTAGTATTTTTCTTCAGTTACAAAAGTTACTTACTTTACACCATTACCAACATCGAAAAGTTTGAGCTTCTAATTTTACTTCAAGTTAGAAAATATAAAAAAAATAATTAATTTCATCCCGAAAAAATTCTGTGGCACTATATCCTATATGGAATGAAGTACCGATTGCGCACGCACCAAGGCAAACTAAATTATATCATATTATTTTTTGTGTTAATTAGACATATATATATACACGATTAAACACCAATTATTGTTCAATTGATGAATATCATTTATGTTCTGTCGGCGATGGAGCATCTTTAAAGATTGCATAGCTTTGTATTTTCTGTACATCATTTGGTAAACCATTGATGCTGTTAACAAGACATTGCTTTGAAATGAATAAAATACAGTTTTGTGTTTAGGCACTATACAATTATTCAAACATGAGAATCTGGTATTTCTACTAAGACTGTCTCTTACAAGACACATATTTCCTGATAGATATTAAGGTATATTTTGGTTAACACATTTATGTAACATGTAACATACAAAGTCTTCTTGAATAAAAAATTATTTTAAGGCAGCAAAACATATCATGAGTTGGGTACACCAAAATAAACCTAGCTGCCTGTTTCTGGGCCTTGAGAAACACGCTTATCAGATTTAAGTTGATACAGAAGTATTAAATCTGAAATGGTGGAAGACTGCTTCAAGAAGTAAATATGGGACAAAGAAGTAAATTCCAACAGTGTAGACAAAATTGTCTATTTTATATCTATCAAGATTTCTTATCTGTTGTCATGGGCGACATCTCGTTCTTATACCGTAATTCACCACATTGTTCCCTTGTTATTTTATGGCACTATTTGTTATACTATTATTTCCATCGTCCAGTCATTTGTTGGATACGACTAGTTCTACAGCCTCCTGGGGGTCTGTTGTACCGGAATAACGACCTTGGGGTGGTTGATTGTTGACTTTTTCTGTAAACATGCGATTCTTATTATCAAAAGGAGATTAATTAAAATGGTCTACCAAGGGAGTATTAAGGTAACAATGCAATAATAGACATTCATCACAACAGATAATTCTTTAAAATTCAGTGATGAAATCATTCTAAAATTAAATGATATTTTCGTTTTTGATAAAAATGACGCGACATTTTTTCCTGAAAAAAAGTATTTATTTTATGTCCAATGTTTGTTACGTAATTGATTACTTTACATTTTTTATATTCACAGGTTTTAATTTCGTGGTACATCGATTCAATTACTTTGCATAACAGCAGTGAAATTCATGATATTTCGCCGGCGTTTTGAATTTCAGGAAAAATGGCGAATAAAGCAAAAACAACTCCCGGGAAAGTTTCCGCTATATAATACATAAACGAACCTGTGGTTAATTGTCTGTTTCCTTTTTTGGTACATTTTTGGTAGATTACAGCTGTAATCACACCAGCCACGTATGTCACTGTAGGTACCACCACCATTATCACTGTGTTAGGTGTCACATCTGAACAAAACATAGTCATCTTCAATTGGCTTCAGTAAAGATGGTAATAATTTAAACCTCGTTTTAACTTACTAAAGATTTTAATACATTAAACAATGGTTTTGAAAATCAAACAGCTTGAGATGTAATGTAAAACGAATTAACAAACTAGTAAATTAATTTATTGATATAAGTTTTGTAACTCACGTGGAGAGTGAAGAGGATCTTCCTGTTGTGGCTGCTGTCCTGTGGAATTGCAAATAAATAGTATATTGATTAAACGTTGTCATGTTAAAGTTATATGTTCCATAACTGGGCGTAGAAAATTGACATGTTTGTTATTCAGTAATGTATTGAAATACAAATCATTTAAAGTAATTCATGACAAATACCTCTGACGCTTTATAAGCATCTGTAACAACACATAATTTATTCACTGTGGTAGTTCTGGTTTATAATGCTTCACGTGTGTTTAGATAAAAACACATCTAAAAAAAGTCACTTAAAACTAATATCACTATAACATGTAGAATGAAATTTTAGACAATAGCTTGGCTTTTTGGTTTGTCATGTGTACTCATTTCACTGCACTCTAGACGTAAATATAGTGATGTTAGGCAGTACTGTCAAAAACCATTTTTGGTTTTTACATAACTTTATACAATTAAAACATATGTATTGTAAATATTATAGTTATAAAAATGTTAATCAGCTGTGGTGGAGAGTAATATATTCAAAGCTCTTCTTGATCGTGACAATGAACATTACGACACATATAACTTTAAGGAATTCACATCATATAACAATAAAAAGTCAGTCTACTGATACCTATTGTATCTAACGTACCTGACGAGGTGGTGAATGACTGAGGCATAGTCGGTAGTGTTGGCGGATTTCTTGCGTTCAACTTTGGCCACTTGTTATAAAACATAACTCTGGGTCTTTTTGTAAAGTTGACAATTTATTCCTGGTTCATGATCGTATAGTGTTCATATTCTTTCTCTCACTGTCACTAGTATATCCAATCTCTCTTGCTATATTCGTTTCATTCTCCGGACTTTCCCTGATGTTCTCTCTCTCGTCGGTCCTGTCTCTCTCTGGTCTCTGTCCGGTCTCTCTCTCGTCTCTGTCCGGTCTCTCTCTCCTAACCCCCGCACCTCTATTTATCCCCAAACTTCCTACGATTCTGAGAAGACTCCAGAACCCTTTTACCTTATTTGGGCCCATGTCCAGTATAAACCGCTTGACCAGCGTTTTACTCCTACCACTAAGTCTAGGCTCTTTACGTAGGTAACGGTATCTAATTAACAATATATGTGTACTTTTAATTAGCTTCGGACATGTATTGAACCCCATTACTCATAATGACCTCTCGCTATGTGTACTACATCTGTAATGTCTACACCTCCCCTGATGATATATATACTAGTTATAACTTCCCTCTGTATAATTATCTATCAATATATGTTATTACATATTTAAGACCTTTTTGTAACACACCTCCCATACTTAAGGAATATTTGTAGTTATGTTAAATCGACAAATGTTCCCAGACAATTACTTACAAAAAGTTTAATCATTACTCCAATTACTAATATTCAATTAACACCCAGCTTTTTAGGTTCGTTAAACATAGAGTTCCGGAACAACACCCTCTCACCTCTCTTACCACTTCATTCAAATTATAAGCTAATCACTTAGAAATCAAACAATACGCATAACGCCTAGAATTATAATTAAGGCGCATAATGCTTATTGATTGCATTGGTTTGCACAGTTCATAACTTCCACGTCTATAAAATAAATATTTGGTTAGCACAGTTTATAACTTTCACGTCTATAAAATAAATATTTGGTTAGCACAATCCATAACTTCATAATCCCATGTCTTTAAGTAGTATAATCCACAGGCGGTAGTAATCCTCGTATGTTAATTAATTAATTTATAAGGTCCACGCATAGTATACACATAGTTCACATAGTTCACGTAATTAATAATACAGGATTCACAATGAAGCGGAACGACTTCTATTGTATATAGTCAATAATCCACTGAAGAAATTCACACCACAGCGTCAATAAATATAAGGTTCACACGTCCATAAATATAAGGATCACACGAAGACATTTTCATCAATATTGTCACAAAGTTGTAATCAATTAATAATTATTACTCATTGTTTGTATTGTATATAGTTAATAATCCACTGAAGAAATTCACACCACTGCGTCAATAATATAAGGTTCACACGAAGCGTTTTAATCAATATTGACATAAACTTATGTCTAATAATAAATATTAATCACTGCTGGAAGTAGTGATCATCCTTGTATAACAATTGTTGCCACGCAATGTTCGCACTGTATTGCACGTTATGGTTACAACGTAATATGTAAAGTTAAATAACACAAAATATCCACAATTACTAAGAACATCATTGTTTACATTGTGGATCGAGTTGGATCCGATATTGGGTTTAATAACCCGCTCATGGGGGATCCAGAAACATTTTCTGTGGACGTAGCATTATCATTAATGCTAGCCCCACTATCTGTAGGGACCCGATTACTGGGCGTCCGTGTTGGTGCATTCAAACGTTGGAGCAATTCCAGGGATCGTTGGAATCGGACAGGTTGGAAGGTCGGAGGATCTCTGGTGGGTACTCTAAATCGTAACATGTCCAAATGTTGTTGAGGAGAAGCCGGAGGTGGTGCCGCAAAGCGTAGATGTGCTCTCCTGGCAGCGTCCCAAACTGGCGTGGCTGAAGGTCGTTGAGCAGGAGGTGAACTATTAAGGATCGACAATTCCCTTCGGAGAAGTGTAGGTGAAGGCGTAGTGGATGTGTATGTGGTGGACACTGGGACGGAAGTCAAGGGTCGGACAAGTGCAACTGGCCGAGATTTTGTACAATTTTGTAATTTTGCACGGTAGTACCATGCGATAGCCGAACATATAACTGAGAAAATTGTTATAACTACTGTGGTGAGCACAACTTTCCAAGTAGGCCAGCGATGTCCTAACTGTTGTTTAATTCTACGTCTACCCCTTAATTCACTGATGAGTTGGTTCATTGGAATGTGGTCTATTTCCCGTAATCTTTTAGGTACCTCCAATGGACTAAATTCGGGTAGTTGCTTATGGAAGGGATCCCACAATTTCCCCGTTATGGTTTCATTAATCTCTTTTAGAACTTAAATGACTAAGTATTACTATAATATTTTATTCTCACACTCCACAAAAACAATTAATAAATACAATAATATACATTATGTCAAAGCTCGAAACCTACTAATTTATCTAACACTCTTAACAGGCCTGCCTTATATTCTTGTTTACTGTGGTATCTATTCTGTCGCTTTCTAACATCTCGTCGTTTTTTAGATTTTCTGTGTTTCATATTTACCAAGTCAATAGTCATTTGTTGATCACTACTTGTATAGCTTTTGTCCGTGTGATTGTCATTGTCACTGTCGGTAGCTACGTCTGCCTCAAATCCCTGATCCATCTCAACATCTATGTCGTGTCCTATATCTTTTTCAGAGTCAGATTCTTCTGAATCTGAACTCCTCGTTACATTTTTTTAATATTTTTTGATTGCGCTGTCGCTCTCTGAGTCGTTTGGCTAATTTCATTAAGGGAATATCATCCTCATAAGCAGATGTGGTACGTTCTTTACGAGTTCTATTATACAATCTACCTACTAATTGATCATTATCCTCACTATGTTCACTGTTACTACTATCAGATTCAGATGGATTTACTACATATTTTTGCGTCCTTAGTGAACGAGCTCTAGTGTTGTTTTGATTTTGACCTTGAGGTATGTCCCATTCATCTATTTTAGCTAGTCGTAGATGTTCAGCATGAGCTTTAGTTACTGCTCCAGTAAGTTGGTTTCGAATTTTAAATGAAACAGGAGACGTTTGACCAATAATTCTTAAAATAAGGTTTCCATTTACTTTCTAATTTATTTCTACGAAGGTGATTTCGATAATAGACTGGATCTCCAACTTCAAATTCTACAGGCTTACTTCGTTTTTCTGCATATTTTTCTTGTTTTCTTTTAGCTTTTTCATATTTTTATGAACCGTTAAAAAGGCTTTATGCTGTTCTTCCATAGCTATCTTATGAGTTTCTTCACCCATATATTTCCGACGTGGTTGCAATAGGTTATCAAGCGGTAACACTACATCACGGTTATACAATAAGAAGAATGGCGAAAATTTAGATGATTCACTAATATTACATCTAATAGCAGCTAATGTCTGATTTAAATAAACATCCCAGGCAGATGTGTCATTATTTATTTTCTTTGCCAATACATCATGCATAGTTCGATGAAATCTTTCAACCCTAGCATTACTTTGGGGGTGATAGAAAGAGGTTGTTATATGTTTAATATTTAAGTGTTCACAAGTTTCTCTTACCATTCGATTGACAAATTCTGTACCATTATCAGTTACAATAGATGATGGAGTACCAAACCTTGGAATGATGTCATCTATTAACACATGTACTATATTTTGTGCACTTTTATCGGGTAATGGTATAGCTTCAGGCCAACCGCTGTACCAATCAACAATAGTGAGAAGATATTTATTTCCCGATAGAGATTTTGGATATGGGCCAGAAATATCCATACTGATTTTCTCAAACGCGTAATTTGGGATATCTGTTTCTTGAATAGGTGCTCTACGCTTTTGTAAACTCTGTTGTTGACATGTAACACAGGTTGAGACGTAATCATATAATTCTTTATATAATTTTGGCCAAAAGTATTTCTGACGAATAGCGGCATAAGTTTTATCAATACCCATGTGCCCATTACCATCATGATATTGTTTTATAACCTCACTTCTTAGCTGTAACGGAACATACAGACGTGGCTTAACGTCTTCGTCAGCATTTTGCAGATAATAAAGAACCTCATCTATTAACATAAACCTAGTTTGATCCCTAGTACTGGCTTTATTGTTATTAATTTGGTCAATCAATTTAGAGAGTTCAACATCTAATGATTGTTCTACCTTCATATCCATATTAGGTAAGTTTGGTAATTCCTTTTCACTATGTGCTTGATCACTTTCACTATCCCTTCTTGGTTGTAAGTCAAATTTATTGGAATTGAAAACAGCAATTTCATAAGTTTTACCCGAAATATCTGGGAGGACATCTTCATCACCTGTTTGGTCTACTTTATCTCCTGTATTAGGGTGGACCTTATCTGGTGTTCTTGACAATAAGTCTGCACAAGTATTTTCAGTTCTTGGTATATATTCAATTTTACAACGATAGCCTGAAATATTTAATGCCCATAATTGAATTTTACGATTTTGCATTGGAGCTTCTAGTAGATATTTTAAAGGTTTATGGTCGGTTTTGATTACAAAATCTGCCTGATGTAAGTAATGATCTAGTTTTTGTAATGCATAGTGAATTGCATACGCTTCTTTTTCAATAGTTGACCAGCGACATTGTGTTTCACTTAGTTTATGCGATAAGAAGTATATTGGACGCTCATTTTTAACATTTGGAATAGAATCTTCAGTATTGTCTGATCTTTGCGTTAAACATGCTCCTATACACTTATCACTAGCATCAGTATATAATACATATGGTTTATTTACGTCTGGATAAGCAAGTTGTGGTATGGCAGTTAAACTTTCTTTGAGATACTCAAATGCTTTTTGGCATGACGGAGTCCATTTAAACCTTGCCCTTTTTCTTGTTAATGCTATGATAGGTTCAGCAATTTCTGAGAAATTCGGTACAAATCGTCTATAATAACTGACACAACCGATAAATCCTCTAACTTCTCTTACATTAGTGGGTTCACCCATGGATCTAATGGCCTTTACCTTGTCCATTTCTGGTTTAATTCCATTCCTATTAATTACAAAACCCAAATACTTTGTTTCCTCTTTAACAAAATTACATTTCTTCCTTTTTAATTTCAAATTATGTTGTCTCAATCTATCAAAAACTGTTTGAACATCTTTAATGTGGTCTTCAATGGTTTTTGAAAATATTAAAATATCATCCAAATAAGCTATAGCCATGTGATCTAACCATTCTAGTACTATTGACATTAATTCACTAAAAACTGCTGGAGCTGAAGTTAACCCAAAAGGCATTACAAGAAATTCAAAGAGTCCTCTATGACAAACAAAGGCTGTTTTAGTTTTTAGGTCTATCTTTTTCATCTACCAATACTTGCCAATACCCACTTTTAAGGTCTAAACACGTAAAATATTTTGCTTGGTCTAACCTGGCTAAAATATCATCAATTACAGGTAACGCAAATGAAAATGGTTTAGTGATTTTGTTTAATTGCCTGAAATCAACACAAAACCTTTTTGTTCCATCTTTCTTATCAACTATTACTACAGGAAAAGAAAATGGTGATTGTGATCTTTTGATGATCTTAGCATCCAACATTTCATCAATGGCCTTATCGACTATTTCACGTTTGTTTAACGGAGTTCTATACGGTTTCATTTTTATTGGCGGACTATTACCAATATCAATTCTCATTTTTACCGTGTCAGTATGAGTTAAATCTTTATCATGTTCTACAAACAAATCTTCATTTTTCTTTACAAGTTCCTGTATTAGTTTATCATGCATTGACGGATTTTCAGTATTCGTTTCATCTTTTGTCTCTACACTTTTATCTCCTAAGCGACATGATGTTTGATTTATTTCTTTTTCATTTACTGATTCAATTTTTGCGATAATACAACCCTTCTTAAGATGGTATGTTTTATTAGTACTGTTAACTAATAGTAACGGTAGATTACCATATTTTGATATCTTTGCTATTGAGTGACTTACCATTAGGCCTGGTTCTGACCCTATAAAACCTGAAACCACAGGTTTGGTTTGAACTATCCCTACATTATTTCTCATATGGGACTTAACTTTAGTTACACATAAAACAGACGTTTGAGGCTTTACTTTTATACCTTGTTGTAAACGTAATAATGAACTAATATGTATATCCTCCTCTAATGGAACATAGGTACTCCCTATTCTCAATTTCTTGAGGTCAAAATAAAGTCTCACGCCGTGTTCTGTCAGAAAGTCACGACCTAAAAGCAAATTCCTATTCATTTCATTTACAATATGGAAGCATTGTTTCACAGTCACGTCACCTAGCTTAAATGTCAATATAGCACGACCTAATGTGTCCATAGTATTCCCATTTACTGCCTGTAACTTAATACTACTTTTTAAAAGTTTCGTTTTTGGCTGCAATAAGTCAAATACTCGTTTATGCATAAGTGATACTTGAGCTCCTGAATCTACAAGTGATCTAAATTTTTGTTTACCAAAAGTTAACAATACTGAACTTGGCGAGCCTGCTAAGGGTATTTCATAAATCATTGTTTTATTGCCCTGCCTACCGGTTTCATTGTAAGGAGAGCGTCTTAGTTTAACCTTTTTCTAGGGTTCCTATTCCTTAATTTCGGGCACAGCCTCTGAGGGTGACCTGTTTGGTTGCACTCCCAGCATACCAATTCTCTATTTCGTATCCTATTCTGACCTATTTCCATAGGTTCAGGCCCATGCGTAGGGACTGAAGGACCAGAACGCTGCGGCATTCTTAGTGCGAATCTTTTCCGCAGATTTTGTTCTGTCATTGCGCAGGTTACTGCGCCCTGAAAGGTTTGTGGGTTGTCCCTCATGACCTTTAATCTTAATTGGTCATTTACTAACCCATCTGTAAAGAAACCTATCATCTGCCTTTCAATGGCAGGATTCCCTTGTTGCATCCCTACGTATGCATCTTCTGCCAGAGTAAGGAGTCTCTCAGCATACACTTGAACACTTTCATGTTCTTTTTGACGTGTTTTTCTTAACACGACAAAAGCATGCTGAGGGTCGCTTACATCTGAGAAACGTCCCCTTAATTCTTGTTTTAATTCCGCCCACGTACCACCGGGTGCTTCAGCTAAAAATCTTTTTATATACTCACTTACTGCCCCCCTGCTTGTTTGGTACGCAATTAATTTAGTCCTATCGGGCCCTATTTGTGTTAATGTGGCTACCTTATCTATAGCACTGAGCCATTCTCTACATTTTTTTGTATCCCCATCATAAGGAGGTATAGAACCAACAACCCCTTGGACATTGATTGCTGACGTTAACCCGGTAAGTTGTTGCCCTAAGTTGCCAAATAGAAGCCCTACATTTTCGGCCATGTTACATTCTTGTCACTCACCTTTTATGCCCATTTCTTGCGCTCCATGTCCAAGTTCGTCATCCTGGTCTTCAAAGGCACCAGAAAAGACCCCATGTTATAAAACATAACTCTGGGTCTTTTTGTAAAGTTGACAATTTATTCCTGGTTCATGATCGTATAGTGTTCATATTCTTTCTCTCACTGTCACTAGTATATCCAATCTCTCTTGCTATATTCGTTTCATTCTCCGGACTTTCCCTGATGTTCTCTCGGTCCTGTCTCTCTCTGGTCTCTGTCCGGTCTCTCTCTCCTAACCCCCGCACCTCTATTTATCCCCAAACTTCCTACGATTCTGAGAAGACTCCAGAACCCTTTTACCTTATTTGGGCCCATGTCCAGTATAAACCGCTTGACCAGCGTTTTACTCCTACCACTAAGTCTAGGCTCTTTACGTAGGTAACGGTATCTAATTAACAATATATGTGTACTTTTAATTAGCTTCGGACATGTATTGAACCCCATTACTCATAATGACCTCTCGCTATGTGTACTACATCTGTAATGTCTACACCTCCCCTGATGATATATATACTAGTTATAACTTCCCTCTGTATAATTATCTATCAATATATGTTATTACATATTTAAGACCTTTTTGTAACACTTCAAGTTCTAAATATAAAAGATAGTCATCGAAAGCTTGATGAAAAGGTCGGTTTGATGTTTATTAAAATTTAAAGAAAAATGCATTTTTACTGTAAAATTTGTTGTTTTCAACAAAAGTACTTGAATGTAAACTCAAATGCAATAGTTTGATAAAGAGAATAACAGAGGAAAGGAAGAAAAGATACACGTATTTACAGTATAAATAAACCAATTAAAGATTTTATGTAATAGTGTCACTAACTGCATATGAAAATTGATAATTTAATCATACATAGGTATTACCTGCTGCCTCGATATTCTTCTTCACTGAAAATAAATCATAATTAAACGAAATTAAAAGGTATAAAAATACACAAAAACATATTTAACGTATATGTTATCGCACGACATGATAATTAAATTAATTGTAGATCTTTGTTGGCAAACAATCATTCTTTCATATCCCGATGTATTGTTTTTTTAAATTGAGACTTCCAATGCTTAAAATGAATTTTTCAGATAAAATGAAAATGCGTTTTGAAGTTCAATCTCTTTGATTCAATACGCAACGTGTTGATGTAATGTCATATTGTGATGTCATAATAATGTCGGGTTTTCAAGCCTTTCTAGGATTTTTTCATAGAGGTATGAAATAGGAATATGCTAATAAGAAAGTCAGATATACATGTAGTATGAAAACAAATAAAAAATGATACAAGTCCTGTATATGTTGTTTTTATTATACCTCAAGTGAGAATCCTGCATTCTGATTGGTCGAAAGATATTTGGTATTTTACACTATCACACGGCAGTTAGCATTATAACAATAGGAGACAATAAACACGTTCGTAGCAACCCTCTATGAACGAGTGATAGTGTATTTTTGACAGTGCAAAATATTAACCGCCCGAAAAAGATGCGCACTCGTTTCTTTTTTCGACGCCATATTTGCTTTTTGAAGCAACGCTTTAAAATTTATCTGGAGCTATTCAGTAATAGTTTTACCAAATTAGTTTGACTATCAATATCTTTTTTTTTCAAATTAAGTACAGAACTTTCCGTTTAGAAACTTTCGCTTACCGTCCAGCCGCTATATGTTCCCGTCGGTGATTAGGTGAACGGAAGACATGCGATTACAAGCGTCTTCGTGACGTTGCTAATGTTGCAAACAGACGGCGGACGAAACCAAAATTCATTGAGACTTACAAAAACGTTAAGATTTTAACAAACGCAGGAGACAAGACAACAAGAATATTTCATTGAATGCTTGTTGTGAGTATTATTTTTACAATGCAATGGTAATAAGCGCTACTGATTACAGTATGGGAGCTGATATGTTAGCTTACTGCCGACGGTAAGTTTTCGACTTTTGCTGAAAATAAGTAAAATGTTTCAATAGTTTGCAAATACTTGAAAACTAGATTTATTTCTAGACTTTTGGTATAATAAAATAAATACTACCTGCATTAGAGGGTGACAGTGCCTATATAGTGTCACCCCTCGGAATATCACTTTCAGGTTAATACGAAGAATTGTTAAACCTTTGAAAGGTGATATTTCCCTTCGGCCTCGGGGAATATCAAGTTTCTCAGGTTTAACAATTCCTCGTATTAACCTACAAAAAGTCAATATTTGTATACTGTCACCCTCTAATGCAGGTAGTATTTATATAATACCACCAAAAAGTCAATATTTGTATAATGTCGACCTCCATGTGACAGTGTATTATCCAATAAGAATAGAGGAAATTCAGAGCATATCTAATATTCAAGTATAACTTTGTCGAACTGATTTGGATGTATCACTCATATTCATCTTGTATTTATATATTTAGACAAAACGTAAAATGTATTTGTAGCATTAAAGAATGATGGAACATGTATACAAAAATCAACAGATACATTTTCTAACTAATTATCGGTGTATTCTGTATTTACATAGTGTGCTGTATTTGCATATTGCATGCAGTCATCTGGCCTTGCGGGTAAGTAATGATGGTGATGCCATGTGCTTTTGCGAGCGTAGCGTCATACTTTTAAGAGAAAATGGCGCGACTTTCGCTCACAAAACAATGACGTCACAATTGATACCTACCCACAATGTAGTGAAATCTGTAATATGAAAAGTCGGAATACATTTATTACCATCCATACAATAGAAGTAACACTGTAATGGCCGGCCTCCAGACACCAAGGGTAGGTTACAGGCGGCGGGACTACACTTCATACACATGCCATGGTGACAATATTGGGTCCATATATCACAGGTGACGTGCCCACACTCTACAGGTATTGTATCCGGTGTGTCCCAGTCCGGCAGAGCTAGTCCCTCTACTGTCAGGACTAATACCATGACAACTGTCCACAGCATCCCGTGGTGAATGTCGGCTCGGTATCCTGACTTAACTATCACAGTAAAATATCGTCGGTTATACAATATGAATTAACATAGCGTTTACTATATATATTAAATGTTTTAGAACTAAGGAAGATAGTATGAATAAAGTAGTACCTGTTTCACCGACCGTGGTATGTCATAATGTCATAAACCAAAATCTGGGATTACCCGAGTGTATTAATAGGATATCAAAAAATAGAACCAATCATGTCCCATTACATCTAGGACTTTGACCGAAGGGTTTATTGCATTCAACTTTATTACAATATTTGTTTCTTTGACTTTGCCAACATATTTTGTCTACACGGTTGGAATTACTTCTTGTTCCATATGTTTTCTAATGCAACACACCCACATTCATCTACCGTGCTTCAAACTTATCTCCTTTTTTTAACATCGAACATACACCTGAAGTAAACTTTCCATAACATCAACAACACCATATCGGAGATTGTTGTAAACTTAATTAAATCATTAGCCTGCCAAAAAGACACTTTTTCTAAATGTAACCATTGATCTATTTGAATTATTGAAAACAACAGATAATATTTTTGCTTTCCTATTTAATCTTTTCAATAAAGATATAAAACAAAATGAGTAATTTATCGACACATTTTCTTGAGTTAGGATAACACGATAATTGATATTCGATATCGGTTGAATTAACATAGGAATCTGTCAATGGTATAATTAGTGGCTTGATATTTACGACTGTTATCACACTGTTCATAGCATATCGCCGAAAACATCGAACAATACACCATATTACACTGACAACGGTCAAATCAACATATGAATATTTGTTCATTTCTAAATCTACCAATTTGAATTTCAGCAAATAATTCTCTGCAGAAAGCAATTTGTCTATACATTGAAAATAACGTTGATAGCCAGCATTTCATTGTTTGTAACATTATCATTACAATATCGATCAAAGCTGAACCTAGGCCTGTACACTTGTCAAGTTACATTATAATTACACTATCGATCAAAGCTGAACCTAGGCATGTACACTTGTCATGTTACATTATCATTACACTATCGATCAAAGCTGAACCTAGGCCTGTACACTTGTCATGTTACATTATCATTACACTATCGATCAAAGCTGAACCTAGGCCTGTACACTTGTCATGTCACATTATCATTACACTATCGATCAAAGCTGAACCTAGGCCTGTACACTTGTCATGTTACATTATCATTACACTATCGATCAAAGCTGAACCTAGGCCTGTACACTTGTCATGTTACATTATCATTACACTATCGATCAAAGCTGAACCTAGGCCTGTACACTTGTCATGTTACATTATCATTACACTATCGATCAAAGCTGAACCTAGGCCTGTACACTTGTCATGTCACATTATCATTACACTATCGATCAAAGCTGAACCTAGGCCTGTACACTTGTCATGTTACATTATCATTACACTATCGATCAAAAGCTGAACCTAGGCCTGTACACTTGTCATGTTACATTATCATTACACTATCGATCAAAACTGAACCTAGGCCTGTACACTTGTCATGTTACATTATCATTACACTATCGATCAAAGCTGAACCTAGGCCTGTACACTTGTCATGTTACATTATCATTACACTATCGATCAAAGCTGAACCTAGGCCTGTACACTTGTCATGTTACATTATCATTACACTATCGATCAAAGCTGAACCTAGGCCTGTACACTTGTCATGTTACATTATCATTACACTATCGATCAAAGCTGAACCTAGGCCTGTACACTTGTCATGTTACATTATCATTACACTATCGATCAAAGCTGAACCTAGGCCTGTACACTTGTCATGTTACATTATCATTACACTATCGATCAAAGCTGAACCTAGGCCTGTACACTTGTCATGTTACATTATCATTACACTATCGATCAAAGCTGAACCTAGGCCTGTACACTTGTCATGTTACATTATCATTACACTATCGATCAAAGCTGAACCTAGACCTGTACACTTGTCATGTTACATTATCATTACACTATCGATCAAAGCTGAACCTAGGCCTGTACACTTGTCATGTTACATTATCATTACACTATCGATCAAAGCTGAACCTAGGCCTGTACACTTGTCATGTTACATTATCATTACACTATCGATCAAAGCTGAACCTAGGCCTGTACACTTGTCATGTCACATTATCATTACACTATCGATCAAAGCTGAACCTAGGCCTGTACACTTGTCATGTTACATTATCATTACACTATCGATCAAAGCTGAACCTAGGCCTGTACACTTGTCATGTTACATTATCATTACACTATCGATCAAAGCTGAACCTAGGCCTGTACACTTGTCATGTCACATTATAATTACACTATCGATCAAAGCTGAACCTAGGCCTGTACACTTGTCATGTTACATTATCATTACACTATCGATCAAAGCTGAACCTAGGCCTGTACACTTGTCATGTCACATTATAATTACACTATCGATCAAAGCTGAACCTAGGCCTGTACACTTGTCATGTTACATTATAATTACACTATCTATCAAAGCTGAACCTAGGCCTGTACACTTGTCATGTTACATTATTATTACACTATCTATCAAAGCTGAACCTAGGCCTGTACACTTGTCAAGTTACCGTGTACAACTAATTCAGTTAGGTAACTTGACGGCTGATATAGGTCGCCGTACACATTTTGAACAGAGTGGAATTCCAGATGCTATTTTGATTTAATGTTTTATAAATAATCGCATTGTAATCTTCCTACTAAGAGAAAGTCCCTTGCTGTATACGAGTGAGACAAGACTAAACACACAGGATATACACTGATAAGAAAAGTATCAACACTAATTATATACACTTACACCTGAAGTAAACTTTCTCTAATAGGTAAAAAGTCAATTATACCTGAAATTCATATAAAATGACCTTAATGTTGCATTTGAGTTTCATTTGAATTCATGTCAATTTTATGTGGTTCTTGGTTTGAATTTTGTGTGTGTAAATTAAATGGATATGTATGTGTACTCGACCGTTACTTCATTCATAACATCGGAATAACCTATACTGCAATACCTGACAACTTAAGCGTAATGTCTATTGTTATGTGTTACAAAACAAACAAAGGAAATCGTGTTCGAAGTTTGTAGGGACCATCATATAACTGCAGTGCGGTATACACCTGTCCTGATATAAATATTGAATGGATTTGCTTTACCTGTGGCAATAGACTACTTTTAAACCTACTTTATTGGCCCACAGCTTTTCCGAGACTTTCACGAGACGTCTCTTAATTTTTGAAATGGGAATGTTAAACGGGATTGATGTATATACATAATTTTATAGTTATTAGCTTACCGATAATACTATTACCGCCTTCTGAAGAACCTACTTAAAATAAATCAAATGTTAATTTTCAGAACGCGGGT